>NC_081422.1:98048462-98381196 GCF_949786415.1 Peromyscus eremicus | reverse complement strand
TAAAAAAGAAAAGGTAATAAAAACACTGGAAGCCATTATAATGTTCATATTAATATTTGTGAATTCAGTGCAAGCTTGTCTTGGTACACTGCAGTGCTATTAGCCAGTGTGTGCTTCCTGAGTTGAGACAGGAGACTCCTAACATATCCTCCATCCATTCTGCAATAACAGCTTTATATGTGTCGACAAAACCTCCAGAACCTGACAAATACTTAGTGAACAGCTAGAGTGTACCTGGTATGCTAATACAAGCTTCAGTCACAACCAGAAATCAAACTGCTCAGACTTCAGAGAACTTAGAGCTGGGAAATACATTTTCTCCACAGGATGGAGTCATATCCTTGACTGAGGGTGAATCTTCTGGGGAGGAAAAACCCAAACTAACTTACTCTTAAGGGGAGGGCAGAAAACAGTGCTGGAAAAAGGGACAGGGACAATGGTGGAGCTGCACATCAGAGCGCAGAGTGTGTTGACTGACAGCTGGCAACTCAGCATACTACTGTCTACTGTGTGGGGAGCGGGAGGGCAGAGGTGGCAGGAGGGAGCCTTGGACACCACTCTGAGGACCCTGGGTTGGAGCTTTCTTGGGAAGTGAAGTGCTTTCGGTACAGAGCTAAGGGAGGCAGCAGTAGACTGGCAAGTCAGGGGTACAATACTGACGGCAATAAGGATGGTTTTCACAAAAAGTTGGTGAGCAGGATGAAGAGCAGTCAGATTCCAGGCAGGAAGACAGTGCAGTAAGTGTGTGTGTGTGTGTGTGTGTGTGTGTGTGTGTGTGTGTACACCAGCATGCATGCACACAAACAGGAGGGCCACAGTTTGCACAAGACTACAGACTGCAAGAATAGGAAAGTTCCAGACCCATTTTCTGAATATGCAAACCAGGTGTGGGGGCTCATACCTATAATCCCAATCCTGGGGAGGCTGAGGCAGGAGGATTACTAACTTGAGCTACAGAGTAAGATTCTGTCTCAGAAAACAAAAACAAATAAAAATAAAGCAAGCAAGCAAGAATGAATGAACTTACAGACCAACTGGAAACCAGCGATCTAGGTAGGCGAGAAGTCAAGGACAGTGCCAGTTCTCAGCTTAGAGGGACCAGAGGACACAACTAGTAACAGGCTTGGGAGGCAAGCTGACTGAATGAGGCTTTCCTGTAGAAAAGTAAACCAGTAATTCTCTATGCAAATGCCAAGCTAATCTATTTAAATGAAAATTATAGTAACACTAGAATAAAAAATTAAAACATTTCTTCTTAAAGCTAAACAACTTATTTTAATTTATTGTAGCTATATTCCACAAGATTTAAGGTATTTATAAAAATTACAACATTTCTTCTGCTCTTTGATTAAATTTTTTTTTCTTTTGTTTTTGTTTTTCGAGACAGGATTTCTCTGTGTAGCTTTGCGCCTTTCCTGGAACTCACTTGGTAGCCCAGGCTGGCCTCGAACTCACAGAGATCTGCCTGCCTCTGCTTCCCGAGTGCTGGGATTAAAGGCGTGCACCACCACCGCCCGGCTTTGATTAAATTTTATATTACAAAAGCCAGACTAGGTAGATGGCCCTGTGGTTAAAGTGCTTGCTGTGAAAGTGTGAGGACCAGAGTTCGGGTCTCCAGCATCATGTAAATGAGGGGTGGGCACAGCAGCCCCCCTACAGCTCCAACACTCTAAAGGGAGAGAAAGGATGTGTGGACCACGCTGGCTAGTCAGAATAGCTCTGCCGCTGAGCTCTGGGTTCAACTGAGACCTCACCTCAACAAATAAGGTAGAGAGTAATCTAATGACTCCTAATGCCAACTCCAACCTGTAGACACATGCACACACATGTGCCCTCAAACCCACACACATGAAAACACACACACATGCATGCAGACCACATGCACAAATACAAACAAAAAAACCCCACAAAACAAAACAACTCATATTTACTTAAAAGTGTTCACCTTTATCTAGGATTTAGTAACTAAGGGAATCCCTCAGGATATTGTCTGTTGGCCATGGACAAATGCCATTTCCTGCCTACAGACTCGTAAGAACAAAGGATAGAGGAGATGAGTCAATGTGGTTCCCATTAAAGTTGTCAGAGTGAGATCCACAAGCTGTTCTCTAGAGAAAACACATGCCACATGCTGGGCAAAGCTGCTTCTTTTTAAGCAATGCTGAAGTGAGTGTCTTATGTTCTTCCTACCATCCAGCTTGGTGCCATGGCTCTGGAGCAGAACCAGTCAATGGAATACTACTATGAGGAAAACATAATGAATGATACTTATGACTACAGCCAGTATGAATCAGTCTGCATCAAAGAAGAGGTCAGGCAGTTTGCAAAAGTCTTCCTCCCTGCCTTCTTCACGATAGCCTTTATTATTGGACTGGCAGGAAATTCCATAGTTGTGGCAATTTATGCCTATTACAAGAAACAGAGGACCAAGACAGATGTGTACATCCTGAATCTGGCTGTGGCAGACTTATTGCTTCTGGTCACGTTGCCTTTCTGGGCAGTTAATGCAGTTCATGGGTGGATTCTAGGGAAAATAATGTGCAAAGTAACTTCAGCCCTGTACACGGTAAACTTTGTCTCTGGGATGCAGTTCCTGGCCTGTATCAGCATTGACAGATACTGGGCAATCACTAAGGCCCCCAGCCAATCAGGTGTGGGGAGACCCTGCTGGATCATCTGTTGCTGTGTGTGGATGGCTGCTATCTTGCTGAGCATACCCCAGCTGGTTTTTTATACTGTGAACCAGAATGCCAAGTGCACTCCCATTTTTCCCCACCACCTCGGAACATCCCTGAAAGCATCCATTCAGATGCTGGAAATCTGCATCGGCTTTGTGGTTCCCTTCCTTATCATGGGGGTGTGCTATGCCATCACTGCCAGGACACTCATCAAGATGCCGAACATTAAAAAGTCTCGCCCTCTCAAGGTTCTGCTCACAGTGGTAGTAGTTTTCATTGTCACCCAGCTGCCGTACAACATTGTCAAGTTCTGCCAAGCCATAGATGCCATCTACTTGCTGATCACCAGCTGTGACATGAGCAAGCGCATGGATGTTGCCATCCAGGTCACAGAGAGCATCGCACTCTCCCACAGCTGCCTCAACCCCGTCCTGTATGTCTTCATGGGGGCCTCTTTCAAAAACTATATCACGAAAGTGGCCAAGAAATATGGATCGTGGAGAAGACAGAGACAGAACGTGGAGGAGTTTCCTTTTGACTCTGAGGGTCCTACAGAGCCAACCAGTTCCTTTACCATTTAAATATAAAATTGCTCTCTGCTTGTTGCTTGGACACACGAGAGATGCTTCTTCCTCAGATAAACTATTTGTGTTACACTGAGACTCAAATGTCAAACACTAGACTGTTGTTGCGATGTGTAACAAAGAAGGAGCAAGGGGTGTGGGTATGAGGAACACAGACGCCAGAGAGTAAACAACAAACGGCAAAACGCGGAAATTCAAGTTAATGACAGGAAAACAGCATGGCAGAACGGCATTGTGCTATAAGCAGGAAGCCTTTGTGGTGGTGGGCTGTTTCGCATCTTGACTGCAGTGGTGGCTACTCAAATCTAGCTGTGCCCCTCGTGACTTTGATAGCAACTGTAATTATGTAATATAAAACCTTGGCTAATGAGCACCCGAGACCATGCCGTGTGATAAGTCACTGGGTAAGGAGCACCCAAGACCATCCTGTACTGTCTTTGTAACTTCCTGTGAGTAGACAGCAACTTAAAAATAAAAAGTTAAAAAAACCTGTCATGCTGTGAGTCAAGTGATCTAAAAACAATGAATAAACTTGTGCTAAGAAAAATTTATAATTATTTATAATGATCTAAATTTTAATAAGAATATTTTTTCTGCAAAATCCCAATGTTTAAATAATCACAAGAAAATTTACTCTATTTTTTTCTATTTCTTAATTTATAAGTGATTTTATAAGGCATATGTAGTGGTATTTGCTCTGCCCATGACCTTGGGTTATAGGGCCTGAAGGAGGCGGTGCTTTTTGCCTTCCTACGTGACCTCTTAAAGATCACTACAGACATAAGCAAGAATGGCAATTCTCCCAACCCTTAAAAAAAAAGGCCAAACC
Organism: Peromyscus eremicus; assembly: GCF_949786415.1. NCBI lineage: Eukaryota > Metazoa > Chordata > Mammalia > Rodentia > Cricetidae > Peromyscus > Peromyscus eremicus. The sequence goes on along the minus strand of NC_081422.1, from coordinate 98,377,105 downwards.
CATAAACTTTCCTGAGATGTTTACACATTCCAGTAAGTGCCTACACATGCAATTTGCTTTGATGGTATCACCAAAGAAAACCATCCAAATACATGCTGTGTTCATTATGCATATTTTGGAGGCACGCCTTAAAAATCATAGTTATTTAGAGTCTAATTTTATAACTTTCTAAAGAACTTCCCAAGGTATGTTGGCCTATTACTGAGAACTGATTAGTATAAAGCTTATTTTTCATTTAAACATGCATACTTTAGGCAATAAAACAAATACCACATTTAGTGTCTTGCTGACACATGCTAAGCCTGTGTTCTACCACCACTGACCTACACCCCAGACTTATCAAATTACCTTTCCTCTGGGTTCCGTTTCTAAATCTGATAGAGTTTCAGAGGCTGAGTTTAAAGCTGTGATTGTGAAGCCCCGACTGGGAACTGTGGCACTGCCCCAGCCACGGGGTACCAGAAGCACAGAGACTGGGAACTGTGGCACTGCCCCAGCCACGGGGTACCAGAAGCACAGAGACTGGGAACTGTGGCACTGCCCCAGCCACGGGGTACCAGAAGCACAGAGACTGGGAACTGTGGCACTGCCCCAGCCACGGGGTACCAGAAGCACAGAGACTGGGAACTGTGGCACTGCCCCAGCCACGGGGTACCAGAAGCACAGAGACTGGGAACTGTGGCACTGCCCCAGCCACGGGGTACCAGAAGCACAGAGACTGGGAACTGTGGCACTGCCCCAGCCACGGGGTACCAGAAGCACAGAGACTGGGAACTGTGGCACTGCCCCAGCCACGGAGTACCAGAAGCATAGAGACTGGGAACTGTGGCACTGCCCCAGCCACGGGGTACCAGAAGCACAGAGCACACTCACCGCTGCTCCACCACTTCTTGCCGTGAACTATATAGCCATCTCCATCTCGCTGGATGCTACATTCAATGTTTGTGGCATCACTTGATGAGACATCGGGCTCTATAAAGGAACACGGCTTGATTAACTGACAGAAATCAGCTTTAAAGAGGCTTAGACAAGAAAGGATAAGCTTGCCGGGCGGTGGTGGCGCACGCCTTTAATCCCAGCACTCGGGAGGCAGAGGCAGGCGGATCTCTGTGAGTTCGAGGCCAGCCTGGTCTCCAAAGCGAGTTCCAGGAAAGGTGCAAAGCTACACAAAAAGATAAGCTCTTCGAGACAGAGGCATGTTGGTTTTTTTATTCTATTTTTTCAATCTTTCCATCTTACCCCTTTCTCCTTGGTCCTTTCCTAACATACACACTGTAAGCATTCACTAGATATGAACTGGAAGACAGAGGGATGAATCGTAGGATTAGTACTGACCAGTGTGTCCTTGGAGCCTTTGCTGATGTCTGAGTCAGGATACAACTCACTCATCATTTTCCCAATCACCAAAAATTGATAAAAACACTGCCTTTGACTTTCCACAGTGGGAATGTGCTTTAACTGTGGGCAGGCTGGATTCCTCTACTCTCACTAACCACTTCTACCTGCACCCTGTAAGTGCTACTGAGAGCGTGTCTGCCAGGCCACACCTTCAACACTCAGATCTTCTTAACACTTAGGTCTCTAGACCTTTCTGTGCAATACCCGTAAATCTTAAACACTGTTTCCTGCACGGCATTAGAGACCAATCAGCCTTTACCTTCTTCCTATATTGTTCTTATTTCTATTTTGTGTGTTTATGTGTGTGTGCACACATGCTGGGACATGGCTAGCGTGGCCGGCCAGTGAGCCTCACGGATCTTTCTGTAATCACCCCCCGTGCTGTGATTACAATTATGTGTCACAACATCGGACTTTGGGGATGGAACTCAGACCCACACACTTGTGTGGCAAATACTTTACAGACTGAGTTGTGTCCCTGACCCCTCTTCTGCTCTTTAAGAGAGTCCTGGGTACTTCAGGGATTCCTTTTAAAGCTCCAGAAGCTGTTTTCAGAGAAAGGGGACGGCAAGCTCATCCTGTGACCTCAGGTTGGTGCTTTGTAAACACTATGTCATTAAACCATTCTGTAGGTGATCCACAAACACCTCTTGATGATTTAAGTGGAGAGAACTTTTGTTATTATATAAACAATTGTATATATGTGTATATAAATATATTATATAAAAAAAACAATAAAATCTAGCCGGTGGCAGTGGCACACACTTTTAATCCCAGCGCTCAGGAGGCAGAAACAGGCGGATCTCTGAGTTTGAGCCAGCCTGGTCTACAGAGTGAGTTCCAGGACAGCCAGGGCTACACAGAGAAATCCTGTTTTGAAAGCCCCAAACAAAAAGTAAAATAAAATCTGGTCGTGAGCAAAAGGTCAATATGAACTTCACATTATGACCAAACCAAACTGAATTTAATTCTAAACTCAAGTGGAGATGCAATTTTTGTCTTTATAGTAATTTCTAAATGACTGTTTCCAATGTACAAATGGACCAATACCATTCTCATCATTGTGTCCCTGGCTTTCTCCTCTACAGGGTAGTTTCAGCAATATTTCCACTGGTTTAAGTTCCAGTTTTCTAGGATTATGGGACAGTGAGTAGTTTATAGTCATATAAATATCACAAAGAAGAAGATCAACGAGCAGCAATTGTAGAAACAACACAATTTAAAAGACATCGCCCCACTGCCGATGTTGAAGTAGACTGCCAGAATGCATCTGGAGCCCTCCCAAAGGACAGGAGTGTTTATCCTCAACATTTAAGGATAACAGCATTTCAAACCAGGCTCAAAATCAACACATTTCTGGCCGTGGCAAAGTTGGCTACAGCCGACCTACACCCCACACTGCTGCAGTTCTTCTATCCACAATGACCCCAGGATGACGGTCCCAGGGGACAGGGCTGGGACTCCTCCTACCTGTCATACAGAACACAGAGGTGATCTCTCCGCGAAGGAGCGGCTCCAGCCACTGCTGCTTCTGCTGCTCACTGCCGTACAGGTGCAACACCTCCATGTTGCCTGTGTCTACCGGGGAGAAGAAAGTGTTGGACATTTAAAACTAGCAGTACTAAATCCACATTTGTGAAGATAGTACAGACTATACCTTTTTTCTCTTCCTTTCTTTTCTTTCTTTTTTTCTTCTTCTCCTTTTTTTTTTTTTTTCCGAGACAAGGTTTCTCTATGTAACCCTGGTTGTCCTAGAATTCACTCTGTAGACCAGGCTGGCCTCATATTCACAGACATCCGCCTGCCTCTGCCTCCCAAGTGCTGGGATTAAAGGCGTGTGCCACTCGCACTGGGATCAGATTATATTTTTTTAAGTAAAATGTTTGTTGATGCAAATATTCTGAAATGTACATTAAATTTAATGTGTAATGATGAGATGCTGTATCATTCATTACAAGTGTATGGCATTCAGTCCATTATTTAACTTTTTCTGAATCTTGGGTGCTCACCTAGTTCATCCCATGGCTTTAAGGAGGTCTAGCTCCATTAGGACTGAAGTAGCCATTTCTGTTTTAAACCCAGCCTGCTGTGCTTGTATGCTGGGTCAGGAGTGACTCCCGTGTTCCTGGAGAGGAACTGATGCTCCATATTGAGCCCCCAGCTCCCAGCTGTCTATGCTGTTCCTCAGGCTCACAAGTTGGCTTGGGCCTTTGTGAAAGTCTGCTGGTTGTGGGTAAGTAAACTGCTCATGAGCTACGCTCTCTACATAAACCTCTACTTGCCCACTCTGAAAGACCTCCTTGCTCCGAGCTACAGCAACTCTTGTTTACCTCTCATAGCTTGTTTCTGCTGTTTATTCAGTTGGTTTCTGAGACAGGTTTTCGCTGTGTAGCCCTGGCTGCCATCAAACTCCTGCTCTGCCTCATTAGTGCTGGGCTTACAGGTATGTGCTCTAAGATAGATCTTAATTTGTGCATGGCATTCCTCTGTGAAAATCAGAACCCTGCCCTGTAAGGAAGCAGAAAGCCTCGTGGACCCACTCCAGTCTTGAGGGTGCTGTCCAGGACACCACACACTCTACCTTCTACAGCTGAAAAAGCACACTTTGTTTATTGCGAGCAAAATGCTCTAGGTGCTTTTCTCTGATTTCCATTCCTGTAAAATTTTCTTAAAATTCTGTTTGAATCCTTTTGAGATTTGGAAGATTTTCAGTGTCACCTGCTGTGACTTGGAGGATGGTTGCTCAAATGCTGATGAAAACTGACAATTCTGAACCAAGTAAGATATATTTGTAAGTGCTGGAGAGATGCTCAGGGTTAAGGGCACTTCCTGCTCTTGCAGAGGACCCAGTTCAGTGCCCACTAATCACTTCCGGCAGCTTACAACAGCTAGCAACTCCACCTCCAGGGGATTCTACATCCTCTTCAGGAGACTTGCACACATATATGTATGCACATGCAGAAATAAAAATGTTTTTAAGACTTAAAACCATCCTTAAAAAATATACCTTTGCACTCTGTTCAGATACTAACACTGAATCAAGAGGCACAAAATTCCTAGTAGATCCACACAAACTTAACATTGTTTTTAAGTGAGGGAGAAAAGAAGTCCTCAATTACAATTAACAGAGTGAATTATTCGCTTTCTTTGCTTGTTTGAAATTCAGCGTTACTTGTTATGAACAAAATAAAGTATTAAAACATTTTAAAATTAAGCTGGGACAATGGCACACATCTGTAATCTTAGCACTAGTTCTTGGGGTTATGGTAGAGGCTGTAGAGGCAGAAGGATCAGGAGTTCAAGATCATTCTTAACTACATAAGTATGAAGACATCCTGAGCTATATGAGATCTTACTTAAAAGATAAAAGAAGAATCTAAAATTATCAGTTTTACTCTGGGAAACCGACCAATTTTTTATTTACAGTTTAGGGAAAAACCTATAAAAAAAATCCGTCCAAAGGTCCTAAATTATTTAGTGACAGGTTTGGAAATTAAAAATAGCTATTTTCTGCTGTGGGATGGTCTGTATGTCAAATTGCTCTGATTGGTCAATAAATAAAACACTGATTGGCCAGTGGCCAGGCAGGAAGTATAGGCGGGACTAACAGAGAGGAGAATTGAGAGAACAAGAAGGTGGAGGGAGACACTGCCAGCCGCCGCCATGACAAGCAGCATGTGAAGATGCCGGTAAGCCACGAGCCACGAGCCACATGGCAAGGTATAGATTTATAGAAATGGATTAACGTAAGATATAAGAACAGTTAGCAAGAAGCCTGGCACGGCCATACAATTTGTAAGCAATATAAGTCTCTGTGTTTACTTGGTTGGGTCTGAGCGGCTGTGGGACTGGAGGGTGACAGAGATTTGTCCTGACTGTGGGCCAGGCAGAAAAACTCTAGCTACAATTTTCAGCATTCTAATATACAACACTGTGTGCCTTTTTGAAGGGAGAAGACAAAGACAAACTGGAAGGCTACATATGTTTTCTGAGCTTTGATAAGAGCAGTTACTTGGAAAGCCTAGGTAGAAATTAATCATTCAGACTTAAGAAGCCTCTCAAAGAATGTCATTAGCACCAGTTACAACTCCCTGTTTGTCTGCCTGGAAAATGCTCCAGCACACAAGGTCCCAGGCCTTTGTAACAGCTCTACTACAAAAGGGAGACGCTTGGCTTCTTGAGTTTCCTTGTCTTTCTGCTTGAGAGAGTAGCTTAGTCATTCCTTAGTCAAAAACTACTTAAAAAGTTCAGCCGTCTTGTGGTGTTATTTAAACAGAACAACTAACAATCTTAGGAAACGCTCCTTGAGTGTGCGGTGACAGGTGACTCCGCAAATGAAATGGAACATCCACGGCAGAGCTGCAAGCAAGCTTCCCGCAGCCTAACTTGGCACACTGTGAATGACCCAGTACTGTGCCACGAATCCACTTAACAGAATACGGCTAACACACTCTAAAAACATAATGTTGGGAACAGGCTTTTTTTAAAAAAGCATCTTGTCCAAAGTATTGCCATTTTGATTTTAGACTCCATTTCACCTCTAGGGTGAAACAAAGCTCCCTAGGGGAGCTGGGAACCTTCCAATAGCTGACCAACCTCCTCCTTAAACCATAGAAATAGTCGTATGCATCTTTTGTTCTCTAGAAACATATGGCTGGTCTTAACAACAGAGAGAACAAATGAATCTGATTGGTGGGATTGAAAAGCTTGCATAGTATGTCGGTTGACAATGAGGGAACATTCAAGAGAGCCCCTAATCTCTAACTCCTGATTGGTGAAAATTGTGACTGTAACTTGGCAGCAAATGTTTGTGATTTCTGTGCTTAGATACTTGCTTCAACTGACATCTGGAGTCGCAGTTCAGCTCAGCCCTCTCCTCCCCACCCCTCTTCTGTGCTGCCCTGCATTAAATCTCGCCTTGCCATAACCTCTTGTGTCTGCTTGGGTTGATTCGGAGCCTCGGACCACAACAATAACAAGGGTGTTAGAGAGACAGATAGCTCGGTGATTAAGAGCACTGATGGCTCTTCCAGAGGACCCAGGTTCAATTCCCAGCTCCCACATGGCAGCTCACAACTGACTGAAACTCCAGTTCCAGGGCATCGGACAACCCTACACAGACATACATGCAGGCAAAACACTAATGCACACAAAATAAAAATAAATAAAAAAAGAAACCATGACTTTAAGAAATATAAAAAACAAAACAAAAATAAAAATGTAACAATACAGAATATGTTAGGTCTAGGGAATATCTGAATGCCACGTGTAATAAGGAAAGATAGTTTCACGAGACCTGTGTTTCAGCCATATAGAGGAATATTTGTCCATCTACCTACAAATCCATGTGTGCAACTATATATGCTACACTACATTGGGTTGCAATATAAATGATGTCTTATTAGGAAGAGTAGGGAGAAAAGCTTTGAACTTCAGGATTAGCCGTTCATTTCCTTTTCTATAGAACCACACAGCATGTGCAGTGTGTCATAACAGCATCATAGATTTGGGATAAAATTTTCAGACAGCAAAGACATGTTTCTCTTACAATAGCCTCTTCACAGGATTACAATGAAGGACAGTAGTGAGTTGATAAACTGGTGTAGACAGGGAAACTATGCCACCAGGGATCAGCACTATCATCAGAAGCCTGAGAACTATATTGAATTTACAGACAAGCGAGTCAAAGTCTAGCATGGAGCCACATTCTGGACTCTTCTCTCAGAAACCCACTACACTTGTGTAGCCTGTTGCTCAAGCTGGCATTAGCCCTTCTGGGAGAGCCTCAGCACGGGGCCACACACTGAAAGGCAGCAGCCAGGACCCCGGAGCAGGGGCACTATAGGACATTCTGCCAGTTAAGTGTACAGTGTGCTGGTAACATGGCTGCAAGCCCCTGGCAGAAACCATGTCAGCCTTTCGGAGAAAGAGCTTTGCACAATGGAGAGACTGGGAATTAACAAAGACCTCTGGAATTTCTATCCCTTCCAGCTAGCCATAGAAATACCTAAGCCCAGTCAGGAAGTGGGGTGTTTATATAACCAGTCCTCTTGGTGGCTACTTCTGTCTGCTGGCACTCTTAATGTAACCATGCTGATTAAAAGGGAACCCACTGAGAACCTCAAATCCACTTTTACACTGCGTTCAGAGTAGCTGTAAAATTACGGCAAAATCTGTAAATGAATGATTTCGCACAGGAAAATCTGCTTATAATAAAGAGATTTAAAACAGCGTTCAAACAGAGAAAATTGCTTGTAGTAACCTGGTGCTTGGCAGTTAAAAACATCTGGAGCAAAAAAACATTTTCCTGTCTCTTCAGCAATCAAGGCATAGTCCAGCTGGCTGAGGCCGCTCACAGCTGGCAAGAACAAGTTCCATAGGCCCTCGGCTTTGGCCATTTCCTGTCAAGGGATGAACAAGGGATCAAAAAGTGCCAAACAAAGTAGCTGATTTTAAACAAATATTAGCGTTAATATTTTCTGAAATTTAAAATCATTTATGGAGTTATTTCATTGTATTCTACACTGTGTTAAGTCAAGGCTTACTGACTCGTTAATCAGTAGTTTCTTAATAATTAAGGAAATGTCTTGCTTTCCAGGATTCCTTAGATTTGGCTCTAAAACTAAATTTGCATACTTTGGTGCTTCTCATTCAATCAGGATGATTACAACCGCTCACACACATTGAAGTGTAATTCTGCCAAGTGTGTTATACGCCGCAGTTCCTTACATGCATGGCTGGTAAGATCTGAAAACATGAAGTGTGACTTGACAGCACATGGGACAAATGGCCTGCTTTGTCCCTGCCTCTTGCTGGACAAACCCAGGGCCCTGCACACACATGAGGAGAGCTCTTCCATTCAGTTCCAGCCTCCAATCCCACTGCCCTGCTCTGGCTTTATTTCCCCTCCCCTCCCTCCCTCTCTCCCTCCCTCTCTCCCTCCCTCTCTCCCTTCCTCCCTTCCTTCCTTCTGTCCTTCCTCCCCACCCCTTTCCTTTCTATCTAAAAAGGGACCCATACTGTAGCTCTGGCTCACTGTGTAGCCCAGGCTAGCCCCAAATTTGCAGCAATCCTCCACCTTCAGCCTCAACCTCCCTCTCAAGTGCTAGGATTACAGGTGTGAGCCACCATACCCAACCAAGATTTTTTTTTAAACCCAGATTTGTAAAATCTTTATCTTAAGGAAGTTATTCCTGTTCCAGGACAGCTAGGACTACATAAAGAGAAACCCTGTCTTGAAACCACTCCCCTGGAAAAAAAAAAAGGTTATCCCTGGAGCATGAGCTATCATGCTTCTCATCCAGATACTGGCGATGCAGAGGCAGGAGGATTGCCACAAGCTGAGGCCAGCCTAGTCAACATACCAAGACCACAAAGAAAAGTAAAAAAAGTTATTATCATTGTAGTTCTTCTTTACCTACACTACAACAACAATAATTAAGGTCCCCCAAACACTAGCATATGCATTTCCTGATGCTGAGTGCGTTCTTGTCTCTCTTACCTTTAGTTTTTCAATCACTAAGGGGTGTCCCCACTTTTCCTCTGCATTTCCATTTCGAGCATAGTATTCTGCTACTTCCTTAAAACAATGAAAGGGAAATGATTAGGCCAAGTTAATACAAAATAAACAATGTCATGCGTGGTGTGTGTGTGTGTGTGTGTGTGTGTGTGTGTGTGTGTGTTTTCTGAGACAGGGTCATGCTATGTAGCCCAGGCTGGGCCGGAACCAGCATTCTGCATCAGCTGCCTAAGCACTAGGATTACAGGCATTGTGTCACTATCCCAGTTAGTAATGTTTCTTTTTAACACTAAATGCAGAATAATACAAATTCTAAATGTTTGCTCTTCAAAAAATTATGCTGCCTCAATATTAGACAGTAATAATCTTTTTAAAAAATTCTTTATTTATTTATTATGTATACAGTGTTCTGCCTGCATGTATCCCTACAGGCCAGAAGAGGATACCAGAGCTCATTACAGATAGTTGTGAGCCACCATGTGGTTGCTGGGAATTGAACTCAGGACCTCTGGAAGAACAGCCAGTGCTCTTAACCGTTGAGCCATCTCTCCAGCCTCATAACAGCAATAATCTTATACCCAAGATTTAAGTGTTCTGCTTCCAGCAACACGGTACACCAGTGGGCATAGGAACCCTTCAAGTAAAACAGCTGGGTGCAATGTTACCAATTAAAGATAGATGAAGAAATGCACAGTTGTCCTGGAAAGAACTGACAAAACAGCTTCACCCTTCAGATGATGGACAGGATGGGTGCTAAGCTTGCTGACTGAGGCCTTGGCTTTCAACGGGCCACATCAGCAGGACCCAGGTGATAAGGCCAGGGGCTGCAAAAAGCAAAAGGGAACATGGAGATCTTCCATCCCACCAAAGCCAGGAGGGCTGAGAAGCAAAACCTCAGTCGGGAACAAACAGAAGCATACAAAAATCTGGACCCTTGGAGGTAGACCACGGGAAGAAAGCCCCACACAGCTCTCAGTTTGCAGCAAAATAGAAAAAAGAAATGTCATACCTCGAGACCTGCCCTCACCCAAGCATGGGATGCAAATGTCAGGCCTGTGCCACCCCCAAACCTCAAGCCCAAATTAAGTTTACAATGCTGGGGCAACAGCAGCTGCCAGCACCTGGTCGAAACAAAACCAGCCCTCTAGAGGGACGAGCTTTGTACAAAAGCTCATGTAACTCCTTAGAAAAAAGTTTCAGCCCACAGACTACCCAGAAAAAAATCACTAATCTCTCCGGGAAACCAGCCATCATAGGCAAGAATCCACCAAAACAGCAGGTCAACAAAAACAATCATGCTTCCTTAAAACAACGATAATGCTCACGGAATTCATGGCACAAAATATCTGTGGTCCGTAGATTCCAAGAACAAAGGAAGGAATTGTAAGTATGACCATGGGCTAGTAAAACTGACAAAGTAAACTTGAACTGCAACCCAGAGGAACAAAAACCTTAGCAACCAAGCTTGAAAATGTTACCATGGCTTCTCAAAGGTTGGTGGGAGCAGAAGCCCCTGGGGACCCGGCACTGATGGGGCAGATGTGCAGTTTGTAGATAACTCTGGTGAGTCTCGGCTTCTATTCTTTAGGAGCTCCCCAGGTATTTCTCACACTCTCCAAAGTTAGATAATGTCAGTCTATGGAAAGCTGAAAAATGGCCTGAGAACACTTAAAAAAAATTAGAAGGAAGATCTAAAGAAATCACTCAGCACAGAAACTCAAGAGAAGAAAAAAGGATATAACGGATTCCCAGAGGTTGAGCGCTGACTTCCATGGTAACAGTGAAGTCAGAAGTCAATGGGAGAGGACAGTGAGAGGGCTCCGAGGTAAGGGTGCTTGTTGCCAAGTCTGATGACCAGAGTTCGATCCCTAGGACCTCACTTCTAAATGTGTATACCCCCAAACAAGCAAACAAATGTAACAATAATGTTAAAAGGAAATTAAAGGCTGAATATCTTCAACTACCGAGAGAAAGTAATTAACAACCTAGAATTCATATCCCAAACTGTTCTTTTGGTTGGGGGTGGTGGTGGCATATATATATATATATATATATATATATATATATATATATATATATATATATATGAATAATCCCAGCACTCGAGAAGCTGAGGCAGGAGGATCATGAGTTTGAGGCCAGACTGAGATAATTAGGGAGGCCCTGTCTCAAAATATAATGTCAAATTTCAAAGAATTAGGACAAAATAAAAGTATCATAGGCAAGGTACTACTCATCCCCTCAAAAAACAAACAGACAGACAAACAAACAGATAAACAAACAGCAGCCGCAGCAGCAGCCGCAGCAGCAGCCCCAGCAGAGTCTTAGTAAAGGCACACGGCTCCAGGAGAAACATCTGAGTCGCATGAACGGGTGAAAAGGAGTAACAACATGGGTAATTCTAAATAACACTATTCGGGCCAAACAGTCACCTCTCATTTGTACAACCACACAGTACAATGCAAACACAATGACAACTATCTGATATTCTAGAGATGCGCTTATAAATACTTATAGCATCCTGGCATCACTACTTTCTTTACATTTCGGCTAAGAAATGACAGGGTTAAAGGCCATGGGCACTGTGAAAACTTTTCTTGTGTATCATCAGGTTATTGTAGACTATTCTTCCAAAACGCACTGCTCCGGCCATCCCATGTTCCTCGTGGGGAGGCAGGGCTAGTCCGGAGTGCAGTGCTGTAGGAGGCAGAGGCCTGCACTTTCAAAGGCTCCAGGATGGAGAGCAGCTCCCACATTTGTCATGAAGTCAGTTAAATCGGAAGGTTTCCTGTTTGGGGTTGCATATTATTTCTATTCCTAGAGTTGCCATAAAAGGTCAATGCTCTTGTGTTTGGTAATAAATATATTATGAAAGATGTTTATGATGTTCTCATTCTGACTACCTCTTTGTGATACACAGTTCTGAGAAATCAAATTATGCCTGTGTTTACATGCCCCAGGAGGGCGGGTTCATCTTAAGCAATGCTGAATAGATAGGAGGAATAATTAATTACTCCTTTAATGAGCTACTATATTTTTATTTCCCAGAATTAACTGCCCTTAGCCCAAATCCCCACGGGCTGCTCCATCTTGAGGTTCAGCTGGGTCTGCCCATCTTTCTGAGTCCACTTTTCCCATTCCTTCTCTTCAGATGCTGGCTGGAAACTAAGCATGCTTTTTCTGGTATGTCGTATTTCCTTACTCTGCTCTCTCATCTCCCTCCCTGCCATGGGGCTGTCTGATCATGTGGCTGACTTCCATGCTGGCATAAGTGTCATGGCACGATTTTTCTTCTCTCTGAGCAGCTGCTGAGATTTACAACGTGACTGCCCTGGGGTGTTTTCCTTTTTAAGTCTAATAAAATTGCCCCCAAGCTTCCATGAGTCCATTCTTAGAAGTCTTTTAATAATGAGACTCTGAACCCCACAGGGGCCTCCATTTACCCATAGCATCTGGTGACCATGAAAGGACTCCCTCAAGCTCCAGGAACATTATCACTATGACCCGTGTATGCTCCTTACGCCGCGTGCACCCCCTACGCCGCGTGCGTGCCTTACACCGTGTGCGCTCCTTACACCGCGCTGCTTCTTCCTGTCCTACACGTGAGTTTCAGTATTCTCCACGGATTTTCAAGAGGAAGAACTGATTTGGCATTTTTTTTCAGAGATATGGGTTATGTGTTCATTTTAGGCTATCCAAGGAGTTTCCCAAAGTTGCAGAAATAGTCCTGCCAAACCTATTTTTTCTCATTTTGGAAAATACATAGAAATATGGAGAAAAAGTCATCAAGAATTTTAGTAGCTAAAGATACATGATAGTAAAATGCTGCTGCAGTTTATGAGACAATCATGTTTTCTAGACATGACCATTTTGGTTTGGCAACTCAGCTGAAATAACACTGAACAGAATTTAATGTTTTCTCCCTTTTATGTTGAGAAAAGCTATTTACTTTTCTACAAATCATTCCAGAATTGCATACCCCACATCTGGGGTTAGCACTGTTCAGTTCACCCTACAGGATAAAGCATACACACGCTGGTACAAGTGTTTGAATGAGGAAATAGCGCACATTATCAGATGTGGGAACGCAGATTTGGAAGCCCTGCCTACATAAAGTGGCTTTCTTTACCACACAAGCTTAGGCAACCTTCTCTTCCTACAGTTGGTCGGGTTTTGTTTTTACTCTTACTGTGAATTCTTTACACGTATTCTAGCAGCTGAATGGCACTGAGTTCAGAGGCACTATGACCTTCCTCTGACCCCTCCCTTCCCTGCTGCAGTGTCCCTGGGACACCTGCTCACATTTACGGGTGACAGTGAAAACCCCTTTGCTTCCCTCTGCCCATCTTGGCTTGTCCTTAGGGTCATAGGCTGGTTGGGCTGCAGGCACAGGCACGTTGCAGACCGGCGGCTTTGTTTTAGTGTGAGCATGTAGGATTAGTTGAACTGACAGGTGAGCTGGATCTCCATCCAAATCCCACAAACCAAACAAAAAGCCAAGCAACAGAGGGTGCTGCTCTAGCCCATTCGCCTTCCGGTTGAAGCTGTGGCTTCCATGAAACATAACGTGTTTTGTTGTTGTTTTCAAGTAGTGCTCTAGCCTTCTGTTTGGGACAAATATCACTGCTATGTGAGGTTGAGGGGATCAGCCCTAGAAACTGGATAAGCTTCAAGCACCTTGATTTCGCTCTTCCCCTTGCTCTGCTCATCAGCCAATCACCTATTTCACCATTATGGAAAAAGCCTACTTTCATTTCAAAATTCTTTCAAGATGCATCTTCCTGCTGTAGAATAATCCTTCTATACACTGTGTGAATATGTCTCACTATGATAGTTTAATAAACAAGCTGACTGGCCAGTAGCTGAACAGGATAAAGTTAGGCAGGAAAGCCAAACTGAGAATGATGGGATGAGGAAGGGTGTAATCAGAAGAGTCGCCAGCCAGATAAAGAATGAGTTGGACACACAAAATGGCATAGAGGTAAAAGCCACAAGCCTTGGGGCAGTGTATAGATTAATAGAAATGGGTTAAGTTGTAAGAGCTAGTTTTAACAAGCCTGAGTTAACAAACCAAGCATTTATAATTTACATTAAGTCTCCAAGTCAATTATTTGGGAAGCGGCTGCAAGTTATTTGGGAGCAGGAGGTTGGGACAGGAACACTACACTCAGCTTACATCTTCCTCTATGATGATCTACTATTTGGCATGATCTACTGTCTTCCAAATCTAATCTGCATTTGCTTTTCTGATGTATCTCTTTTCTGCTTTCACTGATTTATTCCATTGTCCTAACATTTAATTGTCCTAAAAGTTTAATTGGATTTTATTTGAGGAAGGGGAATGGTGAATTCAGACTACCCTCTTGAATTAAAAGAGTTGTTTTCTCCTTTTGATACACAAAAGTTTAATTTTAAGTCTCAAAATTGGACAAACATTAGCTACAACACAAACTATTCAATGTCACCAGATGTGAGAGGTGACAATTTTAGAATTAATACTTCAGTATTTTTGAAGAAACGATATCCCACTCTATGCTAAATGTTCACCTCCACAAATTTACCAATACAACTATTCACATAACTCATAACACTAACATCCCTATAAACACATCTTACTTCTGAACATTATTGAGAGAATATTGTTCTTTGGAGTTCTCCATTTGACTATGCTAGGACAGCTCTAGACTCAGAATCACAGGCAGTTACAATGAGATTGGCTGTTTTTTTTTTTTTTTTAGGCAGACCTACTCACGTTGAAAAAGAAAAAACTGAGATAACATGAACTAACCAGTGCAAGGCCACCAACCTGCACCAAGCACGGACCAAGCCCTTATACTCTCCTCACATACACACACACACACACACACACACACACACACACACACACACACACGTCTCTCATATGCTGTCAAAAGTGCTTCTCCCTTCTCCCTTTTCCTCACAGCATCTGTCCTCTCTATCCCTCTCTCTCTGTAGGGGCACAAACCCCGTCTCTCTTCTTATTTTTAGCTGCTCCCCGGTGTCCAGCCTGTCATAGGTGCCCAGGACATACTTCTTTACTGAATGGATGTTGCTTCACTATAACCCATGAACTTCTTCAATGTAACCCCTTATAGCAATAGGAGAAAAGAAAGGGTAGTATTTATGTGGCTTGAAAAGACAGACCAAAGATCATAACCATGTCTATTTAGGGAGACTGCCATTCTCAAATTCTCAAAGCATCCACATTCAAAATAACAAAAGTTGAAGGTCCTTGCCTTAGCAAAAGGCATGATATAACTTTTACTCCCTATCTCCAGGCCCTTACTGCCTGTTCCCTCTGGCCTCATTTTACTCCCGTAGATGTATTTGCATACCCTGGGACATATTTTAGCTCTAGATGTCTATGAGGTTTGGCTCTAAGGGCAGTGAGAGGATGGAGGAAAGTCCGACCACCAGGAGACAGGACTTGCTGATGTCCTTTCATACCCCACCTTTTCAGCAGGAAAGATGTGCTGTTTCATGAACTGCTTCACTTTGGCAAGAACTTCCTGGCCTCTCCTGGTCTGCGCAAACAACTGGTTTTTAGGGTCAGCCTGTGACAGTACAGTACTAAAAGTTCTTGGCAAAAGAAAAAAAAAAGGAGGTTACAAAGATGTCCAGAGTCATTATTATATATTTCTGAAAACAAGGCAAAGTCTCCCCAGCTAACCAAAACTGTCCTCAGGAGTTGCCATATCTGGGAGGTTTGGGCTTATTGTTGGTGAATTCTGCTTCATTAGCTGTCTGCAGCTTGAGGGAGCAAACCCAGAGCCTTGCAAATGCCAGGCAGCTGCTGTACTGTTGAGCTACAACCTTAGCCCCATGGGCTTTATTTGTTTGCTTACAGTATGGAGTAAATGTAGAATTGCTTTATTCTGAACACTAAGCTTGAATGCTACTCGGGAAAACACCAGCCTCACATGGCCTCAATCAGTGCTAGCTTTAGTGACGTCAGCTGTCACAACCACAAAGGAACAAGGAAGGCGTGCACAAATCTGACCACTATTCTTCACACTTGTTTCACAGATACCACTGCAGGGCATTTTAAAGATGACCTTAAAAGAAAATAAATAAATAAATAAACAAACAAACAAACAAATAAATAAATAAATACAACGGGCCCTTGTTCTGTTGGAAAAATTACACAGAGCAGTCTAGAAATGAGTTGTGACAAACACTGTGTCAGGGGGAAGTGGGGCTTAGGAAATGGTCCTGGGGATGGCATTCTACACACATTATAGAGACAGGGGTGAGACTGGAAAAGCGCTAGATTCCTCAGAAATGCTGCTCGGATAGGGACAGCGTTTCAAAGACACTTGCAAAATGTTAAAGAAAAAGTAGTATTGCTAAGTTAATAAATAATCTAATATTTAAATAGGTACGTGTAAGTAACAAATATTATAAGGAAACATGTTCATCTATATACTTAAAAGGTTACAGATTCAAGTTGGCAAAGAATATATTTAATCATAAATATGAGTATTTTCTTTACATTTTAGGTCAACTTATTTTTAGGGATACAGTGATTTATTAGAAGACTATCCTGACTGGCAATTAGCAGCTCTAGTCTGGGCAGTGATATAATTTTCCATTTTCTTAGAGTTTTGACCTTACCATACCCAATAATTATCTAAGTAAAGAATGAAGAGCTCTGACTGTCGCCTGGGTTTCTGGAAACTTACGAGACCTAGCTAAGAGGCTGTAAACTGAGTGACCCAAAGACTTCGCTCTCCTTACCTTTTAGAGAGTTGTAATCCAGTTTCTGCCAGGGGCTGCACAGTATTGGCCGTCAGAAAGCTATCCGCAGATGAGTTATTTCCCAAGAGGTATCTTCTATAGACTCCCTACAAGTAAATTAACATGGGACAATTAAAAATCTATTGTCTTTCCAGCTTGTCATCCATGTGGGGAACTAAATTCACTGAGGCCAAAGGTGTCAGTCAGACCGTTGAGGTTGGAAACTTACATGCAGAGGTAACCACGTGCCTCTGAGTTAGAGTCACACTCATATCATGTAGTTGTGACACTCTAATCTAGGCAGAGGTGTAACTGATCACTCAAACCAAATTGAAAATGACCCCAGCCACTGCCAAAACAGCCGACCTGTAAGCCACACCATCTGCAATGATGACTGCTTTCCCTTCAGAGCTATCAAAATGAATCAAATGCTAAAACCCAGGAGAAGGCAATGAGATGTTTAGTATCAGTTTTTGATCCCCAATTTGGATAAAACTGTCTCCTTGAGCAGTGTTAGCTGAATGTCAATCAGTTTTTTCACAATTCTCCATTTCTGTACTTCTGACACAATACACCCCCTTCCCCCATGTGACGGCTTGTCTTCATTGTCAGTTTGCCTGGGTTTAGAGTTGCCATGGGAACACACTCTCTGGGAAAGAGATGAGTGCCATGGGTGCTTTCCAGACCCAATAAGGGGAGAAGACTTTTCAGCCTTCAGCACAGGAGGCCTTTAGCTTGCTTTTCCACCAGGCACTCACAATGCTCCTTTCTCCCACACGCCTCTTCCTACTTTATCATTATGTGTCTTCTCTCACTGTCCTTCTTGTTTGTTACACAAAACAATCATAACACATGTGACCCTCAAATTTTCTTCCCATTCAAGTCTTTTTTGTAAATTCTAAATTTACATGTTACTCATCGCTGACTCTTGTCTTTTGGAAGAGCACAGTGGCCCTAAGAACCCAAACAAAAAGGTTTGAACCAGAAAACATTGTGTTGTGTTTGGTTTTGCTCTTTTGGGGGGCCCTGCCATCCAGCTCCCAAATAAATACACGGATGCTTATTCTTATTTATAAATGCCTGGCCTTAGCTTGGCTTGTTTCTTGTCAGCTTTCCTTAACTTACATTATCCTGTCTATCTTTTGTCTCTGGGCTTTTCCTTTTCTATTACTGTATACCTTTCTTTGTTTCTTACTCCATGGCTTGCTGTGTAGCTGGACCCTGAGTCCTCCTCCTTCTCTGGCTACTTCTCCCCTCTCTCTCTCTCCCAGATTTCTCCTCTTTTTATTCTCCCTGCCTGCCAATCCTGCCTATCCTTTCTCCTGCCTTGCCACTGACCATTCAGCTCTTTATTAGACCATCAGGTGTTTTACACAGGCACAGTAACACAGCTTCATAGAGTTAAACAAATGCAACATAAACAAAAGTAACACTTCTTAAAATAATATTCCCCAACAACATCGTTCATAGTACATCAGTAAGAAATGATGAAGTACTTGCTTAAAATAATTACCTGTGCTATTCCAGCCAACTTAAAAAAAGAAAGGGCCATAAAGAAATTCCAGTTAGGAAGATTAGGATCAATTTCCCTGCGACGGCAATATATCGAAATCAGTTCCTCCATCAACGGTATTCCTATAAAAACAACACACAGCATAAACTTCAATAAAAATGCCACAGTGGACATTTCAGAATGGCAGAATAGAGCACAGAAGACACAATATGGCATGCAGTGCAAACCCAGTCATCATTAAGCCTGCTCTAAACATTGATTCCCTAAGTAATATATGCAAAAAATTGTGTATTGCCAAAGATCATAAACAGTGAAATGCTAAGTTCAGAAAACCAGTGAGATGAATTAGAAACATTTTTAAGGAACAAAATCCTCATAAAACTGTAAGAAACTTATGTTCTTCAGCTCTGACAGTAATAAAGCAGAGTTTATATGAAAGGCAGTTTGGGTAGCTGTTCCCCTGTACCTGTGTTCTCTTGAATGTGAGAGCCTCCGTTTAACATGGGCAGTGTCCTGGGCCAAAAGTAAAACAAGGACAGGTGGGCTAAGTCCGACAAAGGGTGGCCGAAGGTCGAAAGCTCCCAGTCCAGCACTGCTATAACGCGACTCTGCAACAAGATGCACACAAGCCTTTGACACAATGAAATTAAATCAAATGGAGTAAGGAAGCAGAGGACACAGTACATCCAACAATCGTATTTCCATCAAAATGAAACATGAGGTCATAGTTGGTAGTCCTTTCCCACAGTGGCACATCTCATGAAAACTAACAAGCTTCAATTTGTCTAGAGTCAAGGTCTCTGGTTCTACTTAGGGCTTCCAATCCTTCTGCACTCTGCCCTGACTGTCTCTGCTAACAGACACATGCAAACACAGCTCATACTTCACAACCAGAGGAACTGTGATAAAGAAGAAATTCTAATGATTAATCATATTTTAAGAATTAATGTATAAGCAAGCATAAGGTGATGAATCTAACTATGTAATAAGTATAACATTACAGCAATAATATTTTAAAGTAAGTTACATAAACTTATCAAGAGAGAGCTGACTCTCTCAAATTGTCTACAGACAATGTGGCATGTGTGTGCCCTGACTTCACCACACACAAGATAAGCAAATATATTTTTAAAAATTTTAAAGGTTGCCAAATAATCTTCAGAGTTGAAATGATATGCACCAAGCTAACGGCAGTGGTTTACTTAAAGGGACTAAGGTTGCCCGGGCGGTGGTGGTGCACACCTTTAATCCCAGCACTTGAGAGGTAGAGGAAGGTGGGATCTCTGTGAGTTCAAGGCCAGCCTGGTCTACAGAGTGAGTTCCAGGACAGCTAGAGCTGTTAGATAGAGAAATCCTATCTCTAAATAAATAAATAAATAAATAAAAGGGGGGGACTGAGATTGGGGGTGAAGTGTGGGAGCCCACAAAGATTCCAACTTGTGGTTTGACTCAAGGTCAGAGAGTCAGAGTTTATGTTGCTCTCCAAAACTGCATAATAGGGTGCAAAGGCATGGTCACCAGGTGTTTTATATTTCAAGGCCTAGTTTTGCCGTGGGGCATTGTCAGGTGTTTTGAAGGGTCTACACGTGGTTGTACATTGTGTTTTGATCTTGAAAGGGGATGTCTCTTGCCTCACCCCTTGCTAGTGTATAAAAAGGCCACTATCAATAAACTCCAGGGTGCTAGGTATTGACCCAGGGCCTTCCCAAAGCTATCCTGCGTCTCTGTCTTTCTCTCTGTCTACGTCTATATTTCTTCCTATTATTTCTCAATTCCTCACTCCCTTCAAGGGATCCTTTGATAGGTCAGGGCTGAACCCCAACCCTGAACCCCGACAGTGAAGTGCGGAGAGTGACACCTCAATTAAGAGAATTCTCTACAGTGGCTTGACATCATGGAGCTTGCATTCTGAAAGGGTCACTCGGCGCACTATGCTATGACTGACTGAGGGGATTGTAACAACGATTTAGGCAAATGATCCATTGCCTACAAGAGAAGAAGGAAGAGAGAATGAGGGGCAGCCCCTGGGCAAGAAGCCAGCCAGTCAGACACAGAGAAGCAATGAAAAGAAGATATACAGAAGTCAGAAAGGTAATAAGCAGGGAGGCAAAAGGCAGATAAAGAGAAACAGTTAATTTAAGCTAAAAGAGCTAGCCAGAAATGTGCTTAAGCTAGGTCGAGCTTTCAAAATTAATAAGAAGTCTCTGTGTCATGATTTGGAGAGCTGGTTGGTGGCCCAAAAGAAAAAGCCTGGTATAGACAGATGTTCAGGCAAAACACTCAGACATATTAAAAAAAAGAAAGAGGGGGGACGGGTGGTGGTGGTGCACACCTTCAATCCGAGCATTTGGGAGGAAGAAACAGGTGGATCTCTGTGAGTTTGAGGCCAGCCTGGTCTACAGAGTGAGTTCCAGGGCAGCCAGGGCTACCCAGTGAAATCCTGTCTCAACAAACAAACAAACAAACAAATAAAAAGTAAATAAAATAAAAATAAAAATAGAAGTGTGGTGGTTTGAAAGAAAATGGCCCCCAAAGGGAGTGGCACTATTAGGAGGTGTGGCTTTGTTGGAGGAAGTGTGCCACTGTGCGGGCAGGCTTTGAGGTCTCTTTTGCTCAAGATTCCCTTAGTGTGACATTCATTCAACTTCCTGTTGCCTGCAAGATGTAACACTCTCAGCTCCAACACCACATCTGTATGCACACTGCCATGCTCCCTGTCATGATGAAATAAAAAAAGCTGTGTGGACTTATAATCCCAGTACTCAGGAGGCTGAGGCAGGAGGATAGTGAGTTTTGTTGTGGCATAAACTTTTTGTACAATATGAAGGTGTCTCTGCCAAGGCACCTTCTGATTGGTTTAATAAAGAGCAGAAGGGTCAATAGCTGGGAGAGGATAGGCGGGACTTCCGGATAGAGAGAGAGGAACTCGGGGGAAGACTCTGAGAGGCAGGGAATTCACCATGGAGACACAGAGGGAGTCAGATATGCAGTATGGAGGAGAGGTAATGAGCCACGTGGCAGAGAAAGATTAATATAAATGGATTAATTTAAGTTATAAGAGCTAGTTGGGAACAAGCCTAAGCTAAGGCCAAGCTTTCATAATTAATAAAAAAAAAAATCTCCATGTCATTATTTGGGAGCTGGCAGTCCAAGAAAGTCTGACTACAGAGTTTGAGGCTAGCCTGGGCTCCATTTTAATGCCCTGTCTCTAACAAACAAGAAATAAAAGAGTAGAGTATGGTATGCATGATAACAGATAGGGTGTTTCGGTTTCAGATGACCGACTGATCGGTTACATGAGAAGCTGCAGGGGCCGGGGGTCCATGCAGCATTGAAGTTTGACGGTCTAACGTGGAAATCAGACTTTGCCACTGTCACGAACTGACAGCACGTCTGTGAGCCCTCAAAGCCACAGGTTTACCCCCAGTGGCTGGCATTACTAGTTAGAGTCACAAGCCTTCCTGATGGGATCAGCCTTCATAGAAGAAAAGGACATCCTCTTGATCGTCCCCACCCACCCCTACGCAATGTGAGGACTGGGAAGAAGGCCAAGTGCAAACCCAGGGGATGCTGCGTCTTAATCTTGGGCTCCTCAGCCCAGAACTGTGAGAAATGCTTGTTTGCTGTGATATAATGGCCCAAACTGTTTCTCTTTCTCTCTGCTCTGGATTTTCTCAATTGCCTCTGGATGTTTCCTCTCTCTTATTCACAACAGAAACCCTTCCCTAAGAATGGAGAAGTCAAGTTGGCAGTTTCTTTACTGTGCCTCCTTGCACAAAGTAACAAAGATGAATGTGCTTTTTCTGACCTGCCCCACACATTCCTGGAAGGTTTGTCACCAAAACTGTTTCTGTTTTATGTCCTAACCATCATATTCTAATGATCAAAACATTACTGTTTTTTTTTTTTTTTTTAAACTTCAACCTTACAGAACAATCACAGTGCAATTAAAGATCTTTTCTAATTCCCTCCCCAACTCCAAAATTTTTGGTGCATGTGCTGGGTGGGTTGTCTGTGAAGACAGAACCTCAACTGAGAAAATGTCTCCATCAGACTGGCCTGGAGGCAAGCCTTGGGGGGTGGGGCCTCTTGATTAATGATTGATGTGGGAGGGCCCAGCCCTCTGGGAGCAGTTAAGCCCCTGGGCAGGTAGGTGGTCCTGGGTTGCATATGAAAGCAGGTCTAGCAGCCAGTAAGCAGCTTCAGTTCTGACTTCCCTCAGTGATGGACGAAGATCAGAAGGTGTGAGCTGACAACCCTTTCCTCCCATGTTGCCTTTGGTCAGTATTTATCATCCCATTACAAAACAAACTAGGACGTGCATATTATAAGATGCAAATGTTCTTTAAGTTTCGACGAAGAATAGGGCTTGGCAGGCACTCACAGAAAGGTAAGATGGAAGCAAAGAAGGAGGAAGTGGGAGGGAAAAGGGAGGGTGGGGGCTGAAGTAAGCAGGCATCAGCTGTGTATCAGGCCCAGTGAGTTGAGGCCTATTTTACGGAATGTGGAGGACAGGCGCTCTGGACCTCTCTATATTACCCTTCTGTTTCCTTCCATTTTAAACCCCACCCCACCCCCCAGTCAGGGTTTCTCTGTCTTACAGCGCTGGCAGTCCTGAAACTTGCTTTGTAGACCAGGCTGGCCTCGAACTCACTGAGATCCGCCTGCCTCTACCTCCTGAGTGCTGAGATTAAAGGCATGTGTCAACACACCTGGCTTTAAAATTCTTTTTAAAATATACTTTAAATTTTTATTTATATGTGTGAGTTGCCTGCTTTTAAATGCCATCACATAAGGAAGTACCTGAAGAAGCCAGAAGGGGGCGCTGGCGAGCAGCCAGTTTTGTTAACTGCGGGACTCTCTCTCCAACCCCCAGGTTTTTAACTCTTCGTGCTAGTCCACTCAGGATCGCTCCTTCTATACCTAGTCGTATAGTTCGCTCGACTAATATATCGGCATGTGGGTCTAGATTGTTCTCTTGCTTTTTCTCAATTATTTTTTTTTCTCTCCATCTGTGTTTTACGCTCATTGGGGATGTATTTCCACATGACGAATGTTTCAGAGCGCAGAGTTGGTAACAAGTGAATGCTTGCTGACTTCAATTCTGCTGCCACGCTACTTCCACGAATTAGTAATAATATTTAGTAGTGGCAGAAGTTGATTAAATTCAACATAACTATGAATTATTTGATGGAAAATATTTTTATTACTATATAACCTGAAAACATTAAAGGTAATGATACATGTAACAAATTAGGATTGCAGATGAATAGGTAAAATCTGTATCTACTGCTTCCTTTTTTAAAAAACAAGATTTATTTTTTATATTTATTTATTTAAGTGTGTGTGTGTGTGTGTGTGTGTGTGAGTGTGTGTGTGTGCGCGCGCGCGTGTGTGTGTGTGTGTGTGTGTGTGTGTGTGTGTGTGTGTGTGTGTGTGTATGGCCCACAGACACCAGAAGGTGTTGGGCTCCTTTGGAACTGGAATCATAAATGGTTGGTGGCTTCCCTAGGTGGGTGGTGGGTGGGAACTGAACTCAGGTCCTCTGGGGGAGCAGTGAGCTCAGGAATCACTCATCCATCTCTCCAGACTCCCCCCCCCCCCAGCTTTCTCTTTAAAAACAATCCTTTCCCAGACACTTTGATACATTGCTTGTCTGAAGACAGATGATGTCCGTTTTGGTGTTTTCATTGGGTTTAAAATCAGAGAGTAACTACACAAGTAGGAAAACAATCCAGTATTTCCTATAGTTTACTATCAGATTTAGTATGTTAGGACTAACTCTAAAATTTAAATATTGTAGTCAACAACATATAACCTATAAGGATCAAGGTTTAGACTTCTTCCTAGTTCTTACTTGCCTTAAATGAAAACTAAAAGTACCCAGAGTTACAGAACACAGAGGACTCTGGAATATTGAAAGGCAGGCTCCAAAATATCAATAAATCAAATCACATACATTAAAGACAGACCAGATTCTGCTGTTTTAAGGTATAAGCTGTTATAATTTTCCAGGGCACAAATTAGCATTGCTCTATTTCCTAAGCTTAAAGTGGGAAGCTGGCAAAGTTAAATTCAGAAATTAGTGCCATTGACAAAAAGTTACACACACACACACACACACACACACACACACACACACTGTACTTCTGATGATTAGACAATGGTTCTCTTTCAAGTGGCACAGGGACCATTTATTCTCAGTATAAACCACACTTTGAAATTTCATCTTTCCTGCTAACAATCTGAGGCATTGCACTCTCTCGTCATGCTGGGCAGTCAGGCAAACACACCATCACCCAGGTAAGTAACACACATTCTAGAGTGGATTGTGCTGCTAAACTTAATGCCCAGTAGATTAGTTATCCTAACTGTATTTTCAAATTAGACTACTTCAGCTTATACCAGCTACCAGGCTATAACCCTACTGTATGATGGGGGCTATGCAACCACACCCAAGCTGGCTTTGCTAGGAAAACTTTACTGACCTGCTGGTAAATGTGCTTACATGTGTTTATAAAATTCAGTTGATGTAGTTCTATTTTTAATTATGCCCATCGTGCTATACATAGTATTTTCTATTTCTATATATACTATTTATATAGTATTTTCTTCCTGCACCCTTTCTAAAGGGGAGAGATAGGAAGTAAGAAGCCCCAGGACATGAGCAATGCAAGTCCTACAAACACTTAACACCAAGAGGATTAGTCAGCTAAGAAAATCCTCCTCTAGGAAGTAAGACTCAGGGAACTATAAATCTTCATTTGTTTGGGTTCTATCCAAAGAAGCACTCTGTGTATTACACAGGGAAAGGTTAGGTTAATCTCATGTAACTCTTGGGTGGAAGCCTCAAGGGGGCTTCTGGGATTCCTCCCTGAGCTTATACTAAACAAATGATAGATTTTCATGTCATGGGACAGAAGAACTCAGAGGAAATGTAAGGGAACTAGAAGAAAGAGCTAGAATATGGGCAAGCTAAGCATTTTAGGTAGTAGACTGAAATCTTTGACAAGAGGGACACATGGCAACTTCCAAGTCCTGTGTATGTGATGACTATGATACTGTTGAAGATCAGGACCAGCCCCCAAGGCAGACAGGGTCCTATGCTATAACATCTGCAGGACTCATCTCCAGAGGCTTTGAGTCAGAGACAGTATGAGCTGTGGGGAGGAACTGACTGATCTAGGCTCCTTGAGCACTCTGGGGGTGGGGTTGGGGGACATCTGTTTCCTTCTGGAGTCTCAGGTCAGGCCTATACAACACATCACAAACACGGCTCACAGTACCTCTTTGGGGTGGAAAACTATGTTATCCAGCTTGAAGTCTCCGTGAATCAGGCTCTCCTCATTGTCATTATGTGGCAAGTTCTTCATTAGCCACTTGGAGAGCTGGTCCATGGCAGGGATGTCCTGGTGGGCTGCCGCCTGGTACTGCTTTGTCCAGGTGGATACCTGATGGTATAAATGAGAAAGTGATAGACGGGAAAAGAGAATGTGGGAGTCGGGGATCCTCAAACAAATCCATCTGTGCCAAAGTCCATTTGACTCCTAAACGCCTAACAGAACATTCCCCAAGTGAAACTCCTGGAAGCCTGAAACGCTCCCGCCTAAAACCCTGAACATTTAAGTTCCTTTCCCAGCTAGCTCCAGTTTCCTACCCAGGCTTCTATCAGACAAGAGTATAAATCCCTGTGGAGGTGTCAAGAATGGTCTTCACACAGTGACTACTTCATGGAAGAAAGAAATGCATACGAACAACACACAGAGACAGACAGACAGACACACAGACAGACACAGACACACAGACAGACACAGACACACAGACACAGACACACAGACAGACAGACAGACACAGACACACACACACACACACAATTTCTCCCTGAAAAGGGGATGATGAAGGCTAGACAGAGCTTTTCCCATGTAACATCCTTTCCTACGCCCACCGAGTATTTTCAATGTGCCAGTAGAGGAGACCAGACTTTGTATTGCTCAGAGACTGAAAAGCAAACAAAATCCACCTGTTCTCAGAGTCCTCAAACAAATGAAACCACATTATTCGGCTGTTCATCTCTCTCCATTGTCCAACGCACATCTGCTCAGTTTAGCACAACAGAGCAAAGGTCTTCAACTTTGGGGTCTCACTGACTGAGGCTTGTCTAAGTATTTACCTGTCTATTATTAGGTCAGTAAAAATTTCAATTCCTCGTCTGCAAAATGAGGATAATCCCTATGTCTTGTGGGGTTTGCAGAAATTTAAAAAAGAGAATGTCTACAGCTCACTTAGCACCCAACACAGCACACAGTGAATATTCTCTCCGACTCTTCCCACCCCCCTCAAAGGATATACATAATGGAATGCAACCCACACACGCCGGCTCTCACTTGTATTTGATTGCAAGAATCACCATCTTTTCTTAACACTCTATATTATTTCTTTTCAAATAAGTTTTCCCCATCCAGGCAAAGGCATGCCAATCCCCATGCCCTGGACATACGGTTCTTGTGACGAACAGTGAACAATTTACTAATAGGTAATAAACTCAGGGAAATAGACCATTTCTCAGCTTCATGTATATGAGACTCATAAATGGGTTTCTCAAAAATGACCATAAGTTTCTTTAGGGCAAGAATCTATTTCTGCTTTCTTGATATTCAAAAAAAAAGTATTCCACAAGTATTAAATGCATGAAAGCTCAATAGATACTTGCTTTGCACAACTCAGAGAGGCAAAACCGAGTAGAAAATCCATTGGCAAACCAAGTGAGAGCTGAAACAGAAGGTTTTACTGAACAGAAGTTATCCAAAAAATAAAATCAGGGCTGGGGAGACGGCTCAGCCAGTGGAGGGCTTGCTGGGCAAGCAGAAGGACCTGAGCAGGATCACCAGAATCTACATGAAGAGAAAATAAAGGAAGGGAGGGAGACAAAGCCAGCCAGGTGTGGTGGGCATGCTTGGAACTCTAGCACTGAGGAGGAGACAGGAGGCCCCCTGAAGCTCACTGGCCAGCCAGACTAACCAGGAAGCTGCAGGTCAACCAACGAGAGGCCCTGTCTTAAAACATAAGGTGGGTGGCTCCTGAGTATGACACTCCCCATCCATGTGCACATACTTACATGTATATCTGTATCCACATGTGCAACCACTCAAAACACAATCACACACACACTAACAACATTATTTCATGCTAAAAATATATCTGGATATATATATATATATATATATATATATATATATATATATATATATATATATATATATATATCTCCAAGGATGATGTTAAAATGGCAAAACTTCAGAGAGCCACACAATAACAGGGTGTGCTTGGACTAGTTACTTCTGGTGCATCGTTTCTGGGAGCCTGAAGTATGTTTTAATGTAGACCGCTTACCTGTCTTTTGCAGTAGCCGACTCCAGTGCCATAGCCGTCCAGCTGCAGTGACTTGACATTCAGTGAATGTAGCCACGCCAAGGTTTCTATCACAGACACATATATAGCTGCGCGTTCTGCTGGGCTAACTCCGGGAAGTGAAAAATCACGAAAGATGCGACCCTATCAAAGGGATCACAATGGTTGGTTTAAACAGCTGACACACAAAACATACACTTTATAGAGTATGTTAGGCATAGCTTTATTTGTGAAACATGTGAGAGGCTACATACAAAGGCAAAATACAAGGACATGCCAGGATGAACCTGAAGGCTTTAAACTGCTTAATCACATCTCTAAATTACAAACTATTTGAATTTACTCTCAATGGTTTGCTCTTTCTCTGTGGAAGAGCCTCCCCGGCCCCACACATCCCCACCTTCCTGTTTGGTTACTGCCATTGTAGGTAGCTCTTCACTGACACCTAGCGGAGTGTTTAAGAACAAGTGTTTGCGACCCACTTACTAAATTTGCTCCTAGTCCATTTTACTCCTCCCTCATTGTGTGTACTTGAAACAAAAATTGTAAGCCCTTAGAAAGGAACTGTATTAAAATGCTGAATAAACAACATTAGCTATGACTATAATAACATTCAACTAATATAAGCCATAATTAACTCCATAATTAAAAAAAAAGCAACAACTGAGTAAGACTTAACTTACCCGCACATGCTCCATCACGTAAAATTCCGTCCCGATGACAGAAGCATCGTTGCAGTACATCAGAGGCTTGGGGACAGGGAATCCAACGGAGAACAAGGCTTTCTGGACTCTGAATTCTCTATCAATCTAGATGGGATTATTAAAAAACAGAAACATAGAAATTTTATAACTGCATGTGAGCTAATCTCAACTAAGGCTATCGGGTACAAAACTGTGTCAATAAATAACCCAGAGCTGACAGTAACCATTCCCTTAGTGGGAGGCCTGCTCAATCATTACAGTCACAAAGTGGGGCAGCTCCAAAGCATGCAAATTTAACTGGGTGAAAGGACAGGCATTTGCATGGGGCTTAATAGTGGCTCTTGTAGCATCCCTCTGTTCTCAGCAATCCCCTGCTTGCTGGCTTGACATCTCCCTTCACACTTCTCAAGGGGCTCAGGAGGGATTTCCTCTAGTCAGATACAGGAGCTGGGCAAGGTGGGTGGCGGCTGTGGGAAGGAAAAGCCAACCATCTCTGTTGGACATCAAAGGAGAAGCATGCTTCTAAGGAGGGGGCATGACGACCCTTACAGGTAGGGTCTGTTGTGGAGATCCAGATAACTATGCGGGAACCAGGCAGCTAGAGCAAATTGGTATTAAAGCTGGAGCCCATGCGAAGACAAGAGGAAAAGTGACATCCTTGGCCAGAACACACATGCAGGCCCAGAAAGGACCCAAGAGTGTGGCTTATAGCAGAGCTGTGATACACGGGAGCAAGGATGATTCATGCTCTTGGACAGTGCCTTGCTCCACAGGCAAGGGTCACTGACCAGTTCTGAGGAGCGAAAACCATCTAGCTCACCTTGATATCAAGAGTAATGCAGCCATGGAGCAGGGGCTAACTAAACCCAAGGTGAGAACAGCCAACAGTACCGATGGCTATTGAAAGAGTCGTGTGTAACCGCCCTGGTGCCAGGGAATGGGGGAGGGGGTAAGGAGCTGGGGACAAAAGAGTTAGGGAATTACAAGCTGGACAGCAAAGCAGGGGCACTGCTTTTCAAAACACAGACAGACATGGGGAATGCTGAGGAAGTGAAGACAAGGTATTCTACATCCGTGGAGCCGTGCTTAGGCTGAGAGCATGCTGTGTTCTGCTGTGGTCTGCTGGAATACAGTCAAGAAGAAAATCAAAGAAGACTGCTACCGAGGTATAAACTTCTAGTCAGGGTGAGGTTTTCCTTCAGGCATGCCATGTAACAAAAGGTACCCAACTTTTTTTTTTTTTTTTTAAGTATCCACGTTATTTCATGTTTTCAGGAATATGGCGAAGCTAAGAAAGTCAGAATCTGTGTTCTCTTATTACTATGATAGTAAATCCACTCCACAATGATCTTTCCCAGTGAATGACTAGAAAGTACAAGATGTCCGGGTGGTGGTGGCACATGCCTTTAATCCTAGCACTTGGGAGGCAAAGGTAGGGGATCTCTGTGACTTCGAGGCTAGCCTGGTCTACAGAGTGAGTTCCAGGACAGCCAGGGCTATACAGAGAAACCCTGTCTCAAAAACAAAAAACCAAACTAACAAAAGTACATGACTACAGTAACATCTACACACGCAGAGTACTTAGTTACTATAGTAACATCTACACACTCAGAGTACTTAGTTACTACAGTAACATCTACACACTCAGAGTACTTAGAACGTTCTCCTGAACTTGGATCTATGTCCTTTCCTGTTCTCTAACTATCCCAAGATAATGCCTGTTTTTGCAAACAGGAAAATTTAGTTTAGAAATTGACAAATCATGTTTGTATGTATTTATAAGGCATAGCATGATAACTTGGTTTATGTATATATTAGGTAGTGAAAAATTCTAAAATAATTAGAAAACTTAATTTGTAAGAAACATTTTTTATAATTCTCCATGATTAGTCTAAAACTTAAAGCCTACTATACAATGATTACTCATGTCTTTTTTTTAGCCACTGAATGATTAGAAGATCATTGTCCAAAGCAAATAGATTAAAATAACTCAGCAGGTAGAGACTGTCATTGCAGACACCCTTGGTATAGGGGGGAAAAGATCATCTAGAAGTGAGTAGTGATGAACACACCCACACGGAGGGATGAAGCCCACCAGGAGACCTGGTGCTGTTCAGGATGACAGTTTAAACACAGCTCTAGATTTCATCCCTTTTCGAACAAAAGGGGGTGCAGCTGAAGCGAATATTTAATTAAAAGAGGGGTGCATTTCCACTGGTCAGTAATGGTGAGAAGACTTTCAAATGCAGTTTGAATGGTCTTTGTGTTTTTCAGAGGCAGTCACTTGTGCTGGAAGAACTGCTCGCTGTGTGCTGTGCATACCTTATGTGCTTTGGGAAGAAGGGAGCCCGGAGGTTTCTTCCTGAGAACATAGGCTTGAGATCCTTTCTGGAGGAAAAAGGTTGGATTCGATTGTCCTGATCTAGAGAAAAAGGTTTTTAAAAGGTCAGTTATAAACATGTCTCCTTCCTCCTGAAATCCCACTGGAATGTCAGAAAAGACGAGAAACAAAAATAAATGGATCTCAGAGCTGGGTTAACCACAGGGGTGCCCCCAGCAGCTCATGGAGGACACCGTGGTGATACTAAATAGAGGGCAGCCTGCTGGCAGCTGAGGACCCTACAAACACAACAGAAGAAATGCCTCTCCAATCCTAACAGAGACGAAAGTAAGTAAACCAATGCAGAAGCCCCCTGCACTGGGGGACTATTTCCAACTCAACACAGCACTGGCTAAATCTCCTCCACTCCACCCAGCGATGGGAAAACACTGATGACCTCAGCATACAAACCACTGAGCTAATAGCAATGACCATTAAGAACTTGAACAAGATACTAAAGAAATTGCTGAAGACTGAATCCTTCTGTTTAGGTGGGCAGTTAGGGATGGGTTATTTTGATAAGATCCTGGTTGTCCATTAATATCACAAGACCCTAATATGCTATGCTTAGCCTCTTTGAAGCAAATAAGTAAGTAGTACATATAGACAGGAGAGAATCATGAATTTCTTTAGAGTCCTTGCAGTAACCCATCAGAAATGGAGGGTTTGTTCTGTCTCCTGTACCCCTGCAGGGACAGGTTAGGTGCAAGGGGGGGAATGTGTGGGTCCTACCCTGGTTGAGAAGCCTGTCACAGTCCACCCACGCCAATAAAACAAAACACCACACACTAGGTAGTTTAGAAACTGCCAACACTCACTTCTCATGGTTCTACAGTCTGAGAGGCCTGAGACCAAAGGGCCAGCTATTTTACATTAATGGTGCCTCACATTATATCCCCACACAGAAAGGGGCAAGGCAGATCTCAGGGTGGGGAGTGGAAGCCAGGCAAGGGCACGGTGCTAGTGGGTAGCTAAGTAAGTTACTTAGTGGGTGGCTTCAGCCTGACCCATGGATGCAATGTGGGGACTGGACATGAGAAGAACTCTGTAGAGTTCTCCACCTGAGAGTCATCTTCTCTGAAGCACGTAAGATGCAGATGTTATCCTCCTGAAACGGGCCAAGTGCCATCTTGGATGCAACAACATTCAGGCCAAAGGAGGATCTGAGAGTCCGGGGACAGTTCCTCAAAAGAGTGACAAGAGGCAGGTGATGATTCAGTGGGTAAAGGTGTAGGGTAAAAGGGCCAGCCAAAGGAACACCTCTGACCTTGAAACAAGAACCAGAGAAAGAAATATGACCTGGCCCTGAAACCAGAGCCCCAAGGTTAAAAAGGGCCAGTGAAAGAAAGACACATTGGCTCTGAAACCAGAGCCAAAGAAACACTCTGTCTCTGACCAACTGAGTATGAAAGCAACCAATCGCTGAGCACAAAACTAATCCCTAAGCATGAAATCCAGCCAGTCTCTGAGTTTGTCCAAGCTCAAGGATTGAAATCCAACCAATTCCCACCCTGAAAATCTTCACCCTGGAAAAACTCCAGCCCTAAGAAGCCCTATATAAGCTCTGTACCTGTTCAGTTGGCAGAGGCAGACACTCTCTGGATTTCTCCCTCCCAATAAATCCCTCGAGTGAGTTTTGGGTGAAGATCTTCTTTAGCCATAGGGTCAGAGAAGTAACAACTTTGACTGGAGCAGGAGAAAACTGCTATATTTCTGCAGGATTTCCTCCTTAGTAGAGTGAAGCAGAGAAGTAACAACTTTTGCCGGAGCAGAGAAGCAATGGACATCTTTGAGAGGAAACTCTTTTAGCAGAGTTGAGCTGTAATGGCTCTCTCAGAGAGAAGCAGGATTGCTACATTCCTTAGGGGAACCATCTCCCACTGGAACACAGCTATAGGTATAGCCTGGCTTCCAACAGCCAGGATACCTTTCTTTTCAGGGATGTAGGTATAGCTTGGCTTCCGACAGCCAGGATACCTTTCTCTTCAGGGATGTAGGTATAGCCTGGCTTCCGACAGCCAGGATACCTTTCCCTCTACAGCTACAGGAATAGCCTGGCTTCCAGAGTTCCATTCCTGGGACCCACGTAGTAAGAGAACAGAACCAACTCTGCAAGTTGGTTCTTGATTTCTGACCTCTATGTGTACACAGCATTATATTGTACACATGCACACACAATAAAAAGTAATAATTTTAGGAGTGATGAGTGCTGGCCACTGGAGACCTGGCAAAGCTGGGTGTGTCTAGAAACAAGTACACCTGGGAAAGCATCGGCATCTACTGAAGTAAATCTACTTTTCAAATTCATGATCACAAACCTCGACATGAGCCCCACATGGCAGTCGTATTTCCTCAGCTCATTAACTTCACTGCTCTTTTCCTCTGAAACCTCTGACCACTCTTTTCCATGTTCTTTTGCCGCAATCACCCCATGTTATATTTGAACAAGAAAACCAAAGCAACCAGATGTGAACTTGCACAAGCTCCCACCACTTAGCTGTAGCAGGACCTTCTGTACCTGCACACCGGAGTGCCTTCCAACAGCAGCAGAAAACATTCCACCCTACTTATGGACAGCCCCATCTTTTGTGAGTCGGATTCCAGACCATTCTTGTCTTCTCAAGGTCTTTGCTCTAGAATCTTCTCTTGCACAATTTTTTTTTTTCGAGACAGGGTTTCTCTGTGTAGCTTTGCACCTTTCCTGGATCTCACTCTGTAGCCCAGGCTGGCCTCGAACTCACAGAGATCCACCTGCCTCTGCCTCCCCGAGTGCTGGAATTAAAGGCGTGCACCACCATTGCCCGGGCTTTTGCATAAATTCTTAATCACTGGTTAGTGGGTTGTCCCTGAAGCCTTTTCCTAGCTCTCCTGTGTTCCCCTCCACTGCAACTGTCTTCCTCAAAGTCTGTCTTGGACCCACTTCAGTCAAGCTTTTGTCCCCATCTTTCCACTAATGCTGCCTTTTCAAGGTCACTAGCACAAACTACGACACTCTTCTACGCCCGGCCACTCCTCAAACTCCTTCATAGCCTCCTTTTAACTCTTCAACTTCTTACTACTGGGGTGCTGGGGCTGGATCAGCAAACTTCCATTTTATTTTTCTAGGTAAGCCTTTCTACCTCGTGGCTTCCAATGCCTTCTTTGTCAACTGCTACGTCTAGACCAGGTCTCTGCCCTGAAACTATATCCAGCAGGTTACTCTAATACATTCACTTAAGTGTCTAAGAACTATCCTGAAACTCACAGTCTTTCTGTATTGGTATCATCTATCATCACTATGCCAAAATGACTACTGGAAGCAATTTAGGGGAGATAGAAAGCCACTTTTTCTGGGCTCCTGGTTTCAGGGTATATGGTCTATCTCATGGGGAAGCATGTCACAGTGGCTCAGTCTATGGTGGCAAGAGATTGCAGCAGTTGCTTCAGCGAATCAGGAAGCAGAGAGCTCCAGCTGGCATCAGAAGCACACATGACCTTCAAAGTCTGTCTCCCCCACAACCTCCCGAAACCCCACAACCCACTTCTATGAGCTAAGCCACATGTCCCAAAGGTTCTGTTGTCAGTGGTCTGGGTGTTTCCAGGTTTGGGATGTCTTATCCAAAGAACTGAAAAAGCACACATCAATGTCAAGGCACAAGAAGTTCTATATAGATAATGTAGGGTCTAATACAAGGAAACATCAGGATACTTGAGCAAGGGTGCCCCAAAGCAGTAGTTATTGTTTGGGGATTTCTTTTGTGGGGTCCAGGAGGAGAAAGAGTTGGTTGCTAAGGGGCATACTGTGGACGGCTCTCTGCTTTGATTGACAGGCTTGGGTTATTTAAGTCTTTATTGTGAATGTCCTTTCCTATGACGAACCTGATTTTACTAATACACATGCCTAATCAAGCATAGGCATAAGATGGTAATACAAGTTTTCCCTAAAAGTTTACTCAGAGGACACAGTTTGCCTTACTATTTATACCCCCCAAACTAATCCAGACCAGGTTGACCTTTTGCATCTAATTCCAGAATATTTTCCATCTGTTCCAAGATACACGTTGAATGGACACCAAGCAAAAAAAATGCCAGTCACCCAAGGGTTGCCAAGGCAGGAGTGACCTACTGCTTGCACCGCAGCTTGATTCAGGTAGGGGTCCCAGGTGCTAAGTGATTCAGGTAGGGGTCCCAGGTGCTAAGTGATTCAGGTAGGGGTCCCAGGTGCTAAGTGTTTTATTAGAAAGGTAGCACTCCAAGTGGGGTGCCAAGAGGTTACACTTTGCCTACATTTGCCTGCCTCAGCCCCACCAACTACTGAAGCAGTTCTGGCAGCCAGGGACAGAGAGCTCAAAGGCCTAAGCCTGCAGGGACATTTCCCATCAAACCATGACACCCTCTACGGTCACCTCTACTTTAGTTCATGATAACCCCATGCTTAGGTACCATGGCAAAAGCAGAACAGCCCCATCTCTCCCGTTCCTAGCCCACGTCTAATCAATCGTTCTTTCAAATCTACCCACACTGACATCTCCTCTCACCTATTTGACCCCACCACACTGGTCTGTGCCACAAATGTCTCTGCTGGAACTCCGTGACATACTGGATTTGTTTTCACCTTTGCCCTCTTCAGTCAACTCTCAACACAGCAAGCAGAGTTTCTGTTAAAAACAACAGAGATGACGAACTATTTCCTCCTCTCCTCGGAAATCTCTAATCTTTCCCACTTCCACTCAAAGCAAAGGGCAAAATCCTTATGACTATCGGCAGGGCTCCTGTTGCCCCACTTAGGGTACTGAGCCCACACTGCTCGGGATTTCTCAGCCTATGACGCACACTCCCCATCCCTGGCCTTTGCCTCAGTGGTCCTCCGTGTCTGGAAAGCTTCCGTGGTCTCATCCTCAACCTCTTCTAGTCTTTGTTGACTGCTACCTTCTCAATGCAGCCTGCCTGCCTTGTCCTCAGCACTTTCTGCCCCCCCATACCACACATAAACCTGCAAATAATACCTAGAAATCCTGTTTGTTATTGTCTGTCTGCTTCACGTAGAGTGGAGAATGCAGAAGACCAACCCCAGTGCCGGGCACATGTTAGGCATGAGGCTACAAGACGGAAGTTTTATTGTATCAAGCTACATTTACATTGTTGTTTAATGATATTTTATATTCCCAAAGTGACTTAATATTTGAAAGTTAAATTTTTTGCATAACTAAAAAGAATGTTTACAAAATCTAGAAGGCACAGAATAACTATAGTAAACAAAAGCCATATTATTTTTTGTTGTTGTTGTTTTGAGACAAGGTTTCTCTGTGTAGCTTTGGAGCCTGTCCTGGAACTTGCTCTGTAGACCAGGCTGGCCTTGAACTTACAGAGATTCACCTGGAATTAAAGGCATGTGCCATCACTACCTGGAGACAAACGCCATATTCTATCTTGAAGAAATTGCCTTATCTCTGAATAACTGTTTTGCATTTCATACTTACTGTTCTCTTGAGGTTTATCTCCTTAAGCAACATGCTCTATATCTGTCCATTGTTTTATATGTGTTATGTACAGTTGTGGTTGAATCTTTTTCACTGGTGTATAGTAGTCCACTATGTAAATGAGTAATTTATTCTTTCATTTTACTACTAATAAATATTATTGTGCTTTAGAGTTTTTCTACTACAAGCAACACAATGAATGTTCTGAGATTGATTTCCTGATATTCTGGCATAAAATTTTCTTGACATTACAGGATAATGTCAAAGGCTGGTCAACAGTAGTTATAGTTACTCATACCTTAATGAGTCTTTAATGTCTCATATCCTAGTCAATGCTGGATATATACATATGTACACACACATATCATGCATATACATGATGTGTGTGAACATGTATACCACCATATGCATAAGGAGGTCAGAGGACAATTTTGTGAAGTTGTTTAAGGGTGACTTTGAACCTCTAATCTTATTGCCTCTGTCTCCAAGTGCTAGGACTACAGGTATCACCACAGACTATTCCTGGTTTATGTGGCACTGGGGATTGACCTGTAGTTTCATGTACACCAGGGGGCACTCTATTTACTGACGGAGACCACAGCCTGAGTGGTCCTTTCCTTACACACAATAACATTTCATAGGTATGATTATTCCACCACAAGTTCGTGAAAGATCTTTTTCCCATGCTCTTCCCACTGCCGCCAAGCTGATGCTAAGTGTCAGCCCTGTCTCGTAAGTTCTATAAACATGTGGGTCTTCTCTGAACTCTAGCTCACTGACATATTTAATTACCTGTGTGCTAATAATATGCCACCTTAATTCAAATTCCCCACTCTGTTTTTCTTTAGGAATGTTTCTGTTAGCCCTTTGGTCTTTCACAGAAAACTTAGAAGTGTTTTTCTCAAATTAGAGAAAAAAAAAATTGGATTTTGATTGACACTGCTTTGAATCTATAGATCAGTTGGAACAAAAAGCAAGTTTACAGTACCGACTTTTCCTGTTCATGTATGTTATTTCTAAATTTCTAACATTCTTTAAAAATTCCTAATAAGGTTTTGTCATGTCCTATACAAAGGTCTTGCACACCTATTATACTGGTCTTTAGGTAATTGGGTTTTTAAAAAATGTTATCAGAGCTTTTTGAATGTCATATTTTGATGGTTGCTAAAGATATACAAATGTATACTTATCTTTTTTTAAATTTTTTTTTTCGAGATAGGATTTCTCTGTGTAGCTTTGCACCTTTCCTGGAACTCATTCTGTAGCCCAGGCTGGCCTCGAACTCACAGAGATCCGTCTGCCTCTGCCTCCCGAGTGCTGGGATTAAAGGTGTGCAACACAACCGCCCAGTGTATATACTTATTTTAATAAACGATTACCATGTAGCTCATTGGCTCGTCAACATATGAACCAGTTAGTTTGTATATGGTATTTGTTGGCTGTTTTTGTCCTGTTAAAAAAGTTTGCATTTATATTGTGAAAACGTGTTTTTTCTTTTTATATTTATTTATTGAGGGGGGCATGTGTGGAGGTCAGAGGACAACTTTCAGGAATCGGTTCTCTCCTTCTATGAGAAGTGGTTTCCAGGGACTGACCCCAGGGCGTCAGGCTTGGCAGCAGGTACCTTTATCTGACCTTTATCAGAAAGCCATCCCACTGGCCCAAAGTTTAAAAAGTTTTTGATATTTTTGTGGCCTAGTATGTTTTAAATTTTTATAATGTTTTCATCTGTCCAGGAAATGAATGTATCTTCTCTGTTGAGTCCGTACTTCCATACATATACACTAAACCAAACTTATATAACATTTCTGGGAAAATAGTTTTTGAGACCAGGGATTGCTACATAGCCCACGCTGGCCTCAAATTCACATTCATCTTTCCTTGGCCTCCAAGTGTTGGGATTAAAGCTATGTAGCACCAGGCTTGGTTTCAGAAGTAATTTTTGTATCATAACTAATTTCATTTATTGAGCATAATTTTGGTGAACATCAACTTAATTCAGAATTATTTTTAAATAACACAGGACCACAGCAGCCTGAAGATATATAACCTTTACCCGAAAGGTTTACCCACCTTTACCCGAAAGGTTTACCCGAAAGCAGGATAGGATGTTCAAATGAGAAGCTGGCCAAATTCCACACGATGTGGACTAACCATTGAACTTTGATCTGTTTACAGCACAAAGCATTAATTTTAGAAGTGTCAACTGTTCTTTATTTCACCTCTATACGATATATTTCAATGTTTAAGCCCTTTCACCTACATAACTTCATTTCCTTATCAAGACTAATGGGAACAGGCAAATGTTACAAGAAAGAAACTTTGGCCTCAGGATTTATGTCACAGTTAAATCCCTAGATTGAAAGACACAGTTTACTGGAACCATATAAAATGGTTTATACTGGAACCATATAAAATGGTTTATACTGGGACCATATAAAAATGAAAAACTATCTACTGCAAAACATCAGATTAAAGTCAGATTCACCTGTCAGTGGGGACAGGAACTCCCAGGGTCACCTCACCCAGTTTAATTCCCTTGTTTCAAAAACTTAGGCCTGACATGGTGCTGAATATGGCTAAGTGGAAAGCTAGCGTCTGAATCTGTGTACTTCAGGTGGTGTCATTAACCTAGACTCAGGCGACTAAGGTCAATTAAACAAAATAGCACCAGCCCTTCAGAAAATGATCTTTAGATTGTAGCAGGAAAGGTCACAGAAGGTTTCTATTTCTCCCAAAGCGTCCAGCTTCATCCATCTCAGTGAGTTAGGCACACGATTTTAGTTCTTAACAAGATTGCATTGCATAATGGACACTGTGCCTCTACTACTGCCCTCTAATTCAGACTAGCCCGGGATTCAAGGACAAGCCACACAGGAAGCGTCCTTGCAGGGAAAGAAATCGTGACTGGACAAATGAGAAACCCA
The DNA here is from genome assembly GCF_949786415.1 of Peromyscus eremicus. Lineage (NCBI taxonomy): Eukaryota > Metazoa > Chordata > Mammalia > Rodentia > Cricetidae > Peromyscus > Peromyscus eremicus. Next base: position 98,338,039 of record NC_081422.1, on the reverse strand, counting down.
CCCAGGGCCAAAGGCAGAAAAGCACCAAGCACAGACTTGCTCCAGGTGGAGGCGAAAGCTATGGTAGATACCTGTATTGGGTAACAGTCAGCACAGCCCGGGGATCTGCCCCAAAGCCAGGCAAGTGCTGATTCAGGTAGGCCTCCAGGCACCTGATGTCCAACTTGTGCTGGGGTAGCACTTCCACGGTGTCACTGGTGACATCCATCTCCATGATTGCCACTGCTGTCACAGGGTACAGAGAAGAGGAAACCGGACAGCGCAGAGGTAGCGCAGCGGAAGGAAAAACACACTAGAGCTTGGAGGCGTGGCCAGGGCGGGGCTTAGCGGAAGCCAATCACGTGAACTCTGGGCGCCGTTGCTAAGCCGTGTGGGCAGCTGACTCTAGTGACTTGGGGTCTGGCGGAGAAATGAAGGAAGCGCTTGCTGTGGGCCCCAACTTATAATTTTCTATCAGCGACAGAGCTGGAGGCCTCGATTTTATAGAAAAACAAGGTCACAAACATCACTCGGACGAGTGAAGACCCAGAGATCGTCCACCCTAGATTCAATGACGCATCAGGCGGAAGGCCCGTTTAGTCCGGCTAAGAAGAGGGTCCGCCAGGACCTTGGGTCACGGAGGAAAAGACCTCGGTGTTCCTCATGGTCTCCTAGAGTAGAAAGACAGAATCGCTGTCGCCCTGATCTGGACACATATGACGCTGGCCCTGCTGCGGCCTGGTTTAGCGGCTCTAGAGAAGAAAGCCAACCGTTAGGAGGAGTGTTTTTGCCGAGGGGAGCCATGACGGCGGCGCACCGGAAGCGGCGCGCCGGAAGAGCGGAGGGCGTGGCGGAGACGTGTCTAACTGGGATGCTTGGAGGCTCTTCCCGGGTGTCGGGATCCGGAAGGCTGTGCCCAGTCCACCTGCACTTCGTGGGCCCAGCGAAGCAGCGTGGGGCGGCGGCGGCGGCGGAGGCCCAGGCTGGGAGCGGAGGCCGCCGGGGGCCCAGCCATGGCCGAGTCGGTGGAGCGGCTGCGGCAGCGGGTTGAAGAGCTGGAACGAGAACTTGACAGGGAGAGAAGCCGGCAGGTCGTGGGCGGCCGGACCCGCATCGAGAAGATGAGCTCCGAGGTGGTGGACTCCAATCCCTACAGGTGATCCCTGGCGGGGCGGGCAGGGCCACGCTCCCCTTGCGGGGTTCAGCCGGCCTCCTGCAGCGCCTTTCCTGTTGTGGAGGTCCTGTTCCTAGATGGGCAAGGCCACGTCTTAGTGCTAGTCAGAAGATAACCCTTGGCGAGCGTGGTGGCTCACGATTCATCCCAGCTTTCGGGAGGGTGAGGTGGTGGTGGGTGTCGCGAGTTCCAGGCCAGCCTGGGCTACATAATGAGTTCTGGACCAGCGTAGGCTGTATAGTGAGACTCCTTTTTCCTGCACAGAGGAAAAATATCATTTTATTTAAAAAATCCAAGCCAGGCATCCATATGGTGCAGCTCTTGTGCCCGTGCCCAGTTTCCTGTCACCCTTGACTCTTTATTAGTCTACCTCGCTCTGCATAAGGCTGATTGCTAGTAAGCTCTGTCAGAACATAACGTCTCATGTAAAGCTGCCAAGGATAGAGTAGTTTCTGAAAGGCCTGTCAGTGTAACGCAGATGAGGCAGGGCGAGGGAGACTTAGTTACTAGGGGGCTCAGGAACATCTGATTATCAGCTTACAAGGCTTTCTTACTCCTGTCCTTTGCTCTCCCTAAAGGACTTACTAATTTATGAGGGAGAATGCAGAGCAGTGGTTAAGGGGAAGGCCTCTGCGTCAAGACTGAGTAAATTAATTTCTCAGCTTAACAAATAGCCAGTAACTTCTAACAGCTGCTAAGCTGCTTCAGATTTGGGACGTTTGTTTCTGTCATAGTTATGAAGACTGAAACAGTCAGTTTATGTGAAGTTCTTAAAACAGCGGTTGTACATTGCAAGCTTCATACAAGATTGCATTCAGTAGCATGCAGTTAGACCTTTCAGTTCCATATGTTTTTTTTCTCACCACAGCCCTGGGATTGCTTTTATTTCCATCTCATTCTGTTGGTGAGAAAAGTGAGTGTTCTATAGCTACTTTAAATAGATTGTAGTAAACAAGGGAATCTGAGTGGCGTTAGATTTCTCCCCAGTAAGTCAGTAAGCCTTTAAGTAGCGTGGCTAAAAATTGGGTAGTTTTGATATGGGTGAAGTTCCAGAAAGAGAGCAATGTGTGTGGTGGGTCCAGAGACACTCTGAGATGATGAAATTGGAAACTCATGAGTGTGAATGTCTGTAGAGAAGTTTAGAGAACTACTGGAGTTAGGTTGAGTAAGTGAAAGCATGCAGGAGATTAGGCATAAGGAAGCCATGGTTGCTGCCTTGAGGAAAGGAGGTTATGGAGGAAAGGGAAGTTCTAAAGCACCCACCCAGCAGTGAACAGTAGGATCTAACCAAAAATGGCCAAGGCTCCTGGGGCAGGAATGTTTGTGCAGCAATGATGGACATTTACGAGTAAAATCTTCAGAAGACTGAAAAGCACGAGGTGAAAATACTGTAATAGTGTGCATTTATAGATATGATCACATGGAGTTGAAAGTGGGAGGAAAGGGGTCAGCCCAGAGGCCTGCTGACTTTCCTAACATCCTAATATCCACATGTGCCATGAAGAACAAACAAATAAAAACTTAATATACCCACATTTTATGTACATATTATGTACACACAAACACACACACATAATAGAACAGAGGAGCAGTAGCTGAAGTACTTGGGATACAACAGATGCTTCCAAAACTAGACATCATCCATTATGGACAGAGAACATGAGCTTATTTCATTTTCTTTATATACTAACACAGCATGGGAAAATAATAACGTTTCACTTTGACCCTTAATATTTAAGCCGTTAGTGTAGATCTTGGCTACACATGAGGATAAAGAAGGTTCTTTAGAAGAAAAATACTGTTTCACAGGCTACATCCAGGAAAGTCCATGTTTTTAAACCTACTTAGTGATTTATTCTTACCTAGTAAAAGTTAGCTTTTAAGATCAGTAGGTCATCATATTTGCTTTGTGCCCCAGGCTGGTCTTGAACTCCTAATCCTCCTGCCTTAGCCTCTAGAGTGCTAGGATTACAGATGCCTGCCACCATGTCCAGCTAGATTCCTCTTTTGAATTAGTAATAATTGAATTTTGGTGATTGTTTTCTTTGATGGTGTGTGTCTATAAATATCACTGTTAACTAAAAGATTACAAGCTTGGGGCTGGAGAGATCAGTGGTTAAGAGCACTAGCTGCTCTTCCACAGGACCCAGGGATGATCTCCAGCACCTACATGGCAGGTGACTGCCATAACTCTAGTCCCAGGGGATCTGACACCCTCTTCTGGCCTCTGCAGGCACTTCGTGTACCTTCAGTTCTGCATGTATAAGCGTACATACAGGCAGACCACCCATACACATTAAAAAATAAAAATAAAATAAGAAAAGACTGCAAAAGCTCTGAAACTTTTTTTTTTTCTTTAAGCCGCCTGATGGCCTTGAAACGGATGGGAATTGTCAGTGACTATGAGGTATGATGCACCTTCCCAAGCTTCTGAACTCGATTTCAGAGAATAATTTCTGGTGAGAAATCAAATGGAGAGTAGTAACCAGCACATGTATCCTTCTTTGTTTCACAGAAAATCCGTACTTACGCTGTAGCCATAGTGGGTGTTGGTGGAGTTGGTAGTGTGACTGCTGAAATGCTGACAAGATGTGGCATTGGTAAGGTAAAAAGATTTCTCTTTGCCTGTCCAGTAGGGAACTGTTCACTCCTGCAGCGAATCAGGTACAAATTAGCACTCTTCTGCTCAGCCAATCAGTCAGTGGTTTATGATTTCTGTTAGGTTTATGGAAATTGCTCTTCTCGAGGCTGAGTCATATCCCTCTCCAGACAAAGGCTCGGTGTTATTGATAATTAAACAAAGGGTATTTAATTGTGTTGAGGACCTTTTGTTTAGGGTAGTGTAATATGTAAGTAATTTGGAATTATTTTAGATACAGAACCAGTTAGAAATGATTCTGGGGTACCCCCCTCCCCCAAAAAAGACCACATAGATCTATAGTATTTTAGCAAGGCAGAAATTTTACTTCTGCAGAAGGGTGCATAGCCATGCCAAATCAAGTAGGCAAGCCCACCCCGTGGGTTCTGCTGAGTTTGTATTCCTGATGTAAGGGCTCCTGGGCCCCACTCTGAGTGGTCAGAGTCAGCCCCACACTCTTAATTGTTGGCGGATGATTGCAGATAGCACAACTGATGAGCGGAGTGCAACTTTTAGGAACAGGCTACAACCTTGGGTGTATGTTTTGATCTCAAGAAGTGTGGGCTCTGGAGGAACTCAGGTTTCTGCCAAGTGGCTACTGTATTTTTTTAAGTTATTATAATTATTTATTCTTCTCTCATACAATACATCCTGACCGAAGCCTCCCCTCCCTTCACTCCTCCAAGTTCCCCACAATAGTTTTTTAAAAACAGAGTTTTGTCTTATTTAACCCTTTGATACAAAAGACATTTAAATGGATAAAGTGTGCAAATGAAGCACTCAGATCTTGAAAATCTTTTTAAGTGCTCAATTAAACACACACAGGATGGAAAGCATTGAATATAATCTAGGGGATGTTTTAGATTTTTTTATTTAATCCATTTTGTTTTCTTTTAAAAATGGACTAGAATTGTAAAAAAGAAGTAACTTACCTTCTGCCAGAATTTAATCTGACAATCTTAGGTTTATAAAGCCAAGGACTATTGTTGTTACTTATTGGTTGAATAGATAAGTTTTCTACAATTATCTGCCCTGCTATTTTCATAAAACATACATTCTCCAATATCGTTTGTCAATAAGTTAATATTAAAAGATAGCGGTTGCGCCGGGCAGTGGTGGCGCACGCCTTTAATCCCAGCACTTGAGAGGCAGAGCCAGGCGGATCTCTGTGAGTTCGAGGCCAGCCTGGGCTACCAAGTGAGTTCCAGGAAAGGCGCAAAGCTACACAGAGAAACCCTGTCTCGAAGAAAAACCAAAAAAAAAAAAAAAAAGATAGCGGTTGCAAAATTGGCCCTCATTTATTAATATAAAAATGATGCCAATAAAATACTTAAAATGCTTATTATAATTTTAATATCTTTGAAGTGATTTACAGAAGCAGGCCAAAATATTGCTTGCTGATGACTTGAGTACCCTATTGATTGACAGGATATTGGAGATGCTTGAGTAGTTAAAAGTTGAATATGTGGCCATATTAAAACAGACTGCCAGACCTCAGTTATGTGGCTTTAATCCTGTAGTGTCAGGTAAACTTGAAAATTGTCATAACTAGTTTCCAGGTAATCCTGCCAGTGCAGAAACCAAACACTGAGAACCACTGGAGCCTTGCCTGGGCGTTTGCTAGGAGGGAAGACTTAAGGTGCAGCGCAAACAACTGTGAATCAGAATCTATCTTTTCATAGACTGCAGATTAATGTTGGGGAAGTGCTTTTCGCCCACTAACAATTTCTGGTGATGCAGATGCTGCTAGATGAGCAGTGATTCTCGAGGACCGCTGCAATTAGAACCGCTCATGTCCGGTTACACCCACAGTAGGTAGTAGGAATTCTGGTAGTGAGATGCAGACACCTGCATTTTCAGTAACTCTGCCAGTGATCCCACTGTATGCCCAGGTATTCTAAGACTAAACAGATAAGCTTCAGGAAGTCTTTCTTCTAGCTGTAAAACACATAAGCAAGAAGCTAATGGTTAGGTTTAGTGGGGAAATGGTGCCTAGAAGACCCAGAGCCCATTTCTTATTTCTGCAAGTATCTGCAGCTCCCTGGATCACCAAGTCCACATCAGCCGCTTTGCTTTCCAGATGGGCAGCAGGCCGGAAGGTCGATGTCATTTCCTGTGACCTAAGCCAAGTAGTGGCAGTTACAATGTCTACTTCTTTTAAAAAAGCCAACTAGAAGTTATAAACTCAGATTTAATGCTCTGTCTGACATAGTAAATATTATTGAATGAGCCTTGGTTCAAGGACTTGGAGTTATAAAGGCCTAAGTGGCATCTCTGTCAGTAAGATATTAAAGGTTCTCTGGGTGTTGTCATAGGCTTTTTTTTTTTAAGTTTCTGTATTGAGAAGAATAAAATCAGGTCTGGGGTTGTAGCTTTGTGTTAGAGCAGTGACCTAGCATGGATTAGGTCCCAGGTTCAATCTCCAGCACTGAAAAAAAAAAAAAAAAAAAAAAGAAAGAAAATGAGAGAATAAGCTTTCACTGTTACAGATTCATAGAATCTAACCTGTTCTTACTGATAAGAAATGTTATGTACTCATTTTAAGTGAGGAGTGTACATTGGCAGACACTGAAGCAGACCTAAGAAGAAAGCAAGGAAAATAATTAACTGGTTGATAACTGTCTTTAGAGTAATGAGGTTTAGCCTCAGCTTGGTTATGTGGTCTGTCATACAAAGGGAGTCAAGGAAAAGAAAAAGGAATGCAGTAAGATCTTGACACAATTTTTGCAACACTCAGTGAAACGGAGCAGCTTCCCTCTCTCACTGAGGCGGTCTGTAGAAGCAGCACAGCCTTGGGTTGGGGAGGGTTGCTGCACCCAGAGTCCTGCATTAGCTGAGTGCCCTTCAGCAAGGCCCCTTGTCAATAGCTGAGGATAAGAGGAGCTAGGCATTTACCTCACAGGACATTTAGTAAATCACTATAAAACACCAAGTGCCTTAGAATTAACTACTGTTACTACACTGCTACCATTAAGCCTATCAAATGGAAAATCCATTAGTTTAATGTCATTTTTTACTGAAATACCACTGTTACCACTGTTTTCATTTCAGTTACTGCTCTTTGACTATGACAAGGTGGAACTGGCCAACATGAATCGACTTTTCTTCCAGCCTCATCAAGCAGGACTGAGTAAAGTGCAAGCAGCCGAGAACACCCTGAGGTAACTGCAGTGTAGTAAAGGGCCCCATGCCCTGGATCTTGTTAACTGCAGTGTAGTAAAGGGCCCCACGCCTTGGATCTTGTTAACTGCAGTGTGGTAAAGGGCCCCACACCCTGGATCTTGTTAACTGCAGTATAGTAAAGGGCCCCACACCCTGGGGTCTTGTTAACTGCAGTGTAGTAAAGGGCCCCACGCCCTGGATCTTGTTAACTGCAGTGTGGTAAAGGGCCCCACGCCCTGGATCTTGTTAACTGCAGTATAGTAAAGGGCCCCACGCCCTGGGGTCTTGTTAACTGCAGTGTGGTAAAGGGCCCCATGCACTGGATCTTGTTAACTGCAGTGTAGTAAAGGGCCCCACGCACTGGATCTTGTTAACTGCAGTGTAGTAAAGGGTCCCACGCACTGGGGTCTTGTTAACTGCAGTGTGGTAAAGGGCCCCATGCACTGGGGTCTTGTTAACTGCAGTGTGGTAAAGGGCCCCACGCCCTGGATCTTGTTAACCACAGTGTGGCAAAGGGCCCCACGCACTGGATCTTGTTAACTGCAGTGTAGTAAAGGGCCCCATGCACTGGATCTTGTTAACTGCAGTGTGGTAAAGGGCCCCACGCACTGGATCTTGTTAACTGCAGTGTGGCAAAGGGCCACACACAGTAGGCTGTTGTTTTGTGTACCTGTTTTCCGAGCTAAGCTAAGTGTAAATGGACTTGGATTTTTCGCTATGAAATGCATATTTCACAATTATGCAAAGAATCCTCTTACTTCTTAGTCCTGGGTCGTGTGTAGAGTGTGCTTATTTTCATCTTTGCTGCACTGCTTAGCTGTGGAGCCACAGTGTAGACTAGCCCTAGACTATACCAAAATGATGGCGCACACATGCTTTGTTCCAGTAAGACCTGAGGTTTAGACTCTGAAGTCTGAATTTTATTTTCATACCATGAAATATTCTGAAAAAGACTTTTCCCCGACCATTTAAGAATTGTTCTTAGTGGCGTGTGCTGACTGGCACCTGCTGCAAATACCAGCACACAGGGAGCTGAGGCACGTGTGAGGAGTGGCCCAAGTTTGAGGTCAGCCTCTACTGCATAGCAGGTACTGGGCTGAGCAGGACTGCATGGCAGGGCATAGACTTGGAACAAAAACCCAAACCAGGCAGTTCTTACCTTAAAGGCCGTACCAAAAATGTAACATTTGCTTTCCCCTCTCAGGAGCATTAACCCTGATGTTCTGTTTGAAGTTCACAACTACAACATCACTACAGTGGACCACTTCGAACATTTCATGAGTAGAATAAGGTACAGTTTATGAATACTTTGTGCAGTGTCCTGATGTCCAGCTCAGTTAAACAAGTTCAAGAAAATCTATTGACAGATTTTTCATCTTTTAGGAAAAGTAATTTTTGTGTAATGTTTATGTATTAGGATATAGTCTACACACAAACATGTATGTTCCAAAAAATAAACTTGGAAAAATAAATACCTCTGGAAATTACAAAGATTGAACAAGAGGCCTTCAGTTTTACCTCCTATGCTCTAGACTGAATTTTATCCCTGAAAATTGTTTTCTTCACACAGCCAGGACACCTGAAATAATTTTATTCAATTAGCTTTATTACATGTATATTTGCGGGGAAACGTAAACAAGGCAGTGAAACTTGCTGAGTTCAGTGGCACAGGCCTGTAATTCCATCATAAGTTTGAGGCTAACCTGGGCAACTTAGACCCTTTTTCTTTTTTTTTTCAGAGCTGAGGACCGAACCCAGGGCCTTGTGCTTGCTAGGCAAGTGCTCTACCACTGAGCTAAATCCCCAACCCCTAGACCATTTTTCAAAACAATGAAAAAAAAATAGGGTTGTATGTATCTCATAGTTAGAGCACGTACTTGGCGTGCCTGAGTCCCTGGCTTCTGTCTCCCCAGGACTAATCAACCAAACCAAACCAAATATCTGTGAGAGCCCATAGGGAGATGACAACCCTGTGAACAGACTCCGTTCCTTTACTAGTATGGCATCATTAATTCTCTATTCAGAAAGTGGCTTAACACTGTGTATGAGGTCATCAACATCAAACACTGTGTTACAATTGTGTTCAAACATTTAATGAGAGAAAACTGACTGCACATATAAAATTCAGTTACAGTGTGGTTTGGGTCCCACTGGCGTGGTGGTGAACTCCTGTAAATCAACACTTGGGAGGTTGAAGCAGGAGGATCACAAGTTTGAGATCTTGCTTCAAGAAACCGTGGGGGATTTGTGTGGGCTGTGGGATTTGGGTTTGCTTTTGGTTGTTCTTTGAGGTGGGATCTCATACTGTTTGGATGGTGGAAGCAGTGACAATCCTCCTGCCTCAGCCTCAGGTGCTGGGACAATAGGTGCCAGCCACCAAGCTGTAGGACAAAAGAAATGTATTTTGTATCCTCATTGTTTTCGGACACAGTTTACTTTCCTTCTCTAGCAATGGTGGATTAGAAGAAGGGAAACCTGTTGACCTGGTTCTTAGCTGTGTGGACAACTTTGAAGCTCGAATGGCAATAAACACAGTGAGTTTTGGCTAAGGGGTTGCAGCCCTGGGTTTACCTGAGTGTCCTAGCTAAAACCAGTTCCAAGTTTAACCTGTCTTCACAGCCTCCTTTTCAAATGTGTGCTAAGAGCTTCTGCCCTGCCTGTGACATGTTATAGTGTCTCACTCTCTCACATATAAAGTAGCACATGTTTCTGTTGTGTGGTTTTAAAGTAAATGAATGTTTTTATGACACTTATTCTAGTCACCATTGGGTTTTCGTTACATTCATTTAGTGTGTGTGTGTGTATGTGCACGCGCGCGCGTGCCACCATATCCCCGTGGGCACCTTGCAGGAGTTGGGTCTCTCAGTGGGATGAGACCATGTGGGACCTAGGGATTGAACTCGGGTCCTCAGGCTTGATGGCAAGCACCATTACCCACTGAGCCCTCTTGCCAGCTCACCATTCGTTTTAACTTTTTGTCTTACTAGGATTAAATATATAAATTGTAAACATTTCCTAAAGATAAAATATTTTTCTTTTGAATCACTTTTAAATGATTCTTATGATTTTTGTATTGCTGACGTTTTAGAAAAATAAGTTTTTCCGTTAATCTGAAGAAATCTAGGGAGCAGTGGTTCGATGTAAGGAATGGGTGCATACTGCTTCTGGAATACCGTCACTTTAACTCAACGGATGCAGCTCTTCTCTCTGACCCCAAAACCCTCAGGATCCATGTACTAACACCTGCTTTCCACAGAGGAGGTTGCCAGTGATTTGTGATGTTTTGTGTTTTTGTCTTTTCCTGTTAAGGCTTGTAATGAACTTGGTCAGACGTGGATGGAATCTGGGGTCAGTGAAAATGCAGTTTCCGGGCACATCCAGCTGATGATCCCTGGAGAGTCGGCTTGTTTTGCGGTAGGCCTTGTCTTCAGCCCCTTTCACTGTTAGAATCAGTGATCTCCGTAGTTGATGTCTACAGTTGAGAGGAGCGGGAGTGTGCCGGGGTACCATTGGAGCATCCCTCCCCTGTGCTGTCTGAGACGGGTGTGCTCTTTCCATCAGTGTGCGCCACCGCTCGTAGTTGCTTCAAACATTGATGAGAAGACCCTGAAACGAGAGGGCGTCTGCGCGGCCAGTCTCCCCACCACCATGGGAGTAGTTGCGGGGATCTTGGTACAGAACGTATTAAAGTAAGTGAGGGCCGACGTTTCTGAAGAGTTTCGTGTGCTGTTGATGAAGTGTGTTTCATGAAGTACTCCAAGAACTGATATTGTCAACTAAGTAGTTATCTAAACTTAAATTTTCTTTAATGTTTATTATACATACACGGACTTTTATTAGCATTACGTGTGTGTGTGTGTGTGTGTGTGTGTGTGTGTGTGTGTGTGTGTGGTGCGCGCGCGAGTGCATGTGCTCATGTATGTATGTGAGTGCGTGCACACATACATATATATTTAAATGTCAGTTATGCCCTGCATTTGGAATAACTCTTGTTAAACGATACAGCATTGCTCTGTATACCCAGTCCTACTTCACCAGACAAGAGGGCTATATTATGAGAATGCATCACTGGGCATTTTCAACATAGTACAAATACAATGCACTTCAGAGATAGCAGACCAGAAACCCCGTGGGACCACTGTAGCATGTGTGGTCTTCTGCTGATTGAAATGTGTGCCGTGACTCTCGGAAGCATTACACAAATGAGGTGAAGCTGTACTGACATAGACAGTGGGTGGAGACCACGGCACAAACACACTTGCTTCTACTCATCCGCTCTCCCTAAAAGTCATTCAGATGTGATCAAACTAGAAAACACTTCTGTTACCCAAAACCAGACTCTGCCAATGCGTGTTTTAACTATAGCTACAGGTGAGGGAAACAGGTTTTGTATAGCTAACGTTTTTGTCAGCTTATGAACCAATTCTCTAAAAGCAGAGTCCTTTAGAGTTCCCTAACTTTGGCTAATTTTTGTCTCACTTCAGGCTTAGTACCCTAGTTATGTCTCCTCAGTCTCCAGTATAATCACAGACTTCAGTGTGGTAAATGAGGCACCCAGTATCAGAAGTGTAGCTCCAGCAGAGAGGTCATAAAAATGTGTACAAGAACTCAGAAGTGTGAACTAGGGCTGTGGTATAAGAGCAAGTGGCCTGTCTAAACACCAGTAGCTACTAAGAACACTTTATAATATTGTACGAAAAGGGAAAACAGTCCTGGCTACAGAAACATTCCTCTCCGGGTTCCTCTATTAACGTACATTTAGGCCTTACACACTTTTATTATTGCTATTACTAATGCTGCAAACAGCATCTTACATAGGTACTTGAATACTGAATTTATGTATGGTGTGTGTTTCTGCAGTTTATTTCAACAAATGCCACCTGTTTTTCTTGGAAGGGGATTATACTGTCCATCAAAGACTCAGGGTACTTGGCTCACACATGCTGTCAGAAACATTAGTATCATCAAACTCTTAAAGCTTTGTCAGTCTGAAGAATAGCTATTCCAATTTCTACTTATTTGTAAAAAAAGGATTAGGGACTTAGGGTTTTTTCTGTGAATGATCATTGCGCTTTCATCTGCTGTTTTTTTTTTTTTTTTTCTTCCTTGTTATATATTTAGAACATGTATTTTCAAAAAGTTTTTTCCTTGTCATTTGTTATGTTAATGTATATAAGTTATATGTTTGTGTGTGCATACATTTATGTTTGTGTGTGTGTGCAGGCATAAACCTGTGCACTCTTGAGGAAGTCAGTGGATAGCCTGCTAGTCCTCACCTTCCACATTGTTTGAGATAGGATCTTTTATTGTTCACCTCTGCATGCACTAGGATAGCTGGTCTAGTTGCTTGCAGGGACTCTCCTATTTTCCTCCCATCTTGCTGTAGGAGCACCGGAGTTACAGTCATGCACAGCTGTCAGGCTTCTACATGGAGTCTGGGGATTTGAACTCGGGTCCTCATGTTTGCATGGGAAGTGCTTTGCCCACTGAGCCGTCTCCCCGCTCTCACTGAGTTTTCTGCACAATCTTCTGTACAGAAGCTGTCATAGTTAGGGTTTCCATTGCTGTGATAAAACACCATCATCCAAAGCAACTCATGAAGGAAAGGGTTTATTAGACTTACACTTCCGAATCTTAGTCCATTATTAAGGAAGTTAGGGCAGGAATTCAAGGCACCTGGAGCAGGAACTGAAGCAGAGGCCGTGGAGAAGTGCTGCTGACTGGCTTGCTCCCCATGGCTTACTTAGCCTATTTTTAACACATTCCAGGGCCACCTGCTCAGGGTTGTCACCACCCATAGTGAGCCGGACACACCCACATTAATCATTAATCACAAAAATGCCCCCACAGACTTGTCCACAGACCCGTGTGATGGGGAACGTTTTCTCTTCACAGCTTATGCTGAGTTGTTCAAAACCCAACCCAGACAGCAGCTTTTCAATAGAGTGGCATTTGACAGGGAGGGGTCACGATGGAGCTTTATGGGTGTTGGAAGTGCTCTCTGACTTCCCCGGACACTACTCACATCAATGACTTAGTGTAGTTTACGTAGTTTATATTGGGATACATCAGTTTTGAAAATAAGGTTTAGTAGCACATCTCAGATTTTTGTCTGTGTGTGTAGGGGGTATGCGTGTATGTACATGTGTATGAACTATGCTTTTCTGTGCATCCATGTATGAAGGGCAGAGGGCAATGCTATGTCTCTTCCTGTATTTCTTTACATTTAAAATGACTTCTGCTGAATTCATTATTGACAGTTTCATGCATGTATGATGTACATTCTGATTACTGTAACCTCTTCTCCACTTTCTCTACTCTCCTTCTCCTCCTATTACCCCCTAAAAATTTCCTCCTCACGTTCATGACTTTGTTGTTGTTCCAAGACCCTCTAAGTTTAGCCTTGATTATCTGTGTGACCATGGGTTTGGAATGTCCACTGGTGCCTGGTGGGCACTCAGTGGGCACACAGCTGAAGACAGTGACTGCCCTTCCCTCAGAACCCACCAGTGGACAGAGGTTCAGTAGAGATGAGGGGTAGGGCCCCAGAAGCCCCTCCCTGACCCCTGATTGACTGTTGATATGTCCAGAGTTGTGTAGGCCCATTGCAAACAGCCACAGCTGCTGTGGGGTCATGACCGCAGTGGGTGCCCTGCCCAGGAGACAGTAGTTTTAGCCCTTTCCCTGCCCTCTGCAGGGTTCCCTGAGCAGTGTGGAGTGGTGTAAATGTCCTGCTTAGGGCTGAGCACTCGGCCATCACTTATCCTCAGCACCTGGAGCAGCCCTGTGTCTGTGTGTTCATTGCTGTTCATTGCAGAGAGGCTGGGAGCATGTCTCTGGGTATAAGCTTAAATACTCAGAAGATAGTCTGCTGACATAGACTACCGAAACAGCAGTACTAATTGGCCCCTCGGCCTAAGACTTTAACCACGGGTTTCTGACTGCAGTACTGTTTGAATTCCCTCTTGTGGAGCAGGCCTCAAATCCAGTCAGAGTGGTTGGTTCTCACCCTACACCTCTGCCAACAGTAGTGCTGTCACTCCCGCCGTGGGCACATCTTGCCTGGCAGGCTGGTATTATTGAATGTAGGGTTTTCAACTAGATAAGGCCATTGGTGCCTTTTCTTCCCAGCAGCCTGTGCAGCACCTTCTGGCACTACCAAACTAGCCAATGGGAAGAGGGTTCTAACTCACTCTCAGCTTCATTTCTCTATGTCTTGCATCCAGATGTGTTCCACATTATTTTTTTTTTTTTGAGACAGGGTCTCTTACTGATCTAGGACTCATCATTTTGGCTACACTGGCTGTACAGCAAGGCCCTGAGATCTACCTGTCTCCATCCGTCTCTCTTTCTCAGTTCTGGGATTATAAGCTTATTATGCCATGGCTGCCTTTTTATGTGGGTGCTGGGGATCCAGACTCAGGCTCACATGCTTCTACAGCAAGTACTTTAACCACTGAACCGAGCCCCTAGCTCAGGTTTTAAAAACACATCTCTCCTACTGCAGGTTCTCTAAGGTCAGTATGCTTCTTTGGAGTTTAGCATGCCATACTTTACTTGCCAGCAGCTTATCTTTATTAGAGGGTCAAAAATAATAGCTCATTACACAGTGATGAAAGGCAGTATACTTTTCCTTCCTTTCTTCCTTCCTTCATTCAACAAATATTCAAGCAGCCAAGTTTTATAAATAAGGTAGAGAAAGTTGCTGTTTTCTAGGTTATTTGTTATAAAATTCATTACCCACTCCAAAATCTCTTTTATAAATTCACTTACTTCTAGTCCCTTTTTTCTTTATTAAGTATAATTTGATTTTCTTTTTTCTTTTGAGATAGGGTCTCACTATATATCCCCTGGCTGGCCTGGAACTCACAGAGGTCCGCCTGCTCCTGCCTCCCAAATGCTGGGATTAAAGGTGTGCCTGACTAATTTAATTTTCTTCTTCAGGTTTCTGTTACGCTTTGGCACCGTCAGTTTCTACCTTGGGTACAATGCAATGCAGGACTTTTTCCCTACCATGTCCATGAAGCCAAACCCTCAGTGTGATGACAGGAACTGCAGGAAGCAACAAGAGGAATACAAGGTACAAGCAATCGATGCATCGATCGGTCGGTCGGTCAGGAAGTTGAGGGTCACACTGCCTAGAACAGTACATTTGAAAAGAAACATTTGGAATAGAATATAATGGGTTCTGGGTTTTTATAGTGTTAGTTCATTTAGCGTACTTCAAAACAAAAACCCGTTCTTGCTTTTGGTAATGTGCATTTTGTGGAGTGCTGCGGAGAACGGAGAAGCAGTAACGGTGGTTGGTACTGTTTGCTTTATACAGAAGAAGGCCGCGACACTGCCCGCACCGGAGGCTGCGCCCACGGAGGATGAGGAGATCGTACATGAGGACAATGAGTGGGGTAGGGGCCTTCCTGCGCCGGACTCGCGCCGGAAGCACACTCTGTTCTGGGAGGGAGTATAAGATGACACAGCACTTCAGATAATTCTCACAGTGTTTTCTGGGAGGAGAATGTAAGAGTGCACACAAATGTAAGTGATGCTTACAGTCTTCTTGAGAATGAGCACAAGGTCACATTTACTCCTACAGGTATTGAGCTGGTGTCTGAGGTTTCAGAAGAGGAACTGAAGAACTCTTCAGGTCCCATTCCCGTCTTACCCGAAGGAATTACAGTGGCATACACAGTCCCAAAGAAGGTATTTGTGAAATCTGATTCCCCATATGTAAATATCAGATAAGAGAAAAATATGTATTTCTCTTCTTTCAGCTTCATCTTACGTCGGAAAGCTAGTGAGGTGTTTCCTGCCTAGATATCTGGGCAGTCGGCCTTGAGGTGCTGAGAAGTATTCAGTGTCAGCATGGAGACAGGCACAGCTCATTGGAAACTGAGAAAGTAGAGACTTCTAAAAATCCATGGATATATCAAGTATAATAAATAGTGGTTAAATTAAAGTATTACTTTCATATTGATAATTCTAGCCACAAACCCATTTACAAATACTTCTGGAAAGGGTGATGGAATGTGCCTGTGATCTTAGCACACAGGAATCTGAAGCAGGAGATACACAAGTTTGAGATGAACCTGGATACGTAATAAGAACCGTAAGCAGAGGTCGTAGGTGGGAGGTTAGGGGTGGTGGGTGAGAGAGAGAGAAAGAGAGAGCATGCACATGAATAAACCTACAGAAATACAGACTTTCTCAAGTGAAGACATACAGAGCAGGGGCTGGGACCACCAGACAAAAAGATACACAGATAGGCAGTAGGTATTGAAAAGCTGCTGAACATTATTAATCATCAGGGGCATGCAGATCTACACCAGTGAGGTACATCTCACTCCAGTGAAAAGGTAAAAGGATGTGCAGAAAGGGAGCCTGGAGTGTAATAATGCATTGCTATCAGGCATGTCAGTTAGCTCATCTATTCTGAAAACAGAATGGAGGCTCCTCAAAAAACTAAAAGATGACATATGTGATATATGTGAACCAGCAGTCTCATGGGGAGGGGTATATGTCTAAAGTATATATAGCCAAAATGCCCACTGACTGATAAAAGATACACACACACACACCCCACACACAGTGGAACACTTGAGCCACAAGAGGATAACAACCTGTCATTTGTGGCAAGACAGATGGAATTGGGAGTATTAAGTAAAATAAGATGGCACAGATGGACAAGCACCACATGGTCTCACTCATATGTGGACTCTGAAAGGTTTGATGTGATAGAAGTTGAGAGTCGAGCTGTGCTTCCAAGGGTGAGTGGGGGGCAGGGGGAGGAGGCCGGCCAGCAGCTTGTAAGTTACAGCTAGCTAGGAACACTGAGCTCTGGTGACTGTCGTAGAAGGGTGGCTGTAGGTAGTCACTGTTAGATGTTCAGAAAGATAGAAGGAGTGATTTTTGAATGTTCTAATTATAAAGAAATGGTTTGAGGAGATAGGCTTATCCTGGCATGAACATCACATAATATATACATATACCATAACTTCATGGTCTGCTATAAATAAGTGTAGTTTTATATTAACAATACACTCAGTAGAAATGTCAAGAATATTGAAGTTGCTGCCTCCTAAACAAAATTTTGGTGGGGAATATAAAGGACTTTATTTTCTCTAATTATTTCAAAATGTACTTATCAGAGGAAAGTCAGCTTTTAAGCATGCTGAGCATGGGTAAAGCAAACTGTTAAGGACAAGTGGTTGTGTATGGCTCTGTTTTCATTGCATTTCCCCCTTTTGTTGACAGCAGGAGGATTCTGTTTCTGAAGTAACAGTGGAAGATTCTGGTGAAAGCTTGGAAGATCTCATGGCCAAGATGAAGAACATGTAGACAGTGGACTGGCATTTGTTTTATTTTCTGTGCTCATTCTATTCCCTGGAATTAAAAAAAGAATCAGAACTAATAAACCTAGGGCCGCCTTAACTGGCATGTGAATCTTCACTGAGAGTCATGCTGTATGGAACACTAGTGGTTGCTTCTGGCTTCCCTCTACAACTGAATCAGTAATGCTCCTACAAAAAGGAGAGGGGAGGCCATCCCATCCCATAATTTCCTTTACAGTAATTCCCTGTCTATGGACTGAGGCCCTGGACTGTAAGTACAGATGGAGGATGAGATCTTTACCCTGGCAGCTGTGGCTAGCAAGTGTCTGAGTGTCTGAATGGCTTCCTGCCAGTTACCCATGAGTACTGATCTGACCAGGAGTGATGTTAGAGAGTCAGCCTATAGAATAAACATCCCTTCAGATGTTTCTTGGTGAGATACAAGTAGAATGTCTTCATTGGCATGTCTAAATGAGTTAAAGATTTAAGACAAAGCACAGATAAATGCAAGCTGTCTTCATGGGCAGACAAGTATGTTCAGGAAAAACCATCATTGTATTCTAATTTTTACCGACCAAGGAAAAGGCATTGCCTTTTGTAACAGAAGTGCCTGGAGTCACCATGTGACTCAAGAACAGGCATGAGCACAGTGCATCATATAGACGGTGTACATCATGTAGACCGTGTACATCATGTAGACTGTGTATATCATGTAGACTGTGTACATCATGTAGACCGTGTACATCATGTAGACTGTACATCATATAGAACATGTACATCATATAGACTGCTCCTGAATATTTCATTTCACCTTGATTCCCTAAACACGGAGATGTTAGCAAGGTTTGTCCTGAGTAGTGGGCAAAATGAAGAACTGGAAATTACCTCTGCAGTGACTGATGAGTATTTATTCCCTGCAAAGGCTTCCATGGCCCAACTATGACCACTTAAATTGTAAACTGATGAATGACGTAAATTATTGATGATTTTTATCTTGAGAATATGAAATGACTTTATGAATGTCTAAATTGTGTGTATTGGGAAATACTAGCTAAAATTCAAAGTGTCATTCCTTACTTGTAAAATAAAGTTGTAAAGACCAACTCCAGGCATAAATTTAATGTACTAGCTTTGAGAGTCTAGGATTATATGTGACTTTTTTCAGGTTTATAGAAGTCAAGAAGAGTGTGTGCCTAACTTTGAAACTTACATTTATGTTTCCTTGGTAAATTTTTATAACTATTTTTTTTACAGAACTTAGCGTATTAGATTGGAGAATAACTTTTCAAATCACTAGATATGCTTTAAATTTTTTAAATGAAATTTTTTTAAGAATAATTCTTTATGCCGGGCGGTGGTGGCGCACGCCTTTAATCCCAGCACTCGGGAGGCAGAGCCAGGCGGATCTCTGTGAGTTCGAGGCCAGCCTGGGCTACCAAGTGAGTTCCAGGAGAGGCGCAAAGCTACACAGAGAAACCCTGTCTCGAAAAACCAAAAAAAAAAAAAAAAAAAAAAAAGAATAATTCTTTAGAAATACTGGTCCATGAATTATCTAAGGCTTACTTGAAATTGTTGAACTTTCAGGTTTGGTTAAGGTATAGTATATAGGATCCACTGACTTCTAGAGATCTGCTCTTTCTGGTATTTTAGGCTGTCCTGGATTCTAATGTATCTCACTCTTACCCAATATCTTTCATTAGAAACTACTGGATTATCATCTCAAAAATAACTAAATACAATCTGGCGGCAGGCCCCTTTTGATCCCATATTGCTCTCCCCATAGTCTGTGGCCACAGAGACTAAGGGGCAGCGGCAGTGGCTGAGAATTAACACACTGCATCATGAATTACCACGTAGAGGTTTGGCTGGATGTGTAGATGCTGTGACTCCTAGTGAGAAAGGCCAACAGCCCCAATACCGTTCGTTCTAACAGTGATTCTAGAATCCAGAGTCTAGACGGCAGTAAAACCATTCATCACTTTGTTTCTTTTGTTAACAGAAAGGCAATCTGTGCTTCTGCTCAGGTTTTTGTATTTTTCTTCTCATGAAAATACTCCCTGACACCCACAAATGTGGGCCAATAGGAAAAGGCAATAACTTTTAAGAATATGTCAGAGAAGCTTTGACGGCATCAAATCACATTTTTGTTTTTCCAATTTTCCTTTCTGTAAAGTGGTGAGGACAAGTTATAGCAAAATTTGGCTCTTACCAATTGTTTATGAGGGACTTGTCTGAAAATTGCCATTTTGCTGTGGAGGTGTATGTTAACGTGAACATAATTAAGAATCACATCTATGTTAACATGAATGTAACTTGAAAATCTTATACCTATGTTAACATGAACATAATCTGAGAATCACATCTATGTTAACATGAACATAATTTGACTGTTCGAATTACAGATCTACACACAAATGTTTGTTACAGTTGCTTTTAGGCATTCTCGTGAAAGCAAACATTGTTAGTACAGTAAATAATGAGACAAAAATAATAGATAAAATAATTTTACTATATACTTAATTTGAAATATATAATTTAGAGTGACTACTTCAGTCACTTAACCCTTAAGTTTTAAAAATATTTTTGTAAAGTTCTCAAATCTAAATTTTAGAAGAAAGAATAACTATGATGTTTTTTTGAAGATTCTTTTAGAGTACTGATCACAAAGTTTTTTTAAACTTAATACTATACTTTCAGTGTATTAAATCATGAAATAATCAGATTTTGAGCTCTGATAAATGAGTTGTAAAATCAATATTTAATATATTCACGAATTCAATTATTTGTACCTTTCACAGGGCAAACCCCAAGAGACAGGTTACACTCATATTTTAGTTTTTTTCCTCCTGAACCTTGACCCTCCCCCACAGGGTGGAAGAGGAAGGCTGCTTTTGTGCATTCCTGTCTAATTTAAGTCGCCATCACAGTGTCTAGATTGTAGCAGTGCTTCTCAAGCTCACAAGCTCGGGAGTTCCCTGGCCACCTAGCTCTCAGGCTGCTTCTGAGTGGCTCAGGTGAGGCCTCGAAGACTGACTAAGTTCTGGATGGCGATGACACTGGCTACTGTATCCCCCGGGGAAGTTGCATGACACTGGGCACAGCCTGCGGTCACCAGAGTTCTTCAACTTCATCAAACTACCGAGTAAACCTGGCCAATATTCAAGTCTGCTAAAACACGGTCAATGTTTATTTTAAAATAATTATGCAAAGTGTAGCCCCCAGTACAGAGTGCAAAAAAGAGAACTTGACAATTGCACTTTTAAGACAATGGAATACAATTTCTATATCATCTTTATAATAATACATATTGAGATCTTACAAGATTTAAAATTGATGAAAATTTTACTATAAATATACAAATAAAAACTAATGTGGTGATATTATAAAATCTATAAAAATATTTAATTCTCAGTATAAAAACGGCATAATTGAGGTAAAGCAAGATTGATTTAGACCATTTAGGAGAGAAATAGGATTGTCATGGCTTTTTTTGTGTGCTGAGGACTAAACCCATGGTCTGATGCATACTAGCACT
Organism: Peromyscus eremicus; assembly: GCF_949786415.1. Lineage (NCBI taxonomy): Eukaryota > Metazoa > Chordata > Mammalia > Rodentia > Cricetidae > Peromyscus > Peromyscus eremicus. Next base: position 98,317,223 of record NC_081422.1, on the reverse strand, counting down.
ATGTCTCCAGCTCTACTTTTTAATTTTGTGACAAGGTCTCACTAAGTTGCCCAGGCTGGCCCTGACCTTGAGAACCTCCTGCTTCATCTTGTGAGTAGCTAGGAACCAGGCCTGTACCACAATAAGATCAGAATGGTACAGAGCCTGGCACCTGTAGGTGCCCTCCGACACTGTGCAGCACAGCACAGTGATAAACTTCCCCGAAGACAGCACAAAAAAGGGGCTGACTAAATCAGCTTAGGGAAAAGGAAGACTCGAAAGCAAAGCCAGGTGTGGTGATCCCAGCACCCAGCAGGCCAAGGAGGAATGAGTTCATGGTCAACCTGAGCTACACAAACTCTCACATACACAGTAAGAGGCTCAGTTGGTAAAGTGTTCGCCATGTAAGCATAAGGACCCAAGCTCAATCTCCAGAACCCCCTTTAGAAAGCTGGGCATAGGATTGGAGGCTTGTAATCCTGTTTCGGGAGGTGGAGACAGGTGGCTAGGGTACTAGGATGCTGGAAGACCAGTCAGCCTAGCTAAATGAGGACCAGGTCACTGAGACCCTGTCTCAAAAGAACAATCACGGTGGACAGCAACTGAGGAATGATACCCAAGGCTGACCTCTGACCTCCACATGTACATGCCCATGTGTGTGCATGTCCTCACACACAAACCCAGAAAAAGGAAAACAAGAATTCCTATCTGGTTTGTTTCACTGAAGACTGTTGAGACCATTCGTAAACATTTCTTTGAGGTAGAGAACTGGGTCAAACCCCTGCTGAAAACAAAACCGGTGAATGGCAGGGCTAAGGCTGCTCTCAAGGAGCAAAAGAATCATGGAATTCTTAAACCATGGGCTCCTGCCAGCTCTTGTTGCAGAGACCAACCCACTTCTCATGCTATTAGAGTGCTGACGTCTACACCCTGGATCTCATCCCATACGAAATGGGTTATTTAATCACTTTAAACTGGACACAACAGTTAAGTGTAATCCAATACAACTTCATGCAAATACCAGTTAAATAACACTAAGTAGGAAAATGATTTTCTTTAAAAACATGGTTTTGAATTCAGATGTTCCAGATGTTTGTTTTATCCTGAGGTATTCTTGCAAAAAATTGGCACTGTTACCTTTGTCCTTGGGGAAGGAAAATATTAGGAGAATGAGTTGTTTTAAAGATAAACGTGTCTCCACTTGATGACTGCCTTGAAGGAGCTTTTCCACCCAAGAGCGATGTCTCTGCTTCTTTTATTTCCATTGCCCTTTTGTACAGTTCAGCAGCCTTTTCAAAATTCCCTTCTTCATAGCTTTGAGAGGAAAAGACATGACATACACTGTTATTATTAAGAAGCAGCTCTCGCTTCTAAATATCTATCCAATGAAGGCTGAGTTTTCTCATCCTGGCAGCTGCTTACAAATGACCACATAGAGGCTTTTATTAATGGTAAATGCTGGGCTGATAGCTCAGGCTTGTTACTAGCTAACTCTTACATTTAAATTAACCCATATTTCTTATCTGTGCTCTGTCACATGGGTTGGTACTTTTTTTCAATATGGCATGTCCATCTTGCTTCTCCCTGTGTCTCCTTGTAACTCCTCTGACTCTGCCCTTCTTCATCCCACCATTCTCAGTTTGGCTTTCCCATCTGATTTATCCTGTTCAGCTTTGGCCAGTCAGCTTGTTTATTAAACCAATCATAGTGACATATATTCACACAGTGTACAGAAGGACTATCCCACAGCAATCCAAGATACAGAAAAACAAGTTGCAAATAATTTCCCATTCCTATTGCACTTTCTTTCTCCTCGGGTAGACCAGTTAGCCAGGGTTCCCAAACTCATCTATCTACACTCTGGAATAGTATGTCTCTTGCATGTGCACCACTAAGACCATGTTGTAATGGGTTCAGTAAAAAATGCTAACAAGTGTTGTTATCATCTGTATCCCAAGATGAGCACTCAGGAGTGAGCGAAACTCATCACACACTTAACTCACCAGCTCTGACGTCAATAAGTGGCCCTATCACCCCAGAGGCAGTTAGCCGTTTAAGCCATCTTCACTTTGGCCACAATACACACCTCCGAAAAGTAAGCCGTCCTCACCCTGCTTCTGAGCAGCACTTGAGTACCTAAAGCTACATGAAACCAAAGCAACTACTCCCCCTCCAAGAAAGACTATTTTCAGTAATAAATATTTCATGCTGTTCTGTGAAGGGTCAAAACTTATTATAGAACTGGGATAGATGAGAAGACAGGAAAAGTTCTTACCTGAGCACAGCTAAATTTTTTAATGTTTCTCCAACTCGAGGATGCATCCGCCCCAAGCTATCTTCATAAATCTTTAATGCTCTTTCATAAAGTGGCAGGGCTTCACTGTGCTTTTTCTTATTAAAAAAAAGTAATAATGCTCACTTAAATACACTGTTTATGAAATTCCTATTAATGTATTCTATACTGAGCTGACCTACTTTGGTCAGCTCTTTAAAAAAATCTTAATATCCTCCTAAGAAATACAAGTAAACATTATTTTATGAACAATTATAACTGGAGAAGCAGTACAAGAGGAAGTAAAAACTCCTGTAACTTTTAGACTTGTCCTCACACCAATCTGACCCAAATCCATAATATAAACCCAATCCTGCTCACGGCCCGGTGGGTACTTAGGCAGATGCCCCGAGACTGTCCTGGGGGTGACAGGGGTCTCCAGAAGGTGAAAAGCAAACCTGAACTCAGCAGTCAGCTGGTGCTCTAACTCAGACAGGAACCAGCTTACAAATCTAATGTCAACAGTGTTTGAGTATTTCAAAAGGAAGCATTAACTGATAAATAGCCTTTTATTTTCTTTACTGCACCATTAACCCAGATTTATCTATATTTTTTACCTTCAGATCGTTCATTTGTAAACAGTTGAATGTAGATGCTTACCATTTGGCTATGAAGGACTGCCAAGTTCACCAAGGCAGTAGCTACGCTGGGGTGCTTTGGGCCAAAGGATTTCTGCCGAATTTCAACAGCCAATTCATACAAAGGTACAGCTTTGTCAACTCTTCCCTAAAGAGCAAAAGTGGAATCTAATAAAAACGTGAAGGCCATGGAAACTGTCTGGTCAGAGTTTTCCCCAGAAATAAAACGTATTAAATAAAGTTTCAGAAGCATTTTCTACAGCTGGTCATGTCTATTTTCTTTTCTTTTCCTTCCTTCCTTCCTTCCTTCCTTCCTTCCTTCCTTCCTTCCTTCCTTCTTTCTTTCCTTCTTTCCTCCCTCCCTCCCTTTCTTTCTTTTTTTTTGGCTTTTCAAGACAGGGTTTCTCTGTGTAGCTTTGGAGCCTTTCCTGGATCTCACTCTGTAGCCCAGGCTGACCTTGAACTCACAGAGATCCGCCTGCCTCTGCCTCCCGAGTACCGGAATTAAAGGCGTGCGCCACCACTGCCTGGTGGTCATGCCTATTTTCAAGCAACGGAAAATCCAATAGACTGTCTACATGAAGCTGTTGGGAACACAACCGTTGTCTGATAATTTGGAAAGTGCTTTATTTACTCTCCAGTGTTACCAGTGAAAGAAAAGCCCACTGGTGTAGATCTGCAGCTGTACTTAACTCATGGAGCCTCAAAATAAAACCACTTCCCACCAACTGCCAAGTCCCCTCTGGAGCTTCCTGGTGATTTAACCCAGAAGCTGGCCTGAAAGAACAGCACATCCCCTTCTTATTCCACGAGCTTCTGTGCCAGGACCACCAGCAAGGGAGCCACACAACTCCCCAGGACAGCCTACAGCTCTGCTGCTGCACCGCTCAAAGCAGACTGTGGCCTGCTTTGCTACAAAAATTCAAACTTGACTCCTACGGCAAAGAGCTGATATTTAAGTGTAGATAAAGTGTGAAATAAAATGACAATTTTGTAAAAAAATAAGGCACTGTCTGCAGCCCTGCCATTGAGTGATTTGGTGTGTTTTGGTTAATATCAAGCACAGTAAGGGGATTTGAAAATATGTAACATAAAAAAGATCTCATTCATAATTGTTGATAAAATGGTTTGTATTTGAAAGGAACTCATTCACAATGTTGTTGGATTTTCAACTGCAATATATTTTCAGAAAACCAAATCAGTATCTTAATTGAATTAAATCTGAAACTATATATATATATCTTCATGTTCTCATTTGTTAGAAATTAAATGATGTTGTTTAAAAAGCTCACCTGAAATAACCTCCCCTCAGATGAACACCTAACTAGCTGGCAGCAGTCATGGCTTCTCTGGTAGGTTATAAAGCACACAGGCCTGGTGGGGTGGACTTACTGTTTTCTTATACAGGATTGCGAGATGCTTCACTGTGTAGGCCAGGGAAGGGTGGTCAGGGGCCAAGGCTCGTCTCCGGATGTCCAGGGCTCGCTCGTAGAGCTCTTCTGCTTTATCATACTGTTTCTTTTCATTGCAAAGAGCTGCCAAGTTATTCAGAGACTGGGCACAGTCTGGGTGATCTGGCCCCAGAACCCGCTCCCTCATTTCCAAGGAACGCTTCAGAAACTGCTCTGCCGTTCTAGGAACAAAACCCCAAAATGCCTTAAACAATGTGTTCTCTAGAGGCCAGAGTCCTAAGCCCTGGTGATGTGGAGAATAAAACATTCTTATTCCTAGACACACTGAAGTGAAGGATTCAGCCCAAACCCACCCCCACCTTCCTCCACCCCTTTGCTTCTTCCCGCGAGGCCTCAGTTCCCTACTCCATTTCTCCTAAAAGCAAACCCCGCAGATATTTTTGGAAAGAGCCTCCTACGACCTTTACAGTGCTCAAATCTGTGCCAAATGAAAGATGTTGGCATCTGTTCCTTGTTTCTTAGGAGTTACTACCAAAAAACTGTGAGTAAATGGAACTTAAGTGAAGTGGATGAAAAAAATGGGTTGCATTTTTCTCAAGTTTCAAATTTATAAGCTGTTTCTGGCGTCTAAGGAAACCAAACACACTTGCTTTTCAGACAGTGGAGGTGGAGGTGTGTGAAGTCTTTCCTGTCCAAGTAAACTAAAGGGTAGAGCAGCAGCTGGCCACTGTTTCTACCAGCCCCTCATTGGTTTGAAGTTGTCTCTGAGGTCTCATGTACGATGTCCACACACACTCACTTTTCATAAGCACAAAAGCCACACTAGGAAAGCTGCAAGTAACCCTTAGGTTTGGAAGCTACGTGGGAAGGAAAAGGAAACAGGACATAACATCAAACAGGAAACTGGCAGAGTTCTTTTTCAGTCTTTTTCCCCCTAACTTTGGACTCAAGAGACATGTAAAACAACGTCGTACCACAGAGACATGGTGATACTTAATCTTGGTATGAATGCCACGGTACTCACTCCAGGTTGTTTTGAAGGTAGTAGAGGACACCGAGTTCATTGAGGGTGCGGGCATTCTCAGGCTTGTCCTTGCCTAAGGTGAGTTCTTCTAACTGCAGAGCCCGTCTGCGTAGCAGGGCAAACCCGTACTGCAGGAACACAAAAATGCAACTCCTGAGCATCAGCCTCGATTCTGGAAGCATCTACTGGTGTCCTATCCAAAGCCTTTCTCCTTGGTCTAGATGGCAGTTATTTTAAGTAGCACATTGAATATAAGATTTATGAGGAGCATGTGTATTTATTTCTACATGGAATCATGCTTACAAATTCATTAAACACTTTGTGAATGATTATGAGGTATTTTAGTACGGTATATGTCAAAGCGCTTCAGAAAACACTAGAAACAGTTTACTGATCTTTACCAACTCCATGGCTGCACATGTAAGCATGAGGTCTTTTCTAGTTTTTTATAATCGTGCATGTGTGCACACATGTGCAGGTGAAAGCCAGGTGTCAATGACAGGAAAGTGACAGTGATCCTCCTGTGTCTGCCTCCCCAGTGCTGGGATTACAAGTGTGCCAGCATGCCAGTCTTGTTTTTTATTAGTGTGGGGGCTGGGGATCAAGCTCAGGTCCTTGTTTACGCAGCAAGCACTTCACTCACTGACCATCTCCTCAGTCCCATGTACAGAGAATTTTAAGCTAATCATGCTAATTTGGGTTTTTATCAGAAACTTAGAAGAAATATTTAAAACCTTCTGTTTGCTGAAGGGAAACAATTCATTCCCATCTGAATTTCACAGATGTTAACTAAACTTCATTTCCTTCCCTAACTCTTCACAGAAAAGAATCAAAGAGTCTACCTTCCGCTGAGTGTTGGAACTTAAAAGCCCAACCTGGGCTGTTCAACAATACCCCTCTCAAACCATGATTATAAATAAAAGCAAAATGCCAGTCAGTGCTTTTCTAGAAGTCACTTAAAATCTGACACTCTCCAATGCGAGGTGTATGCACTCTTGATATTTGTCTTCCCCTCAAGTTCAAAGGACAATAGGGAGTTTCATTACCAGGCTGCCTTTCCTCCTTGTGGCTTGCTGACGGATTACAACAGATTTTTTCCTAAAATGTTCAGCTTGTTCATATCTTTAAAAAAATGAGAGAAGGGCAGGGGAGGGGGAGGGAAAATGGTGAGTCAGGGGAAAGAGCATATTCCACGAGTCACAATTTGGGGAGATGCAAACACTCTTGACACAGCGCAGGGGGGTTCCAACTGTTAAATACAGCAGGAGTCTAGGGCGCTCAGGCAGTCAAAATCTCTAAGGAGACCCACACAGTCCTCTATGAAGAGTATGTTTCTTCTTCTTTTTTTTTTTTTTTTTTTTTTGGTTTTTCTAGACAGGGTTTCTCTGTGTAGCTTTGCGCCTTCTTGGAACTCACTCTGTAGCCCAGGCTGGCCTCGAACTCACAGAGATCCACCTGGCTCTGCCTCCCAAGTGCTGGGATTAAAGGCATGCGCTATTACCACCAGCATGTTTCCAAACCTCAGGCAGTCTAATTCAATGAAAATCCAAAGTCTAGTTTGCAGTAAGCACCTTTTACCTGGACAGGCTAAGTTTTGGTTAGCTATAAATGCAAAAATCCAGGCAAAGTCAGTATCAAACAATACTTACAGAAGTTTAAAAGAAAAATTTCCAGGAAGCCTCTCTAATAGTGGAGGAAGAGAAAACATTTCTGAGAGAGGAAGAGAGGCCACTCAGTGGATGCCCAGCAGGTAGAAAAGCCTTAAAAAAGTGTGTTGTTTTACTCAAATGGCATCAGGGATCACACTGAGGGCCATACTCAAGCTCAGCAAGTGTTCTCTACTGCTGAGATGAACACTTCCTTTCAAAGCCTTTCTATTACACTACAGCCGATGTTTCCCATTAAAGGTATGATATTTTAGGCTTTGTGAACATGTGGCCTCTGTCAAAACGAAGAAAACCTTCCAGAGAAGCACAGAGGTGACCACAGTAATATGTAAATAAAAAACGTGGCTGGGAGCCAACAAAACCTTCTTGCCAAACTGGACTTGGCCACGAGGCAATGGTTCACGGTCCCTGGAGTAGTGATGTGCTCAGCATTGTAATGATGGCCGGTGGAAGAGCCAGAGCTCAGACCTCAAACGACATTATGTCCAAGCGCATCCTCCACCCTTCATGCATCTTTGATGAAAAGCAAAGACTTGGGAATTCTAATTTCCTTTGTGTACCCGCTGAAGACCAGGAAATACCACCTAACAAGATGCATAGGATAAGGAAAAGAAAGAGCCCCAAAGCAAGTCTACCACTTACATACATTAGAAACACTCACTCCCTTCACAAAGTCAGAGTGTGAGTCCTCGAGGACTTACTTATTCTGTTTATGGTACAAAGTTGCCAGTGCCTCAAGTTCGCGAGCAGCATGTGGATGGTCCGCACCATAAGCGTTTTCCGAGATCTCCAAGGCCTGTTTATACAGCTGCTCTGCATCCCCAAACTTCTTCCACTGCACGTACACACTGGCCAGTTGGTGCAGGGACTGGGCTACTCTCGGGTGGTCTGGATCTAAGGCTGTCTCCCGAATTTCTAGGGACCTCTGTAAAGGTACCACGGCCTGGGAACAAAGTGAGAGACTGACCAACGTGGCAATTAAGCTGCTGACTGAACACCACAGATCTCAGCCCCACAGAGAAAACAGCTCCCCTCCTGGGAAGGGGAGACATGTAAACATGTAAACATGGAGAGCCACCCTGCCTTTGAATCCATTGGAGTTACCTGACTGAGAAGGCCGAGGTCCTTCAGAAAGCGGCCGAGGGTTTCATACAGGTCAGCTAGGCATAGCATGTTCTCCTCACCTTCGCAGTTCCCATACTGCTTGAGCGACTCGAAGTACTCGGTGGCCATGGCACCTTTGTCTTTGCCAAGAAACTGCCAGTAACTCAGCAACTCGGCGAAGTGTCCTCTGTTCCAACAGACAGGGTTAACTTGGTGGAAACCACACTTTGAAATCCACTGCAAATGAAAACGCCCGATTCCTTCCTACGGAGGGAGCTACTGGCAATTGAGGCTGCAGAGGCCATCAGCAGAGTGACAGTGAGGCCAGACTTGCTGTCACCTGTCCCACTGCTCCTAGACCCCCACCCTCACCACTGTCTGTCAGCATCCTGCGGTGTGAGTGCACAGCACTGAAGGTCTTTGCAATGTGGCCAGCTGTCACTAAGATCTTGCTAGTCTCTGGGCAGATTCCCTGGGGTCCCTGGTACACATGTCATGCTAAGGTTAACCCAGCTCAGCCCCAAATCACTTCAAACGATGGCAGTTAGAATAGCAGAATGTAGCGAAACAGGTCGGCTCCCATAGCATATCCACTTTGTGACTGCCTCTGCGTGCATGCGCGTGTGTGTGTGTGTGTGTGTGTGTGTGTGTGTGTGTGTGTGTGTGTTAACCATGTTCATCTGCAGGTAATACTGAAGAGGATGAGAGACATGCTAGGCCAAAGGCAAATCTGACTTCACAGGAAATATCACAAATAGCTGGCATGGAACTCAACAGGTCCAGTAATAAAATTTGCTCAGAAGCAAATCAAATTATACATCTATTTCTAAATTTCTAAATGAGGCAGAAAACAAACAAACAAAAAATCCTTCCTGAAGCTTAGTAGGTCAGAAGTAGGGCTAATAAAAGGGCAGTTACACCACCAGCAAATTCAGACATATCAAAAGAGGCAACATAATATGCTGAAGAGCCAGAGCAATATTTACATCAACACAGCTCAGATTTCACTGGCAGCCCAGAATCGGGTTTGAAGTTACACTCGTGAAGGACCTCGGGGCCCCAAGAAGCTCACTTTAGGGCTGATTTTTCTGCATGGCTTAAAATCTCCTTAAATGCAAGAATAAACATAAAATTGTCCTGGGATCATTGCAGTTGATTGTTGTAAAGCAGAACATACTTTCCCTAGACAAACAAGATCCCATGGCAATTGATATACTGTCGTGGAATCCCCGACACCCCACTCCACTGTATTTCAGGTGGTACTGAAACGACTCTGACTTGAAACTTAAAAACAATTCCATTTTGTCAGAGTTGCGAAGCAGAACAGCGAACTGTTTGTATCCGTCCCTCTGTGGAGAGGACCTAGAGGAGCTGCGGACCTTTTGTAGAGATTTTGAGACACGAAGAGATTGAGGAGGCAGTCGTGCAGCTTCTGTTTGCTTCCCTGCTGCTGGAAAAGCCATGGGAGCTCATCCGCACTTCTCCAGGTCACTCGGTCCTGACTGCGGGAGAGAGGAGACCACACGGTGAGACCTTCAGCAACAAAGGCTTCGGGAGACCTCTGGAGAGAATCCAAAGCCAAGAAAGCTAGGCCAATACCAGAAACTGTTACCGTTCCCACTCCGAGGTAAATCCCTGATATTCTGGACCAGACTCTTCCCCAGGAAGAAGATGAAACATTAAATGAAGGCAAAAAAACCTTCAAAGAACATGAATATACACACACAGAGGTACATGTACGTGTGTGTGAGTGTGTGTGTATATGTGTGTATGTGCACGAGTATGAGAGCATGCACATGTGTGATGCATATTTTTAATTATTTAAACAGATAAAAATAAAGACAATAGATTGATCTTGTATCAATGTCATCCAAGGTCTTATCTTTATCATAACATGATTTCCATAAAATGTTTTTTTTTTTCCTTGACATTAGGTAGACCCTGGGCTACATTCCCAGCCTTTATTTTTTTTTTTTCCTAATTTTGAGGTAGGGAAGGTCTCACTAAATTTTTAGGCTAGTCTTGAACTCACTCAGTAGCCCAGACAGACTTTAAACTTGCAATCCGCCTGCCTCAGTTTCCCTAGTAACTGGTATTAAGGCCTGTGCCACCTGACCTGACTGAATCTTACACTTGAGCTTATAAGCTAAGAGAGAGAAACAAGATACAAAGAAGGACAGATACCTGAGCTGTGAGGTAAAATAGTTGATTAGCTTTTGCCTGTATGAAGAAACAAGGGTGGGGTCCTCCATGTACTCCAGTCTCACTGTTTCCCAGGCCTGGAGACAGAAAGAAAAGAATGCTGGTTTGTTTTAAGTCATTATACATCTGACAGTGGATTTGCAAAGTGCAATTTATAATTCTTTCATTTTTATAGTCATATTGTAGAAATAGCCCTACAGTATTTTTAAATGGAGGATATGCTAATGTGATAAACTCAGTTTAGTATAAAAATTAAGAATTCAAAGCACAATTTAATTTAAAAAATTAGTATGTGTATATGTGTGTGTGTGTGTGTGTGCTTGTGTGTTTGTGTGTGTTTTAAATCCCAGAAAATTAGATGTGGTACTGCATCCATCACACAAACGTAAAAAAGCAGGAAGAGCATTTGCTTAGCCTAACCTGGGCTATACAATAAGTCTGAGGTCTCCTGACAGCATAGTGAGTTCTAGGCCAGCCTGGTCTACACAAAGAGATATGGTATAAAAAATATAAAATAAAGTTAAAAAAAATTTAAAGTAGATTGAAAAGGTAACTCAAAAGAGTAAATTATATCCGAGTCATATGGGAGGGACTGTGGTGGTCTGAATGAAAATGGCCCCCCATAGACTTGTAGGGAGTAGCATTATTGGAGGTGTGGCCTTGTTGGGGTAGGTGTGGCCTTGTTAGAGGAGGTATGTCACTGGGAGATGGGCTTTGAGGTTTCAGAAAGTCAAGCCAGGCCTAGTGGCTCACTGTCTCTTCCTGCTGCCTATGGGTCCAGATGTTGAACTCTCAGGCACCTCTCAATTACCATGTCTGCTTGCACACTGCCATGCTTCTTGCCATGATGACAATGGACTAAACCTCTGAACTATAAGCCAGCCCCATTTAAATGCTTTTCTTTGTAAGAGTTGCTGTGGTCATGGTGTCTCTTCACAGCAATAGAAACTCTAACTAAGACAGAGGTTGGTATCAGGAATGGGGTATTGTTGTGATGCTGTGATTTGATCTCTGGGGGGCTGGCTCAAGAAGTCTCAGAGGAGAAAAATATTAATATGTGGCCTACAGATCGTTCTTGTGATATTTTGGTGAAGAACGTGGCTGTTTTCTGCCCTTGTCTAAAAAAATATGCCCGAGGCTAAATTGTGTGTGTGTGTGTGTGTGTGTGTGTGTGTGTGTGTGTGTGTGTGTGGCGGGGGGATGTGTGCCACAGTCATGGTGTCTCTTCACAGTAATACAACCCTCACTAAGACAGTGACAAAGAAGTAAAGCTGTGAAATGACATTTTACAATGGCCGATAGGATGCAGCACCCTTGGGTGAAAGAATTCCTGCACTACTCAGTCACGGCACACACACGCTAGGGATTCTATCAGCCAACAGTTTCTGAAAATTCACAGCTATGAGCCACACAGCAAGTGTGATGCCATCAGGGACCGTCTCCAGTCTCTCCACAGCCCTGTGAGAACCTGGAAAGTGTGCCCAGCTTAGTGCTCGCCCAGGCTGGACAGCTCCTGAGCCGGGGAGAAGGGTTGTAAAAGGCTGGCTTGCCTTATGTTTGCATTCCTAGAAAGAAACTCCCTTTTTGATTCTGCTTCATGTGTTTTGTGACTGGAATTTTTCTCCACTTTTTTTTAAAACCTTCTTAATCCTTTTTTTTTTTTAGACTTGCATCTTGCTATCTAGCCTAGACTGGCCTCAGATTTACAAAGCTCCAGCTTCAGCCTCCCAGGATTATAGGCTTGTGACACCATTCCTAGCTCCTCTTAAAAAATGTTGTGGGTTTTGAGACACGATCTCATACAGCCCAGGCTAGATTATATAGCAGAGGCTAGTCTTGAACTCCTGATCCTCCTGTGTCTACCTCACAGGTACTAGGATAATGGCAGGCATGTGCCACTGAGCCTGGATCCTTTTAATAAAATTGTATGTGTACAATACACTATTGTCAACTACAGAGACAATATTTTACAGCAGATCTTTAGAACTAAAGCACCTTGGGTATCACCTTTGAAGTAATAGCTGCCTCCTGAAGGCACTAGACATGCTTAGTGTTGGACAAGTTCACATGCAATCTAAAGTCACTGCAGAAAACAAAATGCAATGCTAAATTTTAGCTTTCGATGTTAACATCTGAAACATTTAACACAACACAGTATAATATAGCACAGAATGCTACAGTGATACTTACAAGTAAAACAAAAACCTTTGTATTAAAAAGATGTTTGAAATAATAGTTACCTGCAGATGTTGAAACCTGAGCAAGCCGCAGCTGTAAGTCAGCAGACACATTTTGTGTAAACTGTGAACAATGGAGGTCAAGGAGGCCCAGGACGTCTCTGGATACAGCTCCATCAGCTCCGACTCACTCACACCATTGTGACTAACGTTGATGAGGCAGAGAACCTAGACAGAGCGCAGAGCACACAGAGACCACAGGGCGCCTCAGAAATCACAGCCTAGAATTTCGAAAACTCATTAACGCTTATTAACTTTTCATCCAAACTTTGTCTCAAAGAAACAAAGCAGAGAAGCAACTTAGGAAGACATCCTGATGCCAAGTTCTGACCTCCACATATGTATAAACAGGCAAGTGCATTTCCTCACACATACAACTGTACATACATGCAGATATCACACACACATACACACACACACACACACACACACACATCCCTTAGTCAAGAAAATCACAGAAAATAACAGAAAAAGACAACTTGTTCAACAAGTTAACTGTCAAAGTTTGTCTTAAAGTTCTAGGACAATATATCATTGGGGGAAAAAAAAGCGAAACTGAATAGAAAAGCCTAGAAACAGACCCACAATTACACATGAGCTTGATATCTGTCAGGTAGTATTCCAAGTCAGAAGAGAACAGATGTTACTTAATAAAAATAGCAACCAGATAGCCACATAACAAAAGGCTAAGTGAAAGTAGATATTTTTCTTTCACATTAGCTAAAATAAACCCACATGGAGACTATAAAATGTTTTTGAAGGAAACTACATGTACACACACCACACAGGGGACATTTAAAGAGTTTTAAAACACAGCAGACCAGAACTGTTGGTAAATTTGATTCTACCAAAATAAAATTTTAAATAAATCCCACCATAGGTGATAAGACACAAGGAAAAAAGACATATAATTTGTATTCAATATGAAAATCTAAGAACTTCAGACCAATAAGAAACAGAAATCCAGGAGTGGGCTCAGTGGTTACAAACACTTGCTGATCTTCCAGAGGACCCACACTCAGTTCCCAGCACCCACACCAGGAGGCTCACAACCATACATAACTCCAGCTCCAAGGCATCCAGAGCCCTCTTTGGCCTCCTGGAGAACTGCACTCACATGTGCACCCCAATAGGCACACAGCTATACACAGAATTTAAAAAAAGAAACAGACAAACCAATTTTAAAAAGGAATAAAAGTCAAGCATGGCCGTGTACACCAATAACCCCAGCCCTTGAAAGTTTGGCCCAGGAGGATGGCTGCGAGTTTGAGACCAACCTGGGCTCCAGGGCAGCCAGAGCTATACAGCAACCCTGTCTTATAAAACACAAGAAACAGGATAATGGGTAACCAGGAGAACAGAAATCTCAGTGATCACAGGAGGAGTGGAGCGCAGCAAGCCCTGGCTCCAGCCTTCCTCTTATGCTTACAGCATAAACAAAAAAACACTGACGAACTTCCACCCGGAGGGTACACACGAGGCCCCCAGCTGTCCTCTTTACCTGTGTCATTAGCTCTTGATCCACATCACGTGGCATGGACGCCTGGATGGAGCGGAGAGCGAGTCTGTATAAAGAAACCGTATCTTGACACTGCAGGCACTCAGGAAAGGTTTCATCTAAGTTGCCTGCTCTCCGGGCACTGTGGGAATTGAGAACAGACCGAAGTTCACACAGACTGCCAATATCTGTGAAGAATCTGGGGCACATAAAAACATATTGTCGCACTACAACCCATAATGGGAATTCAATAAAAATGCAGAGAAACGATAGTTTTCTGGGGCTGCTGGAGTCAATTGGTTTATTTTATTATACCATTTAATCCATTTCAATGAATATGGGTTGAGAGTTAAGTTATGTCAAGTAAAGTCTTCACTGCAGAACAGAAAAATGACTAAGGGTTGGCTCTTAGCCTCCAGCACGCCACCTAGCAGCACAACATGGGATGACAATAAGCACTGATAGCCATGCACGCTGAAGTTGTATGGAGCCAGGATCTTGAGAACACCAGGGTAAACTAAAGAAATTCAGCAAAAACGTCAGGGCTTGTGGTACAAGTGTGTAACCCTCGGTATGGGGAGTGGGAGAGGGGGCAGGAACATCCCAAGTTTAAGATTTGCTTAGGGTATAGAATAAGTTTAAGGTCAGCCTCACAACTTAGTGAGACACCCTCTCAGAAGCAGGACATTTACCTAGCATGCATAAGGCTCTAGGTTCAGGCTTAAGTACTGCAAACTAAATAAACTGAGTAAATATAGGTGACACACACATTTACACACACACACACACACATACACACACACACAAGAGAAACCAGAGCCCAACAATCCAGAGCTCATGAAAAGTGGATTTCTGACTGACGTGGAAGTATTTATGGGTAGACTTTAGGACAGAGACAGCGAAAAACCCCTCCTGATTACTCCATCTTCAACAGTGAGTCACGTGAGCGTCCCATTAGAATAGGGAGAAATCCGAGGCCATGAGACCTGTTTGAGCAGCCCTCCCTTTGCAGAGAAAGTGGACCGCAGCTAGCCGAACAAGACGAACCCAAGCAGAACAGCAAAGCAGGCGCCCGCCCGCTTACCTCGCCATCATTTTGCTGAAAAGGGTGACGTAGAGGGCATTGCAGGTCGTGGCGGAGCGGCAGTGCTGTTCCAGCTTCTTCTCCTACACCAGTTTCCAAACAAAACAAACGAAAGTAAGAAAAGTAGCCCGGGGTCATCACTCCTGAGAAAGCCACAGATGTCCCATCGGAAGGAAACTGTTGCTATCACTGATGTCACAGGTGTGATGGAGGGAGCCTGGCTACAGCCAGACTCGCAGCTGCAGAAGGAAGATGCAGCCAATATAAAGACACTTTTCATTTTGTAGAAAACCTACTTAACACTCTATACTCTTCCTAAATGCCAAAATATTTGTATTGCTTCTTCTGTCATTAAACACAGAATGGGGTGGTTGGGGAGGTGGCTCAGTGGATAAAGAGCAGCGTGCCGCATGAGCATGAGGACCTGAGGTCAGATCCCGAGGGGCCCACATTTAAAAAGTTGGATGTGGTGGTGTGTGCCTGTAACCCCAGCCGTGGGAGGTGGGATGGGGTAGGGTGGGATGGAAGAGACAGGCAGGTGCCTGGAGCTTGCTGGCTATCTAGTTTAGCCAAATGCTGAGCACCAGGTTAAAAAAATAAAATAGAGAGCAATAGGGGATGGCACCTGACTCCAATCTCTAGCCTCCACATGCATACACATGGATGTATGCACCTGCATACACACATGGATACACATGCACAGCACACATACACATTTTTTTAAAGGGAAGAATTATTTCCAAAATAATTACTGAACTCCAGATTTCCTCATGAGAACAAAGCTCCTATATTGAATTTTAAGTCTTCTGGAAGAGACTAGAGAAAGCACTGAAGTGGGAAAGCTCACCTGCTCTCTGCTCAACGTCATGTCTACAGAGCAGCATTCTGCCATTATTATGGATTTTGCATCTTTGGGGCTTAAAGGTTCGAGATGCAGTGTAGGCCACAACCTTTTGGTTAGAGAGGAAAAAATAAAACACATTTCTAACAATACAACAAAGACCATAATCTACCATAACACCCATTAGAACCCATTAGAGGAGTCATTTTTATGCTGTCTTTATAAAATAAACCTATGGAATTGTTATTTAATTCATTCTCAGGCTTACCATTACATCTACCGATACTCAAAGCAGAGTGTCATAAGCTACATACATGTTAGCCAAGTGAGGAATCACTTCTACTTCTACATTCAGGACTTGCATTAAACTAGATGTAGCACTTAGTGCTCATGAGAAGAAGTTCAAGATGGTCTCTGTGCCCAGCATCTTTCAGGGCAACTGACTGGGGATAGGAAAAATCTTAGGCTTATGTACAAAGTACAAACATACACACATATATGCTTATAGATGCACACTGACATACAGCGTGTGCACACAGCATTCAAATTTCTTAAGGAGGCATGACAGGGGGGGGAAAAAGGCTTTCTTGTAGGAAAGAACTTTTACAAGGGTTTTCCCCCCGAGCAAAAATAAATAGGTTAAGGAATACTGCCCTACAGAATTCAACCCTTTTATCACTTTTCTGAGGGCTGTCAATCAAAGTCAGCCTGCATTCTAGAATAACAGGTCCCCAGACTGTAATTCTCAGGCCGCCCCTCCTCTCCATTTTTTCTCACCCACAAATTCACCTGCCTACTAGATGTCATTACTTGGATTAACAATTTAGGATTCAAACTAAACTCTCCCAAGAAACAAATCTAATAGTTCTCCCCGCCCCCCAAACATGCCCAGTCTGTGTCTCTTTTTTCAGCCCATGAAGTCACAATTAGCTTTCATTTCTTGGTTCAGACGACCTTCAGTCATTTCCATCTCCTTCTTTTCCCTTCCCCTCCCAGCTCTAACCCCACCCCCCAGCTCTAACCCCACCACCACCCCCTCAATCCTACAGATGGCACCTCTCCTCAGCCTCACCGCCATTTACATGAAAACCACAGCTGCACATCAAGAGCCTGTCCTTTGTCTGCCTGGGAAACAGCTCTCATTCTGAGGTACCGGGCCATACCTCCACGCTGTGGGGCAGGTCTCCACATTCACAGAAACAATGACTCTGACGTTCACGGGCAGCGGGTCTATCAGCCACTTCATGTGCTTCTCCACTTGCTTAAGAACAACAGCAGAAGTCGACATGTAATAACAGCATTCCAGAACAATCCCCGTAGTTCTCCAATAGGATAAAATCCTCATTACACTTTCCTGATTATTATTAAGGATACAACTCTGATTTGGGAACGGTTGACCCCAGGTTGGCAAAACACTGTTATCACCAAATTTGAATGCTGAACATTTAAGGAAATGTTCATGCCTTAAAAATATTTCAAAATAATACTTTATGCTAAGCATATAGATTTACTTGTTGCTACTGGCTGTGAGCATATATATAAATTCAGACACTTCTTCCCCAGAAATTAAGTAGAAATAAATGGAAGAGCATCATTCCCTCCCCCCAGCATGGAACTGGGATGCCTGCTGTAGGCCTTGTTGGTACTCTGGTCTACTAGGAGATAGACTAATAGAAGGCACGGTGAGAGCAGAACCTGAACTTGATCTATGGAATCGATGACGATGATGATGCTGCCCTGATGCCGAGCGGAGAGCTTCTCTAGCCAGTGTGGGAATTCTTCCAGCAGCTTAGCAGGATCCAGGGTCAGTGCAGAAACGGCCCAAAAGTGCTGCATCAGCTGCAGAGTGAGAGGGTATGCATGCGAAGTAAATCAGTCACACTCCATGACAGCACAGAGACTTTCCCATCCTCATTGTGTACATCAACACTGACTCCCCACAGTGGTGGGATCGAGTACTAGTGTGTGCATGCTTGTGTGTGTGTGTGTGTGTGTGTGTGTGCGCGCGCGCCTGCATGTGAGGGCCAGAGGGTGATGTTGGGTGTTTTCCTCAATTGCTTCTCTACCTTATCTTTTCAGATAGGGTCTCCCACTGAACCTGGAGTTCACGGACTGGCTAGGTAATGGATCCTCCTGTCTCTGTCCACCCCTAGTGCAGCGGTTACAGACATTCCCGCTGCCATGCCTGAGTGTCTACGTGGATGCTGGGGGTACAAACTCAGGTTTTATGCTTGCACAGTAAGCACTTTACCAGCTGGGTCACCTTCGAAGCCTCTAAGTCATATCTACTTTTCAAAGATTTATTTTATGTGTATATATGTGTACCATGTGCATGCAGTGCCTGCAAAGGCCAGAAGAGAGCGTCAAACCCCCTGGAACTGGAGTTACAGATAGTTATGAACTTTGAGGTGGGTGCTGGGAACCAAACCTGGGTCCTCTCTAAGAGCAAAAAGTGCTCTTAACCTCTGAACCATCTCCCCCACCCCAAGTATATTTTCTGAACCTTCACAAAACCAAAATAACCTGTCATAGATTGAGTACTCCTCATGCAAGATGTGTGGTACCACAAGTGTTTCAGATTTGGGGGATCTGGGGAATATTTGCATATGATTATGAGTGGTCTTGGGAACAGAAGTCTAAATATGAAATTCACTTATGTTTCATACACACCCTTTACAAGTAGCCTGAAGACAATTCTAAACGTTCCAAAGTGAGCCAGTGTTTTAACGGTGACACGTCACAGATCATACATGGAATTTTCCACAGAAATTGTCATGCTGATACTCAGAAAGTTCCAGATTTTAGCTGAGGCCATAGCTTAGTGGCAGAATGATGGCCTTGTCTGTACAAGGCCCAGTGTTCAATCTCCACACTATCAAAAAGTTTCAGGTTTTAGTAGTTTGGATTTCAAATTAGTGATGTTCTACCTACAATCCTGAAAGTCTGCTTACTATGATTATCTCAGTCTCAAGACCTTCAGAATCTGCATAACATCCAGATGGCTCCAGAACATGTGTATCATACCTTCAGGGTCAGCCTCTTGGTAATCAAGAAGGGCTCTGAGCTGGTTGACATGGGCTGCCCCACAAAATGAGACAGGATCAGCGTGTTAGGGAAATGCTTCTGCTGCAGCCGAATCCTGAGGAAAAAACATGGGACTTTTATAAACTGTCCACAACGACAAATACACAAAGAGCTAGACATCAAACATTACCCCAGTGTCCTTAATTACATGGTTAGTCACATTAGTCATATCAAAACAAAAAAGATTATTGATTTCACTCTATTTTTAAAACCTTTTAAACTAATAGCCTCATTTTAATTATAAGATGACGTTAATCAACATAAAAATGTTAATAAAATAGGCATTCACTTTTAACTAAAAGTATGCTGTTAGAGGAGGTGGATACAGGAAGGTCAGGAGTCCAAGGTCATCCTTGGTTACACAGCGAGGTTGAAACCAGACCAATTTGTGCTTCATGAGACCCTAGCTCTAAAAAACAAAACAAACAAGACAGTGAAAAAAAAATGGTTTAATTGTATTGCATCATACCACTTTGATAAAAGGAGGGATTTTCCAGAACCTGGTCCTCCAGAAACCAGGAGGGGTGGGATTGGGGCTGGTGCCACCACCAGATCATCCAGGCGCTGGTAATACTAGAAACACACAAAAAGGATTTATATTGTAAGATTGCACACACCTCTGAGAACACAAGTTGAACTGGGACACTCGACTTCTGTACACCCTCTGGAAACACTAGAGAAAAGGGTGTGAAAACCAAATTTGCTGCAGGCCAACAGCACGCGCATGGGCACTGATCTCTACACGGGTGCTTGAAGCAGGAAATGGGTCTTGTGGCATCGCTGTAACTGAGAGTGTGAGGGACAGCATGGATTGTGGTGGGCTTTTACAAGGCTCAGATGTTTGGTGAAATGCTGGAGAGAGGACATCAAGTCACACTGGAGCCCCTCGACCACAGGAAATATCCCAGAAGGATGTGCAGGCCCAGACAGCGACCCTAGATTTTCTCATCAGAGGAATGAACATGGAGTTCTGGAACAAAAGCAGGCTTCAGGGCTTCTTATGTCCGCCCCTTACCCAGTCTGCCAGGCTGCCCCAGAAAGCCGGGCTTGGACAGGCTGTCTGAGATCTTCATGAAATTGAGTTCCATGCAAATCTAAGAACCCACCTTTCCCGAGCTTTCCAAGCCATGCAAAACCAGCTCAGACCTGGAAGGCTATGCTCAGAAAAGCAAAATGCCACAATACTTCTTAGGAGTGTCCAGAGCCAGCTTACTGTTGCTGTGTCTATCAACATCTGGTCGCTGATGATGTTTTAAAATTCATAATAGCTTATGGTGGGCTTTAGGCTGGCTTTACGGCATTAAAATCTCCAACTGCAAGAAACCATCCTTGGTGTAGGCGCTCGGTTTGTTCTGCTTGTGTCTAGACATGAATCAACGGCCAAGGAACCCCAGTGTCTCAGAGCAGTCTTGCATCTGAAGGAACAGAGGGAGGCCTTGTTGATTCAGTACCCTATCTATCCCAATAACTCGGTCCATGGTTCTACAGAAAATCCACTTAAAGATCTACAGTCCCCATGTTGAGACTTCTTGAGGCAAAAGAAAAAGCCTCAGATGTGGACCATGGTTCAGATTTATTCCATGTGTACTCATGGGATAATCGTGTCAGACCTCAGTTTCTTCTATATAGTATCTCACTTAAGACAACCACTTTAGGGGCATCATCAGACTTAACATTTGCAACATTGCCCTATGAGAAAAGGGGCACCAGCTGCTCTCCTTTTGCAGATCAGAAGGTCAAGACGAGAGTGGCCAGAGACTTGACAGAAGTAAGCAATAATATGCACAGCCTAAATTCTGAGAGCTATAAAAATGCATCTGCTCATGTCAACTTCTGTGATAATCTTTAGAAATTCATCTGTAGACTCAAGTTGAGATGGCTCAGCCCATTAAAGGTGCTTGCCACAATACATAATGTCATACAGATTTAAAAATTGATTTGTATGTCAGTTTGTAATATCATTAAGTATTTTTTAACTCGGATATGTTTCTTAGTAGATTTCAGGTTGTTAATCTGTTTAGATATTTAGAAATGCTGACTAGACCAACAGTGAATGGCTGAGCTGCCCTACTGAGTGAACTACCAGAGTTGGTTTTCTGAACGTCTGCCTTTTAATTCTTGCAACAGGAAGAACTGACAGCCTGGCCTTGCTAACATCACATATCCTAGCCTGATCTGGGCAAGTTGCAGATGGTAGCATAATGAGTGTATGGCTGATGCATCTGTCATCTATAGAAATATTGTTTATAATATATACCAACGTCGTCACATAGTCTTTCTATGATACAAATCTAAGCACATCTCAACATGGGTCATCCAGCCTTGAGAGCAGGTAAAAAAGCCACAAACCTGAATATTTTCAGGTGAAAGAATTTTTATATGACAACCTTTAAGCTGTAACTTATTTTTATTATTATTTTAATTGTGTGTATGTGCATGTGTATGTGTGTGTGCACACAGATGTGTGTGCAGTTGCATGTGGAGGTCAGCTGACATCTGGTGTCTTCTGCTATCACGCCCCACCTTATTTTTTGAGACAGGGTCTGTCCTTGAGCCGAGCTTCACTGATCAGCTAGGCTGACTATCCAATGAGCTCCATAGTTCTGCCTGTGCCTCTGTTTTCCCCCGACACTGGGGTTCCAGAAGTGAGTCACCACTCTGGACTTCTGACATGAGTGCTCGGGATCTGAACTTGGATCATCATGCTTATGTGAGAACTTTCCCAACTGGACCATTCCCCAGCCCAGCAACTGATCTTTATTGGAGCGCCGTCTCAGAAGCTCACCTTCTCGAATCCCAGTTCATGGGCTGAGTTAGAAGCCTGCTGAAAGGCTTCCATCTGCTCCTGCTCATCGTGTATGTCCCACAGAACATCCCCGAAATCATCTTCTGGAGTGGAATCCTCACTGCCCACATCCTTCACCTCTACGTCTGTGTTCTCAAGGCCGAGGATGTCCTGAGTATAAGGAACAAGGACAGGAAAGCAAATGAAATCCAGAGACCTTGAAGCTGGGGTCAGCATGCTGGGCCTTAGCTACTGAGGGGGCAAGTCCACACTTAGGCTTATAAGAATAAGAGTTATTATAAATACTTCTAAGAATAAATTTCTAACCATAAGAATTCTAGTTTGAAAGGAAATCATTAAAACATAAAGAAAAAAATTCTTCTCAACTAAAAATAAAGTCAGAGTGCTATTTGTCCGATGGGATTTGTTTTCTGAAAAATGTCATGTAATAGTTGTAATTATATCTGGCTAGTGAATCACTTAAAGAAGTTTGTGTGTGTGTGTGTGTGTGTGTGTGTGTGTGTGTGTGTGTGTGTGTGTGTTTGTGTGTATGTGTGCACGTGCGTGCATGTATAAGTATGGAGTCAAGAGACAAAGACAGCTTTGAGTGTCATCCTTAGGAACACTTTCCTCCTTTGTGACAGGGTCTCTCACCGTCAAGAGCTCACCAATTGTGTTGACCTGGCTAGCTAGTGAGCCAAAGGGAATCCTCCGGTCTCCATTTCCCCAGTGCTGGGATTACAAGCACGTACCATCATTTTAAGTGTGTGCTTGGACTCCAACTCAGGTCCTCATGCTTGTGAGGCAAGTGTTCTACAGACTGAGCTATCTCTTCAGCCCCACCAGTGAATGACTTCAAAGGCTACACTAATGCCTAAGGAATATGGAATAAGATTGAATTACTGAGATGGAGTTTCTTTTTTTTTTTCTTCTTTTCTTTTTTCTTTCTTTCTTTCTTTCTTTCTTTTTTTTTTTTTTGGCTTTTTGGTTTTTTGGTGTCTTTGTTGGATGGTTTTTGTTTTTTGAGACAGGGTTTCTGTGTAATCTTGGCTGTCCTGGAACTCACTATGTAGACCTTCCTACCATGTTCATTTTACTTGGAGATAAAGGTGTTTGGAGTCTTTATATATTAGTTATTGGTATTTGCTGACACAATTCTGAAATTTTTTTTTTGTGTGTAAAGAATAAGCTCAGGTACAATATCAAGCGGCTATGAAAAGCATATGCAATAAAAAAAAATACACGTGATTTCAAAGAAACTTCCAGCTCCAGATGCCTCCATGGCATCTGTTCTCATTCCCCTGAAGGTGTCCTCTCTGCTGTTAGGGACAGCAAGGTGGGGGGATCTCAAATATGTAAAAAACCCAAGCCTCTCTGAGGAGTAAAATGCACATTTGTCCTCAAATGCCTCCTTTGGATTTTCGTGTTTATGATACATTTTACACCTAACAAGTGTTGAAGGCAGCCTCCTCTGTCAGGCACATCCTGACAATCCTCACCCCAGGACCAACTCCCAACAGAACAATGGCCTCTCCTGGGGTACTGATCTCAAAAATGACACATAAGTAGTTTTGTCTGAAAAACTTTTTTTTTAAAACTATTTTTTTTTTTTTTACTATTATTTACTATGTTTTACTAAAAAAAAATGCTATCCGGCTATTTTAGATGAAAGCTTACAGAGAAAAGCCTATTTACCTGTTTAATAATCTTTTCCACACCGATGTAAGTTTTATACACGCCCTCGGCCGGATCCCCTGAGTGATCGATGATCTGGGGAAAAGGGCTTCATAGTAACATGGAAACAAAGTAACAGCTGCAATGGGCAGGGGGTGGGGGTGGGGGAGGGGGAAGGGGAGGAGGGAAGGAGGAGGAGGAGCAGTAGCAAGCCTTTTAACATTTTAACTCTTTTATCCCAGCAAGATCTACAAGAAAGATACTATATTGTCACCTTGCTGTTCAGAAGAGGAAACCCAGGCAAGTTAAAAGGCTTGTTCAGCGTGAACAATGTATACTTTTGGGGGCCTGCCTCATCTCAACTCTATCCCTAGGGTTAGGAGCCCCTGTGCCTCTCGTCTCACCAGATCTCAAACTGCCTGCTACTTCTGAACTACTCTATTATTCTCAAAAAAAAAAAAAAAAAAAAAAAAAAGAAATCATTGACAGAGGTCCACACCAGGACCTGACATCCCCAGCCCCACTTCAAGGGAAAAGGCCAGGTCCTTAAAACAGTTTCTGAGGTTTTTCAGGACTGACCTCATTGGGTCACCCTCCTATATGTCCCCTCTCCAGAAGGAAACCCCGACTTCCTTTCCCATGCTCATCCACCCCCTGGCTCTGGCTTTACCTCTGCCACGCACGCCCTGACACATCTCGGTGTTTTACCTTGGCTTTGTTGGTCTTGCTTAGGTCAGAAACTTGATCCAGGAACTGCTGGACAGAGTCGGAAGGGACTTTCCCATCCTCCAAACGATGGTAGATTAATCGTGGTTTTCCTTCTGGGTTTTGCAGAAAGGCTTCTTCACAGTCTTCCAGTAGAAAACTAGATTGGAAATTGTCATCTCTTGGGTGCGTGAATAAGTATGTTGTGTATGTGTGTTCTGGTGTGAGTATGTGTGTGTATTGAATATGTGTGAGTGAGTGTGGTGTTTGTGTGTGTGTGTGTGTATGTGTATGTGTGTGTGTATGATGTGTGTGTGTAACTGGGCATTGAATCTAAGGCTTCATGCACACTAGGTGATTACTTTACCATTGAGTTTTATCCTCTTCTTTTTTCCAGCCTCCACCTCCTGAGTGCTGGGATTATAGGCATACATCACTATCCCTGATTTTGTGTGGTGCTGGGGACTGATCCCAGAATTTTGTGCATGCTAGGAAAGTCCTCTGCCAATTAAGCTACATACTCAGCCCTTGATTTTTTGTTTTGAGACAGGATCTTGTTGAATTGCCTGGGCTAATCTGCAACTTTCAATCTTCCTTGCTGAGCAGTTGAGACTCTGAGCTGGAGTTCTGAGGCCCAGCTACGAGGCAGTCTTAAGGACAAGGATAGGGTTTACTGTAGGGAAAGTGGTAGAACTGGAGATCTCACACAGTTAAAGTCAAGACAACTAATACCCTGCAAGGCTTAAATCCAGTCAGACAACAAGGCTAGACAGAATAGCTAACATTCCAGGAAGCCCATTTTGTCTTTTATCTATAGCTACACCATCTATATTTGATTGATTAAAAAAAAACCCAACAGATAAGATTCATTAACATAATTATATTCACATTGAAACTTTGTCTCTCAAATTGTATCCAAAGAAAGAAAACATCAAGGTTTACTGTGGACTGAAATGAGAAACCTCCAGCTTTGTACTGTAAAGTCAGACCGTAAACATTTTAGGCTGTGGAGGACATAGAGTTTCTGTTGTAAAAACTCCATTTTGCCGTTACAGTATGAAAGCAGCTACTGAAAAAATTTACACAAATCAATGAATGTGACTGTGTTCCAATAAAATTTTATTTACAAAAGCTGATACTAGGCCACTGTTGCCAACTGCTGCCCAAAACAAACTTTATATTAGTGATGCTGATACATGTAATGATACAAAACTTTACATTTTTATTTGAGTGTGAGGTAGTTATAAAATGTAGTAGGTTTCACACGCTGTTTTGACTATGAGGATAGAATTAGGACTCATCTTTGAAGTTCATTGGCAGTGACCTCTTTACAGCTAATGTGAATGAGAAATTAGAGGTTTTTTCAGCTTACCTTGGTAACGTTGAGTGAAGGAATAAAATAACTAAAGAACTCTTCTCGAGTTCCCATTTTCTTACAGTGAGATACTGATTTTCAACATCTATTGGAAAATAAACAGCATGGAAAAAATATCCCATTGCCTCGCACATTCTTTTAAGTTTAGGTGAATGGTCCTAAAATGAATTAAAATATATAAAAATATGATATATTTAACTATGAGAGAGGGATAGAAAGAATCTTATTACTTAAAAGACATGTTTAGAACAGCCTCTATAAGAAGTATTCTAATACAAAAAAAAAATCACATTTTAAAGAAAATCTTATAGAATAGAAGTAAATTTCTCTCTAGAACAAAAAACAACAGTTTAACAACATGGCTATTTTCTAGCTCAGGAAATGATTTATTTCATAATTAAACAACAGAAGAAAGGTATTAGGTTAGTTTGATTTGGTATTTCTTGCTATTATTTTTATCATGCATCGTTTGTTTTCTTGTTTTAAAGGATCCAAATATATATCTGTGTGTGTGTGTGTGTGTGTGTGTGTGTGTGTGTGTATGTGTGAGTGTGTGTGTGAGTGTGCATGGGAAATATGGTGCTTTGAGCTAGGGAATGTAGCTTCAATGATAGTAGGCCTGCCTAGCATAAAAAGCACAATATCATTTCCAGGAGCATAAAAAAATTTAAAAATCTTAATGAAAAAATATTGGTCTATGATAAAGCATATTACTAAATAATGATGATTTTTATGTAAGCAATTAGGTAGAAGCCCATTTGTCCTTGGGAATAACTTATATCCAACTACTAGATGGAAGCTATGAGCTTTAAGATATTCTACAATTTTACCAAGACTGAGTGATATCACAAAGGAACACGAAATAAATCTATTAACAATCTGCAGACCGTGAATTTATAGCCAGTTTATCCTAGGGCATGCAGATGTGTTTAAAATGCATTTGAGACAGTGGAGATAGAGTTCTCCTATACAAGGTCAGGTGGCAAATATTTTTCAAAATTAATAATGTTTAATCAGGAACCTTTTAAATCTATTTGGTTTCTATCCCAATTAACTGCTTTGGTAGTTTTCTCTCTCTCTTTCTCTCTCTCTCTCTCTATGTCTCTCTCTCTCTCTGTCTGTCTCTCTCTCTGTTCTCTCTCTCTCTCTCTCTCTCTCTCTCTCTCTCTCTCTCTCTCTCTCTCACACACACACACACACACACACACACATACACACACACACACACACACATGCATACAAGCCTGGGGATGTTCCAATAACACTTTTTTATAGATACTAAAGTGTGGATTTCATATAATTTTACATAACAATACGTAACAAAGTAATCTTCTTATATTTCCTTTTTCCAATAATTCAAAACACTGGTTCTCAACCTGTGGGTCAAGACCCCTTTGACAAACCTGTCTCCAGAAATATTTACATCATGATTCATAAAAGTAGCAAAATTATAGTTATAAAGTAGCAACAAAAATTATTTTATGGTTGGGGGTCCCCACAACATGAAGAACTGTATTAAAGGATGGTGGCATTAGGAAAGTTGAGAACCACTGATTTAAGATGTAAAATCAAATCTTAGCTCTAGACCATATAAAATCAGGTAGCAAACCAGAAATGGCCACAGGCAGTAACTCACTGAGCCCTAATTTTACTTTAGAATAACTCCATGGGTTGCCTTGAGAGGTTCAAAGTCATGATAAGGATTAAACTTTGGTATTATCTGAAACAGCTTTAAGGACAGCAACTGAATCAGACAAGGCCAATGAAGGGCCCAAACATTGAAGAGAATAGCTAATGAAATATGAAAAGGTCATTTTAATACTTAATTCTTAACTATATTTTTATTTATATAAACCATATACATATATCTATAAATTCTTAACTATATGCACTTTTACATGGCATCTTTTCTTTCTTTCTTTTTTTTTCTCTTGAGACAGGGTTTCTCTCTGTACCCCTGACTGTCCTAGAACTTACTCTGTAGACCTGGCCTTGAACTCACAGAGATCTGCCTGCCTCTGCCTCCGGAGTTCTGGGATTAAAGGAGTGTACCATTAAGATATTGGAATGTTAATGATATATTTTAAGTATAAAATTAAATGTAAACGGGGGAAAAGCCAGAAAGTTCCAACATCTTAATTTCATCTTCATGCCTTTGCTCCTGTCCTTGTTTTACTAGTAAATTAAATAAAAACTAGAAGCCTTCACACAATGTCTGCCTTTACACTGCGAATACTGAACCAAAGTGCATCATAAGCAAAGCCCAGTGTTTCCTGGATAATCTCATAGGTAGCGAGCTACTTAGTTTAAATGCAATTATGTTCTGAATATAATATTAATTTGTATTTTGTTTTGAGATAGGATCTCACCATATAGTCCAGGCTAGCCTCCCACTCACTGTAGTCTTCCTGCCTATGTCTCCTGAGTGCTGAGGTTACAGATATATGCCACTACCTCAGCTACTCACTTGTATTTTCTTTTCTTTCTTTTTCTAAAAGATTTATTTATTTTTACTTTATACATATAGGTGTTCGCCTGCATGTGTGTATGTGCACTATGTGCATGCCTGGTGCCACAGAGGCCAGAAGAGGGCACCCAATGCCCTCGAACCAGAATTATAGCCACTTGTGAGTCTCTGTGTGGGGTACTGGAAACAACCCCGGGTCCTCTGGAAGAGCAGCCAGAGCTCTTAACTGCTGAGCCATCTCTCCAGCCCCAGACTTTGTAGTCTCAAGGAGTGAATACACAATGTATGAATATTCTCACCTTAAGGAAAAGTTCCATTTCGGCCTGGGTTTCATCTGTGTAGATGAGGTAACATCTGACAGAATGACTCCACAGAGAGTGTGAGAATAAGGGGGTGACCTGCAGTAAGCCAGCCACAGCAGTGTCCCAGTCATCTGGAAGTAAAATTTCCATAAATTGATGAAAAATTTATCAGAATACAAATGACAAAGTAATTCTAAGTAAGTCTAAAAAAAAAAAACCATAACAGACATAGACTAGAACCTGCTGTCCTATGTTAACACTAACAAAACTAGAATAACGTATCAGAAGATAATTAATTTCTAGCCTCATATTCTCCTCTGGGATTGAGGAAATGAATGCCAGTGGTCTCCCCTGGAGAACAATGGATCCCCAGGGTAGTGGCTCCAGTTCTATTTTTCATGAGCTACTCAGTTGCTCTGCCACTGGAAGGGAGCCCACATTCCCAAGGTGATGCCATTTTTGCCTTCTCATTCTTGAACTCCAATGAGGCTAAAAAAGAGAGTTTAAGAATGGTGTAAAATGAAAACTAGTTTTATGCTATTAGTGGGAAGGAAAAAATATGAAATATTGCTGCAAGCCACAAAAATATACAAAGTAGGATCTCAGCTGATTATGACAAAGCTAATACCTGGAAGAAGCCAAGGGCCTTCCAGAGGTCAAGCTGAGGCTCAAGGAGCCATGGTGATATTTGGCTTTTGATTATCAGCCATTTCCTGCTATGAGTTTCTTGTGTGCTATTGTAGCTTTTCCATCATTTATTGGGCACCATTTTCTCTCTACTAAAGGAATATTTAGATAACCGTCTGCGCTGACAGCTATGCACAGCCAGAACCCCAGTTCAAGCCTCCCTGTAATTATCGTCATTGGCAGCATCCAGCCAGGTCCATCCCCAGACGGAGGAAAGTACCTTATCAGAGATACCTCTGTACTCTCTAAGAACAGACTTAAGTGTTCAGATTACCTGTTTGAGTAAGCCTGGCAGATGTGCCAATTAAGCTTAACTTCCTCCTTTCCCAAACCTTACCTCTAGTTCCAGATCTCCCTTTAACTGTCACCAGAGCCATCTACCTGTGCACAGGTTGCCTAGCGACTGAGCACACTTTCCCCCACCCTGCAGAAAAATGGCAGATAGCTTGGACAGATAGGAGCCACAGGAAAAAAGAAGGCAGTTTTATTTTCTCCCATTGACCTAGCAACTTATAGATTCTTAACATTTTCTACCAGTCACATTTAAGACTATAGTTGGGCACATAAGATCCCTCTTCTTAGATATTACCCAAATTTAGCCTTTAGTTAATTCATTCCCCATTGGTCACTTCCTTTTTGGGTTGCAAATGATAATTAACAATTACTGCCCTTCTATGTGATTCTTATCACCCCTCTGTTTGACCCTGGAAGCCTGGCTTTGCACTGCCAAGGGATTACTGCTTGTAAGTGTATATATACTGGGACTCCCAGGGCACAGGAGGACAGAGAAGAGGAAAGAGACTGGAAGAACTAGATGGGTAAGAACTTGAGAGGACAGAGAGACAGAGAACAGGGAGGGATAAGGAGGATTTTGACCAGAGAATACGTGTGGACAAGATGGAAGATGAGGAAAAGTCAGATGGGGAAGTACTAGCTGGGTAAGAACAAGATGAAAAGGACCTAGATGAGGCAGAATTAAGACGAGAGAATCAAGATAGAACTTAGAGGGGACAGTAGATAAATATAGAGAGAAATCAGGCAAGAAAGAAGCTAGGCACGAGAACAAAACTGAAGCTGTGTAAATAGGATGTTATGCCAGAGGAATTAAAGCAAGTGGACTATAGAGCTCCGTATGCTGAGATTCCATTTCCCCAAAACAGTCCTCGCCATTAGTAGTTCTCTCTCCTGAGCCCCTGGGATATATAATATTAAGAAATATCTGACAAGAACACAATATAAAAATATGGCTTCTCAGTTAAGCTACATCCTAGCCCTGTGGCTCACCAAAGG
Source organism: Peromyscus eremicus (assembly GCF_949786415.1). NCBI lineage: Eukaryota > Metazoa > Chordata > Mammalia > Rodentia > Cricetidae > Peromyscus > Peromyscus eremicus. Next base: position 98,286,896 of record NC_081422.1, on the reverse strand, counting down.
CACCTGTGAATTCTCAGCGTAGCACAGCTGCTAGAACCGGGGTGGCCAGGATGGTAGGAGGCCCACGTTATCCTGATGAAAAGTATGCAACCTCCGCTGGGTCAGGTGCAGCCTCTGTGCATGCTGGCTTGCCAATGGAAGGTGCCAGAACACCAGTGTTATGTGCACAAGATTCTAGAATACGAACAGTCACAGCCACCAGGCAAGGGACCGGTTACCTCGGTTGATGTTTGCAAAGGGTCCTTCCACATCTATAGAACTGTGGGCCAACTCAGGGCCTCGGAACGATTGCTGGAGCTGGATCATGCTGCCTATGGACGGCTCGCTTCCCAAGGCTCTGCTGGGCCAGTATTCACACTGGGTTCCAGTAGCTGTTGCAACAAGGAATTGGAATTTCATAAGAACCAAGTTACTAAATATTTAAAAACTCACCGCATATGTCAAATAGAATTTCTCATGTCAAGATATTCTATTTATAAATAAAATAGGCATTCAAATAATGGTTTTCAACATATTTTGGCACTGAATTTTGGCAAAGCACTGCTGTTCTGGTTAACACGATTCGGGTTATCATCTCAAATTCAAACAAAAGATTAAAATAGGAAAAAAGAAAAGAAAAAGAAACAAAGGAATTTTAGTAAGAGGCAGTTTAGGGCCAGTGAGGTGGCTCAGGATGCAAAGGCACTTGCCACCAAACCCGAGGACTTGAGTCCAATGCCTGGAGTGCAATTGGCCAAAGGAGAGAACTGATTCTCACAGGCTGTCCTCGGACCTCCACACATGCACCCCCACCCACATGCACACACATGCATACCCACATACATATACACAAAAGAAATAATTTAAAGAGGCAGTTTAAAAATTCCAGAAACAATTCTAAAAATCAACTTGCAATTGGACATTTACACATCAGTTAAAATGTAAAGGGATTTTTCCCCCCCCTGAGATGTAGTCCTGGAACTCACTATGTAGACCAGGCTGACTTCAAACACACATAGATCGACCTGCCTCTGCCTCCTGAGCGCTGAGATTAATGGTGTATGCAACCATGCTGAGCTTGTGAAGGGATTCTGAAGGTAGACTGTCAACAGGGCACTGATAGCTTGTGTCCTTCAGGTTTAAATCAATGTACCAATGAGAAAGACCAAGAAAGGAGCATTGACTTGGTTCTGTTAACTTGCCAAGACAATTACAGTAGCTTTGATACATTGTACATTTGAACAAGCCAACATGGAAGCCATCAGTAAGCCTAATGTGACAGCAGGAGGCACTTTCTCAGCTGTTCTTGGCCAGCTGGGATCATTGCATCTTTTTCACAAAATGTTCATCACAACCAATGGGAATAAAATGAAAATCAGGCAGGAACTGCCAGTTGCTGTATCTTACTCCCAAATACATCCCTTTGTAAGACTCTAACACCACCCTTATAAACAAGAGGACTGCAACATTTTCTCCTTACACCTACAGAAAGCTTTTTTTAACCTCATACTAATCACAGTTGATTAATACTTTCTTGAAACACGGAAAATGCCTTCAATTCTGTGATTTCAGGCTTTTCTTTCTTGCTAGAAAAATGTTTTATATGCCTATATAAAACTGAAACTTTTTGAGTGACTCACAAAACTACATTGGAAACAGTGAAATACACATTGCACAAAGTTGCAAAGAATCCATCACTGTATGGAAAATAATTCCAGTATGCATATCCCCCTTCACATTAAAGTTGGACACATGTCTGCCTGGCTATTGATTATACTTTCCAATCTTCCTAGGGCTGGCTTTGGCCAGGGGCATTTGAGCAGAGGAGATCTATCTCAGGTTGTGCCTTCAGGAAAAGCAAGGTGTCTACCCTTGATGCTATTTTTTAAAAATAGTTTTTCAAATTTCTCTCTGTCTCTCTCTGTCTCTCTGTCTGTGTGTGTGTGTGTGTGGTGTGTGTGTGTGTGTGTGTGGTGTGTGTGTGTGTGTGGTGTGTGTGTGTGTGTGTGTGTGTGTGTGTGTGTGTGTGTGTGTGGTGTGTGTGTGTGTGTGTGTGTGTGTATGCAGGAATATGCACATGCCTTGGCACATGTGTGGAGGTCAGAGGACAGCTTCAGGAGTCAGTTCTCTCCTGCAACCTTGTAGGACCCCAGCATAGAACTCAGGTCATCAGGCCCGGTGATAGTGCCTCTACACCCTGGAGCCACTTTACAGGCCTGCATGGTTAATCTTGATTGCTTAATTGACAGGATTTAGAATCACTAAAAAGACAAACCTCTGGGCATATCTAAGAGGGATTGTCTAGACTGGGTTAAATGAGGTGGCAAGACCTACCCTAAATGTGAGCTGTACCATGCCTACTGCCTGGGGGTCCCAAACCTCGTAGAAAGGAGAAAGCAAGCTGAGTGCAGGATTCATCACTCTGGGTTCCCTAACTGTGAATGCAATGGGATCAGCTGCCTCACGCTCTTGGTGCTGGGACATTCTTGCAGCGACGGACTGTGGCCCTCGAACTGTGAGTGGGAACAAGACCTTCCTCTTTAAGTAGTCTGTTGCCAGGCATTTTGTCATAGCAACAAGAAAAAAACTCACATGCTCTCCTTTCTTCTTTCCTTTGGGGAAAATGTAGATGTGACCTGCAGTGGGTACTTTGGGTGGGTGTAGGAGTGTGGAGAGAGAGCGTGCACATGCACACCATGGGCAGAGAATGATGACCAGAGGAAGCCTGCAACATCATACACTTCAAGGACAGGAGATCCTAACAGCCAAGAGAGACACTGGAAGGTCTCTTCTATTTGTAAGAGCAGTGCAGGTACTAATCCTGCTCACAGAGAATGAAAGATTCTGAGCATCACTACGGCTCTGCAGACAGGGTAAGGTGACAAGAAGTGTGTTTACCTGTGACATCTGTACAGTTGTCATCCGAATCAGACTCCCCAGGGTCAAAAACTTGGATGCCCTGAGCCTGCAGCCTCTGAAGTTTGCTTTCCAGCTCTCGCTTGGCCCTCAGTAAGTCCTGTATCTCATTTTCTTTGGTCTCCCTAAAAATCTTTTAAAATGTAGAATTTAGTTTTGAGGCTTTTTTCATAATCACAAAGTTGTGTCACCAACTTTCCCGGGGTGACAAAATCCATTGATTTATAAAGTCAATGTTCATCTGGTTCTCAGTCTCCTCTGAGATGATGTCTCCAGACCTTTCTCTTATTATTTCACAGTTGAACCCACTGGAAGTCTAGCAGCGCGGACGTGTGTTTTGTGTGACATCTAACAAACTTGTTTCCCTCATCCCAAATGCAGAACAGAATATCCCCAAATATTTCCAAACGCATCATCTCATGAAGAAACACATCTTAGAGGCAGGAGAGAGGGTACCGAGGTTAAAAGTACATACTGTTTTTGCAGAAAACCTGCGTTTTGATGCCTAGCATTCAATGTTAAGTGTCTCACAATGATCTGTGACTCCAGCTCCAAGGGATCCTACAACTCTAGCCTCCACAGGCACCACATTCATGTGTGCCTACACACACACACACACACACACACACACACACACACACACACACACTTAAAAATAAAAATGAAAAAGATCCACCCTTTCATCTTTCAATATCTCACCGAAAAACGCTCACTTTCACATCTCTCTATCAAATAAACAGCATTTAACTGAAAACACGAAATGCTTTCTTCTCTAGCTCTCAGGACCTTCAGGTGTGTTACTTAATTGATCTCTACTTATCATGATATCAGATGAACTTTTTTTCTGTTGTGTTTTTCAAGACAAGCTCTCATTATGTAGAGCAAGCTGGCCTTGAACTCATAGAGATCTGTCTGTCTCTGCCTCCTGAGCTCTGGGATTAAAGGCTTGGGCCACCACATCTGGCTCAAATGAACTTTTTTAAAAATAGTTTTTAATCTGCGACACATTGCGGGGGGGGGGGGTGAGGAGTGGGGGGGAGATAGAAATATAAGGAACTTACCTTGAATTGCCTTTTAACTCTGTCTCTGTCATGTTCAAATGTAACTGCTCTCTCCATGGCTTGGTATTTTGCTTCCAATGCACCCTCTTTTTCCCGAAGTATCTTCTGATAAGTTTTCTGAAGTGCCTGGAATAATTCACCGGTTATCTCTTAATGAAAACAGACTTTCATCCACATTTTAAATTCTGATATATATGTTACACATGTTAGGGTTTTTAATATTCTACTCACTATTTTATCAATTATCAATCAGGTCTATGTTGTCATTTTATTCACATAAAATAGAAAAAAAATGCAAACATGTTTGAATCCGACCAAATAGGTTCTTCAGCAACGAGCTTTTAATGGAAATTAACACTTTTTCTTTGAAATACTGCACCAGTTCCCAAATTTTTCTATGCCTCAGGCTTTCTAAGAGAATAAGAAATGCAATTTGTAAGGCTTAGCTTGAAGAATAATTAACTAAGAAAGTTTCTGTGCTCCTTGGCATTATATATTAATCATTTTACTGTCCCTTGAGCCATTCAGTCTGGATCCATGGCTGGCCTCCAGTAAATGTCAACATGGCTGAGTGAAGGGTGTTCTCCAGACTATGCAGGTAAGAAAGGAACAACAGGTTATGCAAGGAATTGGGGTTGCTGACCAGTAACCTGTCACTGAGTGTCTGTCAGCCCCTGTGCACCGGTTTCTTCATCTTGTCCCTTTCTACCTGCTGTCTCACACGGCTCTCAGTGGGCAGTGGTGCACACATGAAGTCAGTCAGACGTGGGAAATGCACGGGTCCACTCTACCCGGGCAAGGGCATTGGACAACCAGTAGAAAGTGAGGGTAGCAGGGAGCTGGTAGGAACATCTTCCCAGATAATGTGCTGATAGCATACCAGATAATGAAGGGCTCCATAAAAAGTGATGCCCGACTAGAAGGTAGGAGCCTTCTTTTACATACGTAAGTCTGTGCTGTTTATCTAATTCCTACTTCCATGGGCCCTGGAGCTCTTGGGCTGTCAGAGACTTCTCCCACGGAAAAGAAAGGAATAAACAAATGACGATCAGAGAGGCTCCCAGCCCCTGGCATAAAGTTCCAGACTTTTGGCTCTGAGAAATTTTGAATCCGAAATGTCTGAAGGAATTAAAGCCGATATGTTCGAAGGCCTAGAAAAGCACTACAATAATGTTGAGTCGATTCACCAAAGGGACTAAGGGAACTTGAGTAATCTCAAGGACGGTTTTCAACCACAGCAGTTAAAAAACGGTGAAATCAGGAGGTTTCCAGAAAATTTCCTATCATATCATTAAAACCCAGATCTGCAGGACGTCACAAAAAAAACTGAGCCAAGAGCTCCATCTTGGAGATATGTTAAACTGGGAGGAGTTGTGTGAAGTTTCACCACAGTGTGGCATTTGCGGCTTCAGGAGGTGGGTTGATTGATTCAAGGTGTCTGAATGAATGAACCGGAAATTGAAAGGGGGGATATGCTGATAAGAAATTAGTTTGGACTCAAATAATGATTCCTCATAAACGAGGAGCAGCTTCTATCCAACTTGGAAAACAACTTGGTTTGTAGCTGGTGCAGGATGGTGGTGCCACTAAGCGGCTGAGCGGCACACCCGGGTCTCAGTTTCCCCAGCGCTTCCCGCTCCGGATGCGCTGTCCCGGATTACCTGCAGCTCCGCCCGCAGCCGCTTGTTCTCGGTGTCCAGCTTGGCCTCTCGGCGACCCATGGACAGCAACTCCTGGTTCTTGCTGACCCGGAAGATCTCATACTCCTTTTTGAGCCGCTCGAACTCGGCTGCCGCGTACTCCAGCTCGGGCACGGACGAGCCGGTGGACTTGAAGCTGGCTCCCAGCAGCCCGCCGCCGCCCGCTGCGCGAGGCAGCGACCCGGGCCCGGCTCCCACTCCCTTGCGGAACGAGCTGCGCAGCAGGCGGGCCTTGGGCTTCACCTCCACAGGGATCTCGCAGGCCTCGCCGCCGCCTGCCCCGTACGTGTCCTCGATCACCTCCCCGCCAGCGGGACTCACCAGCGACGAGGCTGTCCCCATGATGCCCACGGCCCGCAGCGGCGGCTGGCTTGCTGGGTCCCGGGAGGAGGTGGAGCCAGGAGGGCGGGGCCTGGCAAGCAGGGCGGAGCACGGCGAGAGGGGTGTGACCAGGAGGCGAGGGCGGGGCCAAGGGGGCGGGGGTCTAGCCTTTGGGGCGTGGCCGAACTGGTGGGGCGGGGTGCTGCAGCAGCAAGGGCGGGGGGCTGGGGAGAGGAGGTGAGCATTGAGGAGGGGAGCCGAGCATTTGTTAGTGGGGCCTGGCGAGAAGAGGAGAGGGGCGGAGCGTGGCAAGGAGAGGGGTCGTCCAGGAAGGGGCGGAGCCAGATCTTAGGGGTGTGAACAAACAAGGAGGGCGTGATGCGGCTACAGGAGGAGACCTAGACTGGAGAGAGGGGTGGGACGTGGCAGTGAGAGGAGGCGTGGTCCGGTGAGAAGAACGCGACCCAGAGAAGGGGTGGGAGCAGGTTTTGGGGGCAAGAGAGAGGGGCGGATCGAGGGAGGGTTGCAAGGAAGGAGAATAGGGAAGAGCGGAGTGGGTACCATGGACCGGAGCTGGCAGGCCTGAGAGCTGGGGGCGGGACCAGGAGAGGAGCTATACTCCGGGTCCTCCAGAAGGGAGGACTCCAGACTAGGCCCTAGCCTAAAAGCGAGAAGGGAGTTACTTCGCTTCCTCTGTGAGAACTAGATCGCTCAACGCACCTGCCCCTGCTCCACCGCTGCTGTCTCTGCTGTGCATGGCTAGCGGGCTCCTCTCTAGAGGCAGTTCAGTGCCTAGTGTGTCTCTCAGTATGCGTGTAATAAATAATGCCAGCCAGGAAAGAACTATAAAGCGACACCACCTGAGACCACCGGGGACCATCCTTTGATAAACTCAGGTTTTATAACGCCTGGCAACTGAAACGCTGGGGACCGTATACCAGACGAAAGGAAATTATAATTATAGCGTCTGCAGGAAGGGAACACTTGCTATCTTTTTAGATTCTGTTCCAGGTTGCCCTTGGTCTGCCAACTTGTCTTCCTACCCACCCCAGACTGGTGCCCAAGGTTAGAGGGGACAAAAAGGGCAGAAATGGCTTTGACAGACACTGTTGTGAGCTGGGCCCTGGTGCTCTTTATACATGCCCTTTCCTTCCTAGGAAGTATTGAAAATCTTCTAAATGACAGCCACGCTCTCCAATCTGCCGTCATTTTTCTTGTTACTGGAAGTCCCCTTGCCCAAGGGTGATACAATTTCATTGCAGCTCTTACTTACCCCCCCCCCCCATGCTGCAAGGAATCTAGTGGCGTTTTAAGCATCTGTCTATGCAGAGCCCTTGGACTGACTGACCTATGCATGTTTTTGGTGGCTTGCTTGATCATAGGGTCCCATTTGATCCATAGGCACTGTCGGGTTTCTTGGAAAGCTGAGATAACCATACAAGATGTCTACAAGGGAGTGCTGGGTTTGGCACCTGGGTTAAGGAAAGGGAAGCGATGAGACTGGACCGGAGGAGAGGTTGCATTGTGCTGCATTCCCGACAAGGACCTCAGTGATCCCTGCACAGAGTTGAAAAGCTGAGATGGCCCTGTAGAGTTGTCCTAAGTTGGTTTGGGGGCTAGGACTTCATACTTCACTTAAGCCAGTCAGCTGCAATTATTAGCTGGTGGAGACTGATGGCTGAAAATGGTCTGCTAACAGCATTTTCAGCAGCTGAAGTGTGAAACTCTTCATTCATCCCATCTACCACCTAGCAAATAGCCTTTCCTCCAAAGAACTCTGGGAATGCTGGTCCATTCTAACCTATGAACAACTGCTCCTGAACCCCTTCCAACAAACTAGCTGGTCATCTTGGCTCTGACTCCTTAGATATTCTGCTGGCCTTTGTATTCTTCTGAGTTGAAGGATTACATATTAATTTCTCCAGGTAGTACCATGAGATTTCTAAGGGGAAACATTTCCTCTACCATAGCACCCAAAGAATTCTCTACATTCTCAAATCTTTTTTAGTTGCTAATTTCTGATGTCAGTTCCATCAACATAGATCAGAGATTTAAAGACCATTCTCTAGATTTCTTCTCTTTTTCCTTCCTTCTTTTTCTTTGTAGCTCAGTCTGCTCTCAATCTTTCTTTGTAGCTAAGGATGACCTTAAACTTCTGATCCTCCTGCCTCCACCTCCCAGGTGCTGCCACTACAGCGAGGTGACACCATGACTGCTCTATGCAGGGCTGGGGAGCAAACCCAGTGCTTTAGACATGCTAGTCAAACACAACTGATTTGTCCCAAGCCTCTGTCCCATCTTCTAGATAGCTGACAATTCATTTGAAAGTGTTCATGTTTGGAATGTGGCTCAGCTGGAGACATCTATGAGTGTGCCTACATACTAGCCCTCACCCACCTCCTCCAACAAATGACAGAAAAGAATTACACTAATTGATGACACTATGGGAGTTCAGATCCTGCTTAGAGCCCCAAATCAACCAATCCCTACTTTGCCTTCATCACCCTGTTTGACATGTACTTCACCTTTGTTGGACCACTTTCCTTCTGCTACTGACAAGGTTGCTAACTCCCATTTCTTCAAAAGGTAGCTTCCTTCTCTGACAGTTATCCAGAATGCTGGATCAGCATACCTGTTGAAGTTCACGCCCACGCCAACAGTTTCAACAATCATTGCCTACTCTGCAAGTACCATTTTTCTAACTCCATTCTGCGTAAGTTAGTTGCACCTACATTTGTGATGACTAATCTCCACTGTCAACTTGACAGGCTTCTGAATCGTCTAGGAGGCACACCTCTGGCATGTATGTAAGGACATTTTCCAGAGAGGTTGAACTGACCACAGGTGAATGTGGGCACTACCATTCCACCCTCTGGGGCCCCAGAACGAGTGCACAGGAGAAAGCAACTGGATCATCGGGGTCCATCTCTCTCTGTTTCCTGGCCATAGATGCAATGTGGACAGCATTCTTGCCTTCCTGCCATGAGGGACTGTTCTCTCAAGCTGTGAGCTGAAGCATTAATTTAATTAATCTTTATCAATAAAAAATTGGGAGTCAGATATCAGGGTAAAAACCGGAACAATCAAAGAATCAGGAAGCAGCCACCAGTCACCTTCTACCTCTTCTGTTCCTCTGTCCAAAAGGGATCCTCTCTCAGCCCCACCTTACTACTTCCTGTCTCCTCTGTCTACAGTCCTCCAAACCTCTATGGTTAATTTTGGTCAGCTAGTGGCTAGCTCTGCCCTCTGACTCCAAGCAAGCTTTATTTGTCACAATAAAAATATCGCATAACAGTGAGCCAAAATAAACCCACCCTTCTTTTCTTTGTCCCTCCCTCCCTCCTTCCCTCCCTCCCTCTCTCCCTCCCTCCCTTCCTTAACTTACTCTTTGTCAGGTATTTTGTCGGAGCAATGAGAAAAGTAATACAACATTTTGCTAATTATGGATTTTTTTGTAATTTTTGGTTGTTATTGTTGCTATACCCTCTGTTATTGGATCTCTCCTGAGCATATAAAGTCGTGCATATAACTGCTGATCTGAGAAGACCTGTTAGGACCTCAGTTCTCACAGAGCTCATGGACTAGACTAGTTGTCACTCCCATCTTTAAATACCGTCAAATGGCTTTGTAGATTCTCCAAACAGAAATCTAGGTTTGCAGAGACCCTGAAGCTGTCTGCATCTATGGAGACAGTGACAAAGACATCGTCTTTCTTGTCAAGTAACTATACATATATTCATGTTGACCTTGGATAAGCACTGATCAATGTCAAAATGGGCAAACCAAGTGAGCAAGCCAAAGGTGACCATGTGCAGGGGGCTAGCAGGGACCCGGTATGATAGGGTAGTAGATTTCTACCATGTTTATTAATCCTAAGGCATGGCAAAAAATAGTCCAATCTCAGTTTCATAATCTGTTCTTTTTCTTAATGCTTAACAGAACCTACCTACCTTACTCTGCATTTTGAAGTGTAACATTGAATATAAAGATACAGTAAGGAGTAAAATCTCTGGCAGGTGGCCTGTTACTGATTGCAGCTAGATGCTTTGGGGACAGAGGCATGGCAAAGGCTCTTGCTGCTGAGAAAGATGGCCTGAGTTCAGTTCCTGAGACTCACATCATTGAGGTAGAGAATTGACTCCTGAAAATTGTTCCTTGATTTAAAAATGCGTGCCACAGTGTAATTAAAAAGATAGCTTATGAGGCGGCACTCTGAGACTGGGTTTCACTTCATAGCCCAGCCTGGTCTTCAACTCACTTCCTCCACTCGATACTTCCAGTGTGCTTAGATTACAGATGTGCTTCACCATACCTGCCCTGGCTACAGACATTTTTAATTCTTCGCCCATTGAAAGATACCGTTTAAGACAAGGAGGGCTACATGTGTGGGACCAAGTGCCAAAGAGGGAATGTCATGCCTTTGTTCAAAAATCATGAAAAATTGCAAGCAACAACATCAGAGTGTTAGTCCCAAAGTGCAACACATGGTGGGCAGCATATGGGAGTCTACATGGGGCCACATGAGACTGTCATTGCTTTGACCAATAAACCATAGTAGAAGTGACATTGTTACAGTTTCTAAGATGAGTCTCCAGGAGAATGGCCACTCCATTTATAGTATCCTGGAACTCTCTGGGAGTCTACAAAAAGACTGCCATGCTGGTGAGTTCCTGTGCTGTGGCAGTCTCAGTTGGGCCCAGACTTGCAGCCACCCTTCCCAAGCCATGTGTGATAAAGCCATCTTTCCAGTTTGGAGCAGCTCACTTACTATCTGGGTGCCAAGTGACTTCAGTACACCCCACAGTGAGCAGAGCCACTCGCAATCCAGGAAGTCAGGAATATAAGGAAACCGATTTTCCTTCCAGCCTTGAACTTTTGGAATAATTTGTTCTCACACCTGAACAAGAAAAAAAAATGCTTTCATTTGATTTGCATAGCATGTCAAATTAACAGACAGTGATGCCACTCTTCAAAACATGACTCAGAAAAAGTGATACTGTGTATCTGGTTCTCAGATTCTGAATTTTGAAATTTCTTGGGACAGCTTCATGTTGTGGCTTAGGACTGAAGTCCGAGCAGTAAGGAGGCTGAGGTAGGAAGATTGCCATGAGTTCCAGGCCAGCCTGAGTACAGCGTAAGACTATCACACCCACAAAAAGGAGGAGGAGGAGGAAAAAAAAAAAACAGAAAGAAGAAAAAAAGAGAAAGAAATGGTGAAGGAATTACTTGGGGGTACTTGTTAGAAATAGAAAGAGATTGGGTTTCCGAGACTGGGCCCTTCAATCTTCATGTGATACATACCTACTTACAAGCTCAGCACCATGAGTTTGCATGAAAGTGTGGCTAGGAATGACTTAAGTCCTCATGATTTTAGTAGGATAGTCCCCCGATGTCACCCACACCATTGCTTTGAAGCTCAGTAGGGATCTGCTACCCAGCGGCCACCACAGAGCTTGTGAATTGCACTCTGCAGGATAAGAACAGGGAAACATGATGGCTGGAATATATCCTATCATTTGAGACCCACTGCTCTAGAGGAAAAAGGACTCAGCCTTGCTACCGTTTAAAATCACTTGGAGAACTTGAAATAAAGAAAACTGATGTCCAGGCCTCAACCCAGGCCCATTAGATCAGGACCTCCAAGGAATGGGGTCTGTACATCATTGCTTCTTAAAAGCTCCATTGCGGGCGGTGGTGGCGCACGCCTTTAATCCCAGCACTCGGGAGGCAGAGCCAGGTGGATCTCCGTGAGTTCGAGGCCAGCCTGGGCTACCAAGTGAGTTCCAGGAAAGGCGCAAAGTTACACAGAGAAACCCTGTCTCGAAAAACCAAAAAAAAAAAAAAAAAAAAAAAAAAAAAAGCTCCATTGAGCATTTTAGTCCATAGTCCAGGCAGAAAACCAATGGTTTCATCTCTGCTGTTTGCCTTCTGATTGCTAACGTGTGCACCGTCCCCTTTAGTTAGCATCTCTCTCTAAATATTATTTCCTTTCATCAGCTTGAGATAGGGAATGAATCTGAAATTTTTATGTCTTCAATAGCATTTTTCTTGAACCTTAAAGAGAGGCACCTATCTTTATCACCAATGTTCACATCACCTTGGAACAAATGCCTCATGGTCTGGAAATGCTACAATGGAGTCTTTATAGAGAAACAGCTTAGAAAACTTATCATTTAATCACTTTAGTCTTTTTTCATTTTCGGAAGTGAGGCCCCTTATTACAAAGTCCATAAGCAAGACTCTAATTTGGGGCATTAATAGAGGATTTGTTCATCTATCGGTGATTTTACACTTCTACCAGTAGGTGGCAGTGTAACTTAGGAAAAAGCAACTTGGCTGGTAAATTGCGTGCTTCAGAAGGATCATCTTTCTGATGTGAAGGTGACTGTAAAGGATCCAGCGAGGGTGGTGTTTTAGTCACTAATGACTACATTGCTGCACTTAGCTTCCATCAGAAATAATAACATGACTCTGCAAGTAGGTACGAAACAGACAAGAGCAGGGCTTTTTTAAAAATAGATACGAAATATTTAAGTCCTCTAGGGTCATATGGTCTCTGCCATAATTATTAAGTTTCATCATCAAATCACAAAATGGGCCTACCCGATACACAAAAGGAAAGCATGGTTATATTCCAATAAAGCTTTATGTGCAATCACAAGTGGCTGGGTGGGTTAAGCTTGGAGCTGAGCTTGAGTCCTGACCTGCAGAGAGGAACATTCCTCAAGCCTGGATGGCTTTCAGAACTGTTCACGGCACCGGTTAATACTTTGAGTTTTCAACATACATCAAATTTACTAAATCAAAATATTTATAAGCAGAGCTTATGCAACTGGATAAAAACAAAACAAAACAAAACAAAACCCTTCTTTTGACTGAAGGAACCATTAAGCCCCAAATAAGGTTAACTGTCTCTTTTAGGGGGATATAGATGAGGCCCGCCTTGGCATAGTATTGTATTCTCAGTATCTGAATAACTACCCACAAAATATAAAAGATCCAAGTGGAAAGCTTAGATTCCGGTTATAGGAACTGTGAAGAAAGGGCTCATTTGGGGCTGGGATAGCTCAGCTGGTAAAGTGCTGACTTAGCACTCGTGAACCTTGAGTTTGATCCCCAGCACCTCAAAAACTGGGTGTGGTGTCGGCCGCCTGTAATTTCACACCCTAAGGGTGAATATAGGGCTTCATGAGACCTTGTCTCAAGGAGGATGGGGAAAGGGAGAGATGTCTGTACAAAGCCTGGTGTTGGGAATGTCTTCTACATCGGTACAACCTACCCTGTTTTCCGTCTTCTTCAGAGGGAGATGATTGAAGAAAACAGCAAAGGAGAAGGAGAAGCCATGAGGTAGCACTGTACAATACTAAGAGTTGGCTGACGTCCCATCTACAATAGACAAAAATTGAATCTCTTCACAAGTAATGTGTGTGTTAAAATGGTTGAGTTTAACAAAAAGAGGATTTATCATTTAGGTAGTCTCCATTCATGGCTATACATTTTTTTTATTAAGAAACTTTCTATTCATTTTGCATACCAACCACAGATCCCCCTCTCCTCCCTCCTCCCGCCCTCTAGCCTTCCTCCCAACCCATCCCCCATTTTCACCTTCTCCAAGGCAAGGTCTCCCATGGGGAGTCAGCAGAGCCTGGTACATTCAGTTGAGGCAGGTCCAAGCCCCTCCTCCCTGCACCAAGGCTGTGCAATGTGTCCCACCATAGGCACTGGGCTCCAAAAAGCTGGCTCATGCACCAGGGACAGATCCCGATCCCACTACCTGGGGGCCCCCTAAACAGTTCAAGCTAAACAACTGTCTTGCCTATCCAGAGGGCCTAGTCCAGTACTATGGGGGCTCCTCAGCTATTGGTCCACAGTTCATTGGTTTCCACTAGTTTGGCTGGCCATCTCTGTACGTTTTCCTTATCATGATCTCAATGTCCTTGCTTATAGAATCCTTCCTCTCTCTCATCAACTGGAATCCGGCCGTGGATCTCTGCATCTGCTTCCATCAGTCATTGGATAAGGGCTCTATGATGACAGTTAGGGTATTCACCCATCAGTTCAGGCACCCTCTCGACTATTGCCAGTAGTCTAAGGTGGAGTTATCCTTGTGGATTCCTGGGAACTTCCCTAGAACTCTGTTTCTCTCTATTCCCATGATGTCTTCATTTATGATGGTATCTTTTTCCTTGCTCTCCCACTCTGTCCCTGTTCCAGCTTGAACCTCCCATTTCCCTATGTTCTTATCCCCCATCCATTGCCCTCCATTACCCTCCCTCACCCCCAGCTTGCTCATGTAGATAGATCTCATCTATTTCTCCTTTGCTGGGTGATTCATGAGTCCCTCTGAGGGTCCTTCCTTGTTAGCTAACCTCCCTGGAGCTGTGGGTTGCAGTCTGGTTATTCTTTGCTTTACATCTAGTATCTACTTATGAGTGAGTATATACCATGTTTGTCCTTCTGAGTCTGGGTTACCTCACTCAGGTTGGTATTTTCTGGTTCCATCCATTTGCTTGCAAATTTCATGACATCATTGTTTTTTACTGCTGAGTAGTACTCCATTGTGTATATGTGCCACATTTTCTTTATACATTCTTCGGTTGAGGGGTATCTAGATTGTTTCCAGGTTCTGGCTATTATGAATAATGCTGCTATGAACATAGTTGAACAAGTGTCCTTGTGGTATGATTAAACATTCCTTGGGTATATGCCCAAGAGTGATATAGCTGGGTCTTGATGTAGATTGATGCCCAATTTTCTGAGAAACTGATTTCCAAAGTGGCTGTACAAGTTTGCATTCCCACCAACAGTGGAGGAGTGTTCCCCTTGCTCCACATCCTCTCCAACATAGACTGTCATCAGTGTTTTTGATCATAGCCATTCTGACAAGTGTAAGATGGTATCTCAGAGTCATTTTGATTTGCATTTCCCTAATGACTAAGGATGTTGAGCAATTCCTAAATGTCTTTAAGCCATTTGAGATTCTTCTGTTGAGAATTCTCTGTTTAGATCTGTAGCCCATTTTTTAACTGGATTGTTCAATATTTTGATGTCTAGTTTCTTGAATTCTTTATGTATTTTAGAGATCAGCCTTCTGTCAGATGTGGGGTTGGTGAAGATCCTTTCCCATTCTGTAGGTTGTTGTTTTGTCTTATTAACTATGTCCTTTGCCTTACAAAAGCTTCTCAGTTTTAGGAGGTCCCATTTATTAATTGTTGCTCTCTGTCTGTGCTACTGTTATTATATTTAGGAAGTAGTCTCCTGTACCAATGCATTCAAGACTATTTCCTACTTTCTCTTCTATCAAGTTCAGTGTAACAGGATTTATGTTGAGGTCTTTGATCCACTTGTTCTTGAGTTTTGTGCATGGCAACAGATATGGATCTATTTGCGGTCTTTTACATGTTGATATCCAGTTATGCCAGCACTGTTGAAAATGCTTTCTTTTTTCTTCCAAGGTACAGTCTTGGCTTCTTTGACAAAAATCAGGTGTTCATAGGTATGTGGATTAATGTCAGGGTCTTCAATTCAATTCCTTTGGTCCACATGTTGGATGACTATAAAATTTTAATAATTATTATCATGAATTGATAGATTTTGTTTTTAATATGTGTTATGTGTTGGATAGTCAATTTAAGAACCTTTTTCTCTGTGTGAGCATATGAGTGTGTGGGTACATGCAGAGGCCAGAGGTTGATGGCAGATATCTTCCTTGAATCATGCACCACCTTAGTTTAATTTAAAAAATCAGCATGCAAGGTATTAGATGTCATTACAGTGTTTTTGAATGGTATACCCCAAAGACATCCCAAGCAGTGCAAGCTCATGGTTTACTTTAGCTCTATTTACAACAGCAAGGGAAAGGAACCAGCCGAGATATCCTCCAGCAAAAGAATGGATAATGAAGATGTGCTCCAGGTCTACCTTCTTTTTTGAGATAAGGTTCTCCACTAAATCTAAAGCTTGCTAATTTGGTTAGACAGGCTGGCTAGCAAGTCCCGGGGATCCTCTTGCTTCTGGGCTGGGATCACAGGTGCACTGCCATATCCACCTTTACCATGGGTGCTGGGGATGGGAGTTAGGCCCTTGTGTCCACACAGCAAGCACTTGACTCATGAGCCATCGCCCCAACCCAACAGAACTACTTAGTACTTTCAGCATATTTCCAGGGAAACCGAGTTAAGCAAGTAGCCTGTGGCTAACTCAGCACAGAGCTGAATAAATACTCTGGACAGAAAGTGCAGAATGAAAACCATTGGAGCTCCATCCCTGTATGTATTGCACAGATGCATGCTCTTCACGGATTGACTCTGAGAACCCAGCACTGCATCTGCCCTTGAGGTGACATCTCAGTCAGCTCCTTGTCCAGGTTTGCTGCCTGCCAGGCTCCTTGAAGGGGATCTTCACGGAGCTCGATGTGGTGGTACACACCTGTGATCCCAGTATCCGAGAGGTGGATCAGGAGATAAAGCCAGGAAACCCCAATGAAAAAGAGACAACACTGACATGTATTCCATCTTCAGAAGACTGAGAGATGCCTTGATTGCCAGTCCACTAGGATTCAGCCCCTTTGACAGAACCCTGGAGTATCTGCATGCCTCACTTAGACAACAGCATCCTAAAATAGCATCTCTTCACTGGTTCTGGCTATTCTATTTTGAACACAAGAACGACCATTCTGCAGAGATGGGTCTGTTGAATTCTGAGGTTAAAAGGCAGCAAACATCATCTTTCTTTCTTTCTTTCTTTCTTCCTTCCTTCCTTCCTTCCTTCCTTCCTTCCTTCCTTCCTTCCTTCCTTCCTTCCTTCCTTTCTCTCTTTCTTTTTTTAGTTTTTTGAGAAAGGATTTCTCTGCATAGCCCTGACTGTCCTGGAACTCCAACCAGGCTGTAGACCAGACTGGTGTCGAACTCATAGAGACCTGCCTGCCTCCCCACCCAGCTTGTCTTCTTTTTCTTAATCTTTAGCTGACTAATAAAAATTGTGTATATTAATTTTGCCCAGCATGCTATCTTGATATATGTATATGTTATGGAATGGCTGGCTATATATATTTAATTAACATATATACATACATTTTCTGTTTTGAGAATACTTGTAATCTATTAGCAATTTTCAAACATATAACACATTGCTAATTACAGTCATCATAACATAATAGGTCTCTTGAATTTATTACTCAGCTTAACGGAAAATTGATATCCATTGACCAGTAGCTCTCTAAACCCTGCCCATGACTCCACCTTCATGAGGCCATTCTTCTCTCTGCTTTGTGACTTCTCCTTCAGTTCTGTGTCAGATCCCACATGTGAGACCATGTGGCACTTGTCCTTCTGTCTGCACACCCAGGTTGATTCTATTTCATGGCTGTTATTAGTAATGTCATAAGATGGACATACAGCTGTCTCTCTGGCATACTGATTTCATTTCCTTTGGGTATACACACAATAGTTGGATGGCTGGATCATATGGCCATTCTATTTTTAATGTTTTGAGCAACCTCAGCACCGGGTTCCATGATGGGAACACTAATTTGCATCCCACTAGCAGTGTGTGAGCACTTCATTTTCTCTACAATCTTGCCAACACTTGTCTGTCATCTTTTCAGTAGCAGTTAGCCCAGCAGATGTGAGAGGCTCCTGCACTGCTCTCTGCTGGCTTTCCCTATTGATTAGTGACATGGAGCATTTGTGACACACCTCTCGGCCATCGGTCTTCTTCTGAGAACTATCTGCTTAGGTTTATTGCCCGTTTTAAAAGCAGGCGATTTATTATCTTGCTGTTGAGTTGGCTTCCATGTATATTCAGGACGTTAACCTCTTGCAGATGTGCAGTTTGCACACGAAGTCTCTCCCTAGCTGCTGGATTCACTCTCCTCATGGCCTCCTTTGCTCTGCAGAAACCTTCCCCTCCTTTGTCTCCATTTGTTTTTGTTGCCTATACCTTGACTGAAATAGTAGTGCCCAGAGCAACATCAAGGAGCTTTCCTCCCTTTCCTCACTGATGTACAGCTTCAGTTCTTGGATTTGAGTCTTTACCCATTTCCAGTTGATTTCTGTACATGTGGTGTGGCAGGATCCAATCTCATTACTTCTGCATGCTGATATCCAGCTTCCCCAGCTCCATTCTCGAAGAGATTGCCTTCTGCCTACTGTGTGTTCCTGGCACCTTTGTCAGCAGCCAGGACTGCAAACTCATGGGTTTATTTCTGGGCTTTCCATTCTGTTCCATTTGTCTACATCCCTATTTTTATGCCAGCATCTTCCTGCCTTGATTACTCTAGCCTCATGGCAGATTTTGAAATCCATTAGCATGATGCCTCCAGCTTTGGTCTTTCCATTTAAGATAGCTTTGGCTTTGGGGGTCTTCTGTGGTAAGACATGGCTCTTAGGATTCCCCCCCCTTCTACTTGTGTGAGGAGTCAGTGGAGTGTTAATGGGGTCATGTAATATTTGCAGATTGCTTTTTGTCATTATGGATATTGTAACTGTTAATTCCTGTAAATACAGGAATTTTTTTGTGCTTTCTCCAGTTTCTTTTTGGTAGCATCTGAGTTGCCTCCCAACATCACTTTAGCAGACATAACCGTTTATTGTAGTTTGAGCGTGAACTGTCTTCAAAGGCTCACCCACGGGTTTGGACAGTCCTCAGGAGGAGCTGCTGTTTCTGAAGGTTGTCAAACCTTTAGGAGGTGGAGACTTGCAGGAGGAAATGGATCACTGGGTGACTCTGAGATTTTCACAGCATGATGCTGTGGGATGGTCTGTTTGGCAAATGTGTTGCTAATTAGTCAATAAATAAAACACTGATTGGCCATTGGCTAGGCAGGAAGTGTAGGCGGGACAAGGAGGAGAATAAAGCTGGGAAGTGGAAGGCTGAGTCAGAGAGACACTGCCAGCCGCCACAATGAGAAACAGCTTGTGAAGATGCCGGTAAGCCACGAGTCATGTAGCAAGGTATAGATTAATAGAAATGGATTAATTTAAGCTATAAGAACAGTTAGCAAGAAGCCTGCCACGGCCATACAGTTTGAAAGCAACATAAGTCTCTGTGTTTACTTGGTCGGGTCTGAGAGGTTGTGGGACTGGCAGGTGAAAGAGATTTGCCCTGACTGTGGGCCAGGCAGGAAAACTCTAGCTACAAATGGCGTCCAACGTGTTGGCAAGAGTTTCCACCTAAAATCTGAAAAAAGATTCTAAAACGGAGCTAAAAACAGCTTCCTAATTGTCTCTCTCAAATGAGCGGCAGCTGCTGGTTTGAGCTACTTGTGGGTTCCTAGCTTGCGTGCAGAATGGCAGGAATGAGGCCTCTGCAAGTGGCACATTAAGCTGCATGGTGGATTTAGACTTTGCTAGTACAAAACAAAAAAAGAGATTTTTGGGCTACATGGTGCTTGGATAAAAGCATAGACCCATGATAGCTTCCAGAGCTGGTGGTAAACGCAGCCATGTTGGGAAGCTGAGGTGGGCGGAGCCAGCAGCCACAGCTGCTGCAGTTTAAAGCAATAGATTCACAATAAGACAGATTCAGATGTAATAGTTTACAATGTGTGTAAAAAATACATAGGCTTGAAAGAGACAAAAAAGGTGATGTATACAGTTATATAAACAAATACATAGTTTTGAAAAATAAAGTCTTTAAAGAGACAGTAAAATTAATATTAAAAAAAGCCACGTAAAGATGGCTACCACACAGAGAATCTGGATTATGTTCTCTTTGATATTCGTAACTGCAGAAAAACATTTGATTATAAAAGCTGTTGAGTTATGCCAAAATGTATATTTTAAAGGTACCTTGATTTCAAAATTTGGATATAAGGAAATGTTGCTTTGGAAAAGAGTCTCTGCTTTTGTTCCCACAGAAAGCCAAAGGTTATGGATTTGTTCCAGATTAAGATACATCAGGTTTGACCAGCCAAGACCCCCTGAAAGGTCTCTGATGACACCATGGCCCAGATGATCCAACATCCAGAATGGTTTGAAGGCATCTGGCTCAGATGATACAGCCTCAAGGACTACTCCATGATCCTAAAATTTTCTTTGTGTCCCCATAAGATACAGCGCCCCCCTCCAGCAGGAAGTAGTAAGAGAAGCTACGCCCAAATTCCCAAATTATATGTAATTTTACTTTGTTAAGGTTAAAACCTTCCTTTTTGAAAAAAAAAAGGGGGAAGTGCTGTGGGATGGTCTGTTTGGCAAATGTGTTGCTAATTAGTCAATAAATAAAACACTGATTGGTCATTGGCTAGGCAGGAAGTGTAGGCGGGACAAGGAGGAGAATAAAGCTGGGAAGTGGAAGGCTGAGTCAGAGAGACACTGCCAGCCGCCACGATGAGAAACAGCTTGTGAAGATGCCGGTAAGCCACGAGTCATGTGGCAAGGTATAGATTTATAGAAATGGATTAATTTAAGCTATAAGAACAGTTAGCAAGAAGCCTGCCACGGCCATACAGTTTGAAAGCAACATAAGTCTCTGTGTTTACTTGGTTGGGTCTGAGAGGCTGTGAGACTGGCAGGTGAAAGAGATTTGCCCTGACTGTGGGCCAGGCAGGAAAACCCTAGCTACAGCATGAGTCCACTTCCTCACTGCTTTCTGCTTCTTGGACCAGCTGCTTTTCCCATGATCCCATGTATCCCTTCTTAAATCCTGGGACAAAATAAGCCCTTCCTCCTTGAGTTGCTTCTTTTCAGTGACTTGGTCACAACAGCAACAACAAAAAGGTAACAACTAATACCAGAATTAGTTACCAAACCGAATCCGATAGAAACCAAGCCAGGCAAATGACAAGGAGGCACTCCAAACCAGGTTATGGCAAGGGTGTGTGCCCATGTGGAACCCAGCGCTGTGGGAGCTGAGGCAGGAGGATACCGAGTAGAAGACCAGCCTGGGCTACAAAGTGAACCCTCAAAAACCTATATACAAAATGAAAAAGCAACACTCCCTACCCACACACAAACACCACCCTGAAAGTGGAAGGCAAGGTTATGTTCTATGGTGGAGGAAACATGACCAGAATAGAATCCAGTTTTCGCCTTGAAGAAGCATTAATTGATAGTACAAAATTACAGGTTGTAAAAACACATAGGGAATAGTTTGCTTAATCTCTTTTTATTACCTATAATTAAAGTTTCATCTACTCAGTGGGACTCTGAACTCTCCCCCAAACTGTGCCCCCTGCATTTCCCAGCTCCTCTGGGCTTCGTATGGTTCTATCTTTAGCTGTGAGGTCAGCTGCTATGTGTGGATAGGTGAGATTTGAATCCAACCACCTACTGAACTTCATCCCTCTCTTCATTCTTGTCTTGCTCCTTGTCAAGTGCCTTCTTCCACACAACATCCACTTACACTCACATTATACCTGGCAAAAGCCTATGTCCCCCCAAGTAGCAGCAATAGTCTTTCCCCTCAAATCTAGTAACCTACCTCCATTTGTGACCTATCAGTAGGATCTAGTGACATCCACTCAAGCCCATTTATGCACATTCATGAGATTTCCGGTCTCTAGAATGAGGTTTGGAGATTCAAGTCCACTGCCCTGGCCTTATTCTATACCTCATACAGGTTACTTTCCATCCTTTGTGATTACTCATAATTCTCTTTAGGGATGTGGACAATGGGGCAGAAAGATCCTTGGAGCCAGAGGTCAGGGAGGATGGGGGCAAAACTGCCTTCTAGGCTCATGAACTCATCGGCAAGAATCAAGGCAATCACCACTCCAGCAGTGATAGGGAGGGCCTTATCAGCCCCCCCCCCTTGACTGAGAAGCCATTGATGACTGATCAGCCCCCCTCTTGACTGAGAAGCCATTGATGACTGATCAGCCCTCCTCTTGACTGAGAAGCCATTGATGACTGATGGCTTCTGAGGCTTCTAGGGCAGGAGAGTCAGTTTTCTTTAAGTGTAGTCAACCAGACTCCAGTGGATGGAGGGGGAATTAAAAAATGAAACAAAAACAAACAAAAAACAGACAAGAGAAGAGCAGACTCACCCCAGGAGAAACTTCGATTCACTTAAATATTTCCTTGTTTTTCCTTCTGTGGCAGGCTGTTTATCACTTAGGATTGTTCATTTTCTGCTTTAAAGGATTTTTGAGACAGGCTCTCACTCTAGCCCAGACTGACGTGGAACTCATTATCTTACCCAGTCTGCTTTCAGACTTGCAGCAATGCCCTTGCCTCAGCCTTGTAGATGTAACCGTCTTATTAAATAAGAAACACAGAGCCAATGCAGAGATGAAAGCCCAAGAGGTCAGAGCTACAGCTAAGAGCTAAAAACCTTACCCTTCACTGCTGCTGCTATCTTCCTCAGCAAGAGACCTACTTCCTGTCTGTTTGTCTTTTTTATAGACTTTCTATTCTGCCTTCTCATTGGTTGTAAACCCAACCACAGGACCTCCTCATCACTGCCTGTCTGTACAGACCTCCAGGTCTTCAATGGTTGGTACTGAGATTAAAGGCATGTGTCTCCATGCTGGCTGTATCCTTGAACACACAGAGATCTGCCTAGCTCTGCCTCCCAAGAGCTGGGATTAAAGGCATGCATCACCACCGCCCAGTTTCTGCTATGGCTTGCTATTAGCTCTGACCCCCAGGCAACTTTATTTATTAACATACAAATAAAATCACATTTCAGTACAATTAAAATATCACCATACAGCCTTCTCGGTGCTAGGGTTATAGGTGTGAACCACCTTCCCTGGCTATGTTTTCTCTAAAAATATACTAGTGGCCCTTCATCAGAACACTTTCAATTACCTTGAAATTTTGGTGTGTGAAACATCTGGGATGCCAGCTACTTCCAGTCATGTCAAGGGAGGGAGGAATATAACTCTCTCTAAGAGATTTTGATACATTGAAGTAAAACCTTGCTTTTGAACTCTATACTAGGAGATTCAATTACTAGTACATAAACAATTTTAATTCTAGTACAGTGTCATAGAACATTGCTACAGTGAAGCCTCAGAGGACAGACACACATTATCAAGTCCTCTTTCCTTGGGTTAGAAACAAACATCCTTTGAGTAAATTAGATCCATCTTTACCTTAAGAAATAAAACTTCAGGCTTCCCATCATTGCCTGAAAATTAATTTTGTGCTCCTGACAACATTAAATTATTCTGAAGGTTTCAGCTTTTAGGAGAAAATTGGCTTTCCCAGAACCAGCTATGTTTCTGAAATTCCTTTTCTTTTCTTAGAAATATTTCCCACATTTTATGAGCTCTATCAGAAAGTTATAACTTGGGTAATTTCTCTTCTGTAGCTTCCTGGATTTAAACACAATGTTTATATATGCCAATATGTTAATATATTTGAATATTTGTTATCAACACTAACTGCTCTCTTCCTTTCTTCTCTCATGCATACATCTAACAAATTCTAGAGTTCTGCTTCTGTTTAAAAGGAAAAGAAAAAAGTTAATAATAGATAAGTCTTAGTTTAATTTCTTGGTGTTGTGGTGAAGTATCTTGACAAGAAGTAACTTAAAGGAGAAATGTTTTATTCTAACTCACAGTTCAAGGCACAGTCCATTGTGTCAGGAAGGAAGTCGAGGCAGTAGCTTAAAACAGCTGGACACATTGTATCCGTAAAGTGGCCGAACACATTGTATCCGTAAAGCAGCCAGACGGACACATTGTATCCACAGCTGAGAGCAGAGAGCAGTTGCTCAGCTCTCTCCTCTACCTATCCAATCCAGAATCCCACAAAGGAAATGGGACTGCCTAGAATGGGCATGTCTTCACACTTCAAATAAAGCAATCAGGATAATCCCCCACAGGTATTCTGAGAGGCTTATTTCCCAGGTGATCTTAAATTTTGTCACATTGACAACACTAGCCATCACAGCACTTTGGCTTCCTCTAGATCAACCATCGGTGTTAAACTATCACTTTACCTCTGTACGCTAGCTCACTGCACACTCCTGTTTTCCTCCGTTGTTCCCCCAGTCATCTCATCCTGCGCCCATGGTTTGTTTGAGTGTACCATGAGCTACCAACATTTGAGCTCTTCTCAGCAATGATAGAACTTGAAAATGCAACCTTTCCTTACCCCACTTCCATTGGGGTGTGTGTGTGTGTTTGCTTTTGCTGTGATACATCTTAGCTCTATAATAATCTTAAGTCCTATGCTATAATCATCTTTATATGAGTGTCAAGACTCATTCATATTTATGGCCAACCTCTCTTTGTGTGGTTGTTCCTTTTTTTTTTTTTTTTTTTTTTTTTTTTTTTTTTTTTTTTTTGCAACATTTCCCTGCTTCATTTGGGGCCATTTTGGTGTACCTGAAAATCTATGTACCTGTAGCATTTCAGTGAAAGTCTACACATCCACTTTTGTTGGCCTTAAATTCTCTCTATTTCTCTTATTTTTCCTGGAGCATGTTTTCGCTGACGGTAGGAGTCTAGGCTGGCAGTTCTCTTTTTCCTCCCTTCCTTATTATTTTAAACAGGCTAAGTCTCAATCCTATAACTTTCATCACTTCTGTTTGATAGGCATCCCTAAGTCTTGCTGCTGAGTCCCTGAAGCTAATGCTTCTTCTTCTTCTTCTTTTTTTTTTTTTCTCTTGGGTGCTTTTTTTATTTTCTTGTTAGCTCTCACTTTCAGACTATGGGCATCTTGCTTGGAATTTGGTTTGATATTTTAGCTTGACGATTTTTGCAAATTCTCAGCCAACCCCTCTTCACATACTGTTTTTCACTACACTCCCTACCTCTTCTTCTTCTGGTTCTTTGGTTAAATATATGTGTGACCTTTTCACTCTATTTTATTTGTCTCATTTTTTTTCTCTGCAAGAATTTTAAGATTCTTCTACAGTCTGAATATTTAATAATGAACTCTCTTTGCTCTGGCAATATTTATTTTACTTGTCTTTAGAATAATCTATTGAATTCATATATTGAATTTACTCATTTAGTTATATTTGCTCACTGTACTAGAATCTTAATTTAATTCATTAAAATAGTCTTTTCATTTCATAACATTGTCATCTATCTTCTTAAGCATATTAATCTTTCAGAAACCCCACTAAATCAAAAGATTTCCATTAAAAATTCTGCTGGAAGATGATTGCTACCTTGGCCCATAGAATCTTACCTCCACAAGTAAAAGTTAAATTATAAGAGTAAAAAGTAATGACAAGTAGCTTATCTAAAGAAGGGTAACCTGAATGTATAACTTATAAATGGTTATAATACCTCCATATGATGAATCCATCCCTGAGAAGTAAGCTGCAGTTTAAATGGGATGTTCTCCATTGGCTTGGGCATTTGAATACTTGGTTCCTTTGTGGTGGTGCTGTTGGGGAGGCTTAAGAGGTGTGACCTTGGTGGAGGAAGTGGAGGTGGGCTTTGGGAGTCTAAAGACTCATGTTGTTTTGACTTCATTCCGTTTTGTGTTTGTGGTTCAAGGTGTGAGCCCTCAGCTTCCTGTTCCTGATGCCCTGTCTTCCCTCCACAATCATGAACTCTAGCCCTCTGAAACTGTGACCCCAGATAGACTCTTTCTAAGTTGCCTTGGTCATGGGTTTCACACCAGCAATAGAAAAATCAATCAATACATAAGCCAATCTCAGAAGGTGCCCTGCCTGAGACGCTCTCTACAGGCAGAGCTGAGGTTGGTCTTAATTCAGGAGAATGCCACACAGAATTGTTGTCTCTACCAAGAAAGCATTGTTTACCATGCATGACATTTTTCTTTTATTATTAAACCTTTTATTATTTTAAAAGAATCTCAAACATATGTAAAGTATGTAGAATGTCTTATATAGACAGAGTAGGTATTATAACGAACCCCTCCACATCACCCAAGCTAAAACTCATTCACTATTTGAATTTTATTTCAATTAATAATTATTTTATATAGTCTTAAATCCAATCTCTAATCCTCAATTGCTATTTTTTACAAAAATTTTAAGATATAATTTATAAATGTTGAAAAACAAACCTTAACTGTACAGTTTTGACAAATGGATCTATTTGGATAGCCATGCTGTTAAAGACTAAATTGTGTCAACTCCAGATTCACTACTGAAGCCTTAATTCCCAGGCTGACTGTATTTGTGCCGGAGACTACAAGGAGATGATGAAGGGTGCATGAGACTGTAAGGATTGAGCTTTGCCCCTCAGGGCTGCAGGAAGAGAGCTGGAGAACAAGGCCTTGGGCACACAAAGAAGGGACCTCAGCATCAAACAACACATTGAGCCTGAACTTCTCAACCTCTAAAACTCAAGAAATAAATTGATGTTCTTTAAGCTACCCGTCTGTGGTATTTTGGTATAGTAGTCCTGGAAGACAAATGCATGCTCAGCAAGACGCTATTGGACATCTTAATCCACCCAGACAATACCCTAATCCTTTCTTCCCTGCTCTCCAGGCAACACCAATTTATTTCTTGAGTTGCAGAGGTTGAGAAGTTCAGACTCAAGGTGTTGGCAAAAGCAACTTAAGGGAGGAAGTTTCACTTAGCTCACAGGCCCAGGTGACAGTCCATCATGGGGGACGTCACACCGTCAGAAGCTGGAGGAAGCTGGACACATTTCATCCCCAGCCAAGCATGCTAGTATACTTCAGGATTCCCTGCTCAGGCAACAGGCTCAGGGAACAATCCTGCCCACAAATAAGATGGATCTTCCTACATCGAGTAATATAATCAAGATAATCCTAAACAGGCATACCCAGAGGCACACCTCTCTTAAGTGATTCTAGATTCTGCCAACTTCACAATTAACACTAGCTGCCACACCTTATAATAGTGTTGTCTCTTTTAAAAATGTATGGAAATGATGTAATTTAGTGTGTTCCTTTCATTGTTTCTTTTACTCAGTATCATGTCTCTAAGACTATGTTGTTGTGTAGTAAACAGTTCCTTACTTTTTAGTGACCCGTAGGATTCCATTCCAGGAATATATCAGAATTGGGTTGTTCTCCTGTGAGTTCTTGGCACATGTGGGTTCAGCTTTTGGTTATTGTGAGGAAAACTATTTTGAGTATTATTCTGGTTCTTTAGTAGACAGAAGTTTGGATTTCTCTTGGATAAATGTCTAGCAGTGAAATTATTGGGTCAAAGAGGCCATGTATGTTTTAGCCATGGACTGTATACTGATACCTCACAGGGACTTTAGCGTATAGTTCCTTAACATCTAATGATGTAGATAATTTCTTAATTTTACTTGTTGATTTGCCTATTAGTCATTTGTATATTTTCCTTTGTGAAATGTCTATGGTATCTTAGCCTATTTTTAATTGATTGCTATTATTAACTTGTTGCAATTTATTACATGTTCCGGATATAAGTCCTTTGTCGGATTCATGGTCTAGGATATTTTCTGTATTTGTGTGGTATATCAATTCCTTTTCTTTTTTAAATTTGTTCTTGGAAAATCTCATACATGTATATAATGCTGTTACTCCTATCCCTTGTTATCTCCTTCCCAGTCCTGTGTAGTCACCTCCCCCCACCATTGTCTTCCCAAAATTCATGTGTTTTTCTTTGGCTTGTGTTCCTCTGGGTTTGACCAAGACTGTATGGACATGGGATTGGAACTATCCATTGAAGCCTGGAAGGTTCACCATTGGGTACACAACTGAAGACAGTGGCTGCCTCTCACCTAAAGTCTATCACAATAAGGGGTAGGGTCTCATGAGCCTCTCTCTTGTCCATGATTGACTGTTAAAAGGGTCTGTCTCATGCAAGTAACCGTAGCTGCCATGAGTCCATGATTACATTGTGTCTTGTCAAGATGGTGGTATTTCACTGTCCTTCTCCTTGTCTTCTGGCTCTTCTATTCTTTTTATCCCTCTTTTGGACTATTCCCAGAGTCTTAGAGAGGATGGAGTAAATGACTAGTTTAGGGATGAGCTCTCTCCTGTCACTTATTCTCAGCCCTGGGCAGCTGTGAACTCCACATTCACCACTGTTCACTGCAAAGAGAGGCTTCTCTGATTAGACTTGAGAGTAGCCTTTGTCTAAGGGTATAAATACAGATATTTAGAAGGCAGTTTGATATTACAGCTATTTAGCTACATGTCAATAGAAGTTTTCTCCAAGGCCTATGACCTGAGGCATGGGTTTTTGACCAGGCTTACGCTATTAGAAATAAGTTCCCTCTGTGGAGCAGGCCTCAAATCTAATCATAAAACGGTTGGCTACCTCCATAACAGTGATGCCAGTATTATACATATGAGAACATCTTACTTGGCAGGTTGATATCATAGTTTATAGAGTTAATTTCTCTGTAAGACCATTAATGTCCCCACCAGAAGCCTGCATAACACCTTTCACACTTTGGAAGCTAGCCAGCAGTGAGGAGGTGTCCAGCTTCTTGATTTATTCATGTCTCACAAACAAGGTATGTAGCGCCATCAACAACAGAGTTCTTATAGTTTAGTTCTTGTGTGTAACCAAGTGAAAAGGCAAAGAGCCTGTATTGTTTTGGGGGCCTGTGGTGATTTGAGTGAGAACTGTTTTTCGTGAACTCAGGTATTAAACACTTGATCCCCACTTTGTGGTACTGATTGAGGAGGTTATGGAGCCTTTAGGAGTTGGAACCTTGCTGGAGGAAGTATGCCACTGGGGTTGGGCTTTGAGTGTTGCTGGTAGTTTTTGCTCTTTTGAGGGGCCTGCCACCCAGCTCCCAAATAAATCACACATGGAGGCTTATTCTTAATTATAAATGCCTGGCGTTAGCTTAGCTTATTTCTAGCAAGCTTTTCTTAGCTTTAAATTATCCCATCTATCTTTTGCCTCTGGGCTTTTTCTTTTCTATTCCTGTATACCTTTCTTTGTTTCTCCATTGCTGGTTGTGTAGCTAGATGACTAACCCCTGATGTCCTCCTCCCCTGATGTCCTCCTCCTTCTCTGGCTACTTCTTCTCTTTTTTCTTTCCTCCCAGATTTCTCCTTCTATAGATTCTCTCTGCCTGCTAGCCCCACCTATCTTTTCTCCTGCCTTGCTATTGGCTGCTCAGTTCCTTATTAGACTATCAGGTGTTTTAGACAGGCAAAGTAACACAGCTTCACAGAGTTAAACAAATGCAACATAGACAGAAGTAATACACCTTAAATTAATAATCTACAACTTTTGAGAGTTTATATCCTAATCAGATAGGCTCAGCCATGTCCAGTTTGATCTCTCTGCTTTGTATTTGTGGTTGAAGTTGTGATCACCCAGCTTATGGCTCCAGTGGCCCTGCTGCTGTGCCTACTTCACCATTTTGGACTGCACTTATTGTCTTAGTAACTTTTGTATTGCTGTAAGGAGGCACCATGACCAAGGCAACTTATAAGAGAAAGCGTTTAATGTAGAGGCTTGCTCATAGTTTCAGAGGGCTAGTCCATGATCATCATGGCAGGGAGCATGGCAGCAGGCATGCATGCATACATGCATGCAGGCAGGCATAGTGCTGGAGCAGTAGTTGAAAGCTCTCGTCTGATCTATTCAAGTTGCAGAGAGAGAGGGAAAGACTGAGGGAGAGACTTACAGAAAGACTGAGAGACTGGGACTCACATGGGCTTTTTAAGCCTCCAGGCTCACTCCCAGTGATATACCTGCTCTACCAAGGCCACCCTACTTCAGCAAGGCCACATTTCCTAATCCTTCCCAAACAGTTCTCCTAACTGGGGACTAAGCATTCAAATATAAGAGCCTATGGAGGCGGTTCTCATTCACACCACCACACTTCTGGAACTGTGAGCCCAGATGAACTCCTCATTCTGTAAGTTGCTCTTGGTTTTGATATTTTCTCATAGCAACAGAAAAGTAACTACTATCAGGTCCTTGGGGGTCACTTGGCCAACAACTCCTAAGAAGGTAGCCCACACCAGGGACCAGGGTCCTTGTTTAGTGTCTCACTGCTTCCAGGGACAGCACTGTCTTGCTACAAAGGTTATTTCTCTCTGGCCTATTTTTTTTTTAATTTTTTTCTTTTTTAAATAGTTTTCTTTTCTTTTTTGGAAAGATTTGTTTATTTTTATGTGCATTGGTGTTTTGCCTGCATGTACATCTGTGAGGGTGCCAGATCCCCCGGAACTGGAGTTACAGACAGTTGTGAGCTGCCATGTGGGCACTGGGAATTGAACCCAGGACCTCTGGAAGAGCAGCCAGCGCTCTTAACCACTGAATCAACTCTCCAGCTTTTTAATATTTTTTAAATTGAGTTAGATGACAATAGGTTTCCTTATGGCTTTTTCACACTCCCTTTGTTTTTGTTAGCCCTGCTGCTTATTCTTTTTCTTAAGCTGACCTTTGATGAGCATGAGCTTTAAATTTTGATGAAGTCCTATTTTTCAAAATTTTCTTCTTGGTTATCTCTGTCTACATTCTGTTTACAAGGCCCATGTAACATTATGAAAACACTTTCTCTATTTTCTTTGAAAAGATTTATGGTTCTTTTTCATTTGTTTGTTTAGGCCTATGGTATCTCTTAATATTAACAAACTTGAGATCACGCTGTTTATAGAGCTTTGACACCCTGCTTCTACCTCGGAGGCTGTTCCATCTCCTTCTTCACACATCACTGAAAATACTTCCGAAGTAACAGTAGAGGCTGTTTTGAGTTTCTATGCCACAGATAAGACATCATGTACTTAAATCTTCCTTTATTTTGTAATATTTAAGTTGTTCTCTCTCAATAATATTTTCGACAAAAGTATTTTTTTTTTTTCATCTGGATGTGCTTTTTGGGCTGATTTCTCAAGGATGAATTATGGGGCCAAATGGTAGGAAATATGTTGTGACTCTTGGTAATCACCATGTTTTCAAAGCATTCCAGAAAAGAATGTAATCATTTAAATGCCCTCCAGCTTGGATGAAGGATGTAGCAAGGTAGTAAAGTGTGTGCTTAGCATATGCAAGCACTGTGCTTAATCCCCAGCACCAATTAGTTAATGAATTAATAAAATAAATATTCCCTGGAGCAATATGGTAATGCTTAGCTCATCGTGTCCTGCCATCAAAAAAAAAGTTGTTTAATGTGGTTAAGAAGGTATTTTTTTGTAATGTCACTTAATATTTCTTCTATTATCAAACTTTAACTTTTTTTTTTTTTTACGTGCATTGGTGTTTTGCCCTGGGTGTTGGGTCCCCTGGAATTGGAGTTACAGACAATTGTGAGCTGCCACATAGGTGCTTACAATTGAACCTGGGTCCTCTGGAAGAACAGTCAGTGCTCTTAACTGCTGAGCCATCTCTCCAGCCCCAAACTGAACTTTTAAAATAGATTTATCCACCTCACTTTCCTCATTCAGAATGGCTCATTTAAATGCACTGTTCACTTAGGCATTACTTATTTTTAGGGGCCTACTTTACTCCTTTTGAGTCTATTCCAGAAACATATGAAGGATATTAGCCACACCAATGTTATTCAGTTTTGGTGAGAATGTTTACATGTGGCATTTAATGTGGTTAGTGGACCTGGTAAAAATTTTTTTTTGCTAATGACATGAAGATGTTTATGAGTGTATAGTTGTAAAAACTCAGATGAAGAAGGCCACACAGACAGGTGAAGCATAAATTCATCCATGAGGATGGCAGAGAGAGGGCTTTTGTGTTTGATCTGCTCAGCAATTGCTGTATATTCATGAGTCCAATGTTTATCCTCAGCTTGTTTCTCTATGTCTGAAATACAGATCAGTATTAAAAATTTACGAGATTCCTGAGTGAGAGTATAATTAAATGGAAAGTGTTCTGCCTGTAAGTTATTCTAGAGTACATATTATACGCTAGGCAAGCCCCATTTCTTTCCTTTTACATATTTGTAGGAGATAAACATGTAGTAGATATGCACATATCGTTTCACTTTTATAGCAATGTAAAGTTATTATAGTCAAGAAAAACAATTCCCAATGACACAAGTTGTATTGCCAAAAGCAGATTTAGTTGCCATTCTATGTAATAGCCTGGGAGGATTAAAGAAGGAAGGTAAGTCTTAAAAAAGAAGACGCATTCCAAAGGCACACTGCTCTCCCCTGGTTACTTCTCGCTGCTGTGATAAACACCACGACCAAAACCAACTTGGTGAGAAAAGGGTCAGTTTCGGCTGATAGCTGACAGGCCATCATCAAGGGAAGCCAAGGCAGGGATTCAAGGAAGGGACCTGGAGACAGGAACTGAAGTTGAGGTCACAGGGGAAGGATGCTTACTAGCCTGCTCTTGCTGTCTCTTGCTTGAGCAGCTACCTTTCTTATATAGCTTAGGCCCACTTGCCTAGGGTTGGCGCTGCTTACAGAGGGCTAGATGCTTCTACATGAATCAAGAAAATGCCCCACAGACATAATCACAGACCAATCTGATGGAGGCAATTCCTCCATTGAGGTTCCCTCTTCCCATGTATGTCAAATTGATAAGCCAAGATTCGCCATGCTCTTTGAGGCCTTACCACAAATGCTCTCTCTGTTGGTAGTTACACTAGAACCCACAAATATTCATCACATATAGAAAACATTGTATTCATATAAAGTTATTTCCTTCGAATTATGACAACATAGATTCATTGTGTACTTGAAAGATTTGAAGATTATTTTGCTTAGCATTTGGGGTGTCAGTATCAAGGCCTGAAAAGTATCAGTATTTTCTCACAAACAAGTTGTTTCCTAAAAGCTATTATTTGGGTTTAGATCAGAGCTTTGACCCTCTTGCTGTCTCCTCTGGCTGTGTCCTTAGCTCCCTACCAAATAAGGGCAGTTTGTATACAAATTCAAAACACATTTCATCAGCTGAAGGAAATTTAGGTCATTTCTATTTCTTAACTATTATGAATAGAGCAGCAGTGAACGTTGCTGAGCAAGGCTCTGTGAAGTAGGATGTTGAGTCTGTTGGGCATATGCTAAGGAATGGTATTGCTAAGTCATATAATAGATCTACTTTTAACTTTGAATATTCACTCGTAAGCACCCAACCCATTAGTCTAAGTGCTAACATGTCTTCTCATCCTAAACAATGATTTTACCAAGTGTAGTGACTCACACTGTATCCCAGTAATTAGGAGGCTGATACAGGAGGATTCTTATGATCTGAGGTCAGCCTGGGCAACGTAGTGAATTCCAGGATAATTTACACTACAGGGTAAGAGCCTTTCTCAACAACAATAACAAAAACACAACCACCACAGTAACAACAAAATAACTAACACAGCAGACCACCACAACATGGCACAGAAAAACTGTGTTTATAAAGAAGGACAAACGGCTGGGCGGTGGTGGCGCACGCCTTTAATCCCAGCACTCGGGAGGCAGAGCCAGGCGGATCTCTGTGAGTTCAAGGCCAGCCTGGGCTACCAAGTGAGTTCCAGGAAAGGCACAAAGCTACACAGAGAAACCCTGTCTCGAAAAACCAAAAAAAAAAAAAAAAAAAAAAAAAAAAAAGGACAAACAAGGACTTTAGGAAGTTTGCCATTTGCCCGTGGACTGGACCTCACTTTGCATGTCTTCCCACCAGAAGTCCATACACAAAGCTTTGGGAGTGATTTTCCACTTCCTGTATAAGAAGAAAATAGAAATGCATCCGGAGCCTCTTTTAAATTTACTTCAAAGGAAAAAGAAAATATTTGCTGCAAAGAGTCTTCAGCTTATTTGTGAGAAATGAATTGTCATTTCATTTTAGAACAAGGTAAACAAAGCCATAAAAAGCACCGCTCAGAGCTGTCAGAAGCATGCAGCTTTTAAATCTGCAGCAAGCCCAGGGTGCACTCTGAGTCTCTGCTCTGTTCTGCCTGCCCAAGTGTCTAGCTGAAGTGATGAAACAACAGCCACGAACACATGCTACCTACACTCTTAATTACCACAGGGCCTGAGTGATGGCCCAGTCCGGCTGACCTTTGTGGAGCAAGTCGCTTTCTGTGAACCGTGGGCAAGCTTGTCACTATCTAGGTATATCTTAGGATAAGTGGACTGCTGTTGGGTGATGTGGGAAACGTAAATGAAATGAAATGTGTTTCCCATCGAAGGGTTAAATGAAACAAACTCCATATTGAAAAATAGGAAAGGTAAAGAAGCCACTTGGCAGAAATTCAAATTCCTCCAGGGTCAGCATTTCTTGAAATCAAAATATACACTCAATATTGCACTCTGCTTATCAACTGTGCTGCTTTAAGTCGGCCAACCTTGGAAGAATTTGAGGCGAAGCTCTGACCACTCAGAGAGAGGCAGAGGACCCATTTGCATTGGGAATAGAAATCTGGTTGGACACACACTGGGTGTGCTTGCCTGTCTGATTGGCACAGGTATGCATCCTTTTGCAGAAGTAAAACTTTTGCCTTGTTGGAATACTTGGGACTGTATGACCATTTTCATGAGACCCCAGACCCATTTCTTCCAGGGAACTCACAGTTCTAGCAGCTGTCAATTAGCAACAAGGTATCCATCCCCCCTAGACAGAAACTGGGCAATAACAGAAGATGGGGGATCTAAAATTCCTTCAGATCTTTCTGAAAATTGATTAAGAAGTAAGACTCTGAGAAAACCGTGTGTTCAAAGTACATCCATTGTATTTAAGTCAATGAGCTCAGCTTAGTGGAGCTGCCCATGTTCTGATCCCATCACGCCCTCCTACAGAACATTAAAGCCTTCCAATTAGATTCTCATAGAATAAATTGCAGTGCCCGTACTGGAAGCTGCTTTGGCCATTTGATTAAATAGTGTCTACTTTTAAAAACATTTGAGCCAATGTCTCTGTGCGCAGGCAATCTGCATGAGTTACTATGGGACTTCCACTCTGAGCCTGTTTGAAAGGTGAATAAACTCAGCCCTGACAGACAGTCCCTATGAAGTCCTTGGTGGGAAGAGTGAGTGGCCAAGTCAGTGTCTAGAGTCCATCCAGAGTTGCCCCTGTGACTCAGGGCTAATGGGGGGGGGGGGGGTTTCAACTACTCCAGTTCCGGGCAAGGTCAAACTGAGGTGGTTTTTTGTTTTTCATTTTGCCACAGTTTTTCTTAATGAAAATGGAAATAGAGATGTTGTTAAACAGCTAAATTTACCAAACAGCTCTTTTTTTAGGGAGTTAACTCAGCAGGAAACCTATTATAGTTTTCTTTTTCTAGGTCAAAAGAAAAATATTGCACTTGCTCTCAGGGGATTTAGGAGTGCTCCCAAGAGAGAATTCTAAAACCAGAACTGTGGAGGCTTAACTGACAATTAAAGAAAGGCAGACCACATTAGAACATTCTAGAACCCTAACAGTCTTGCTTTGATATCAGCAAGAGGTGGGTAACAGGCTAGCAGAGTGGCCGCCTCAGAACTGTTTAGAATGTACTTTATGATGCTTCTATGAAACAGTGATCTTGGCTGTACCAAGGACAATATCAAAGGTCTTCCTGGCATAGGAAGGTTGAGTGGGGGTGCAGATACATAATGTACAGATTTAAAAATAGTCTCTGACAAGTATTGGAAGAATGTGATGACTCTGGTAATTACCTCACAACTCTAACCCCAAATGCAGCACCTTGCAAAGTTAGCTAAGATGGAAATATTTAACAAGAAACTGTCTCAGAGTTTAAATTCCAGGAGGAAGTTTAGCAAACAGAATGGTGACTATCACCTAATGTCCCCACGACTGGATTTATTTCTATTGAATTTTGTTTGCGTTTGTTTGTGGGCATATCCACACAAGAGTGCACATTCATGTGTGTAGCTGTGTGTGGAGGTCAGAGGTTGACACTGGGTGTCCTTCTCAATCACTTTACCCATTATTTTTTGAGACAGGGTCTCTCACTGAACCCAGAGCTCACCAATTTGACTAGACTGGTTGGCCAGCAAAGATCCACTTGTCTCCATCTCTGCTAGCACTGGGGTTACAGGTACATGCTGATGATAAAACAGAAGTCAGGGTTCCCTCTTGGAGTTCTTTGTCTCTTTAAAAGAATTTAGGAATAGACTCAGCAGAAGCTCAAGGATAATTTTATTGGAGTTTAAAAGAAAAATCCTGGGGCTGAAAAGATGGCTCAGCTGTTAAGAGCACTGGCTGCTCTTGCAGAGGACCTGGGTTCAATTTCCAGCACCCACATGGTAGCTCATAACTACCTGTAACTCCAGTTCTAGGGGACTTGATACCCTCTTCTGGCTTCTATGGGCACTACATGTGCCATGCACACTGTGCACAGATATACATGTAAGCAAACATCTATACACACAAAATAATAAAAATTTAAAAATAATAATAAAAGAAAAGAAAAATCCCAGGGCAGGCTAGCTGAACTTCAACTGCTAGTTGGAGGAGGGGAATAGAGGAGAGAAGGAAAAGACTATGCCATTTAAGCAGGCATGGAGGTCATACGTGGCAGACAGGCAGCCACATGAGGGGAGTGGGGCTTTAGAGAAAGAGGAAGGAAGTCCATAACGTTGGGGGAAAGCCCCAAGTGTTAAGGACAGCATGCTTAGAGAAGAGATAGAAAGAAGAAAAGGAGAAGCTGTGTTTTTCTGAACTATTCAGAAGAGCAGCAGGCTTACAAGCTGCATGATGCTGGCATTGCTGTAGTCCTGAGGCCCAGGAGGCTACTGCTCTGGGGGTGAGGATTCCAGGTAGGAAAAGTATAGTATCTCATTAAGGGACTAATTATTCCACCTATCTCTTTAGAATGGATTACAGTGAGCCTGCTTTCCTAGGGGGTGTTCTCCAGGCCAGCCCAACTGAAATATCAGGTCTCCACTCCAGCCAGAGGGAGTTTGTTCTCTGGACTGGGAAGTTTTTTTTTTCACTCGGCCACACTTGGCTTTTCTGTGGATTCAGAGGCACTGAACAGGTCCCTGTGCTCACACCAAAGGCACCTTGCTGGGTTATATCCTTACCTCCTCTTCTGTATTTTAGGTTTGTAATGCCTGAAATTTAGCAACCAGGAGAAAAATCATTTTTCTGGAACCAATCCACATGTCTCCAGAACATTAACCAGAAGATCAAGTTAAAATGTATCCATAGAAAACTATTAATTGGTATTTTCTACAGGGTTCTTTTTTGAGCTTTTGAATTATAATTATATGAGTGAGGAAAAAATGGAAATCCTTATTTGGGGTGGAAAGGATGATGTGTTAATCAACATCTTGTTTGTTCTGTAGTTATTTCCTTCTCTCAGTCCTATTTTAGGTCACCGTGCGTATTTGAATGGTAAAGCCAAGCCCTCAGCAACTCGGCTAAAATCAATCAACAATCAACAATTTAGTTTATTCACATGATAATTGTTCCATTTCAGACTAACCTTGTACTCAAGGAAGGTTATTATCCTTAATGGATACAAACTTGAGCAATTTCTTTGGCACTCTGAAGTCTTAGTATTTTGTCAGAATTATTTTTTTAAAAATGATAGAGCAGGAACAGAAATGGAGTAGAAATAGCTGCTTCACAAAGTTGTGGTTGGTAATAGGTCTCAGATACAATAGACACACAGATCATCCCTTGGGGCCACAAATAATTCTTTAATGCCAGAGGGAGTATAGGAAATAAAGAAACCTACTTGAAGGCCTTAGGAAAGAAGCAAGGAAGTGTCTTGCACTGTGGGGAAGAGAAGAAGGAATCTAGAGGATGTGGCAGAGGTGTGGAGGAATGGTACCTCAGGGGTTCACTGCGTGGGCTGGGATGTGCTTCAGCCTTTTGATATCTAAGGTCTCGAAGTTTCATATTAACTGTCATTTTCTTCAAATTTGGGGATATATAAATTTACAGTCTCAGGCCACTTAGCTATCACTATAGCCTCAGGGATCCCAGAATTAATTATGAGGACCAGGTGCTGAAGATAGAGAGAAACTGTGGTAGTTGGAATGTAATTGGACCCCATAAGCTCATAGGGAGTGGCATTATTAGGAGGTGTGGCTTTTTTGGAGTAGGTGTGGCCTTGTTGGAGGAAGTGTGTCATTGTGAGGATGGACTTTGAGATCTCGTTTTCTCAAGCTTCACTCAGTGACACTCAGACTACTTCCTGTTGCCTTCCGAGTCAAGATGTAGGACTCTCAGCTACTTCTCCAGCACCATGACTGCCTGCATGCTATCATGTCACACCATGATGATAATGGAGTAAACCTCTGAAAATGTAGGCCACCCCAATTAAATCTTTTTCCTATGTAAGGGTTGCTGTGGTCATGGTGTCTCATTATATATATGTATGTACACTTATGTACACACACATACAAGCAAAGCAGACTAGATATATATCATGAATATTTATTGTGGACTATCTGAAAGTTGCATATTTAATTTGGGAACTTTGGTAGAAGTAGAAAGTTTGGGTCTAAAACATGAATACAAGTGAACTAAAACAACCAGAGTACATAATTCTTACCTTTCTATCTTTTTGAGTTGTTAATATAGAAATTTTTTCAAAGGGAGTTTCTGGCCTAGCATAATATATATCTATATATACATATATATATGTGTGTGTGTGTGTATTACACTTACTTAAAATATTTTTCTAGAAATGATTCTTCTAAATCATTTTATTAATAAGGTCTTTGTTGGTTTCGGTCCCTTTAATTTTTAGTGTACAAAATAATGGGGTTCATTATGATTCTTTACACTTATACTATTGTAATTTGCTGTACGCACCCTTAACGCCCTTCTCCCCATCCCTTGAGGTCTTTAAAATATCTTTAGTTCTTTTTTTAATCTTTCACCTATAATGATAAAAATAAGAACTTTTCTCCATTATCCTAGGTTTCAAAGTGTTTACATCCTAAGCATCTCGAAATATTCTGCCATTAAAACTGTCCTTATATTTCAGAGAGGGGGAAAAATCCCTCTAACAATGGCCGGAGCCTTCTCTCCTTCCTGGTTATCCTGGACCTCATCCTGCTGCAGTCAAGTTTAGACTGCTCACCAGGCAGTTCCCAAGCTCTGACAGCGCTGCACGGCCAACTAAGCCACGCGTTTGCTTTATCCCAGCCCTGCAGAAGAGAGACCGGACGCAGGAAGATGGCGCTGACTCTTTTTCTGCCCCCCCATAGATGTGAAATTCATCTACTTTTCAGCAGAGCTTGGCTGTTTCCTATCTCCTGAGACCTGTGCTTCCGGTGATAATGAAGAGAGAGTCATCTCGTCCTGCTGGCATCTAAGAAGAAATAGCAGAAGTAATAAAAGGGCTGTGGTTTTATAACCCACCTGTCTGGCAGGGATGATATATCCTAAAGGCATATTTCCCTATCAGACTATTGAAAGAATGAACTCCAGAAATTAGAATTTCCCCATCTTCCACTGGAAGAAGAAATGGCTGAAGCCCTGGTGGCATCTGGGTGGGGGGGGCTTGTCTCCTGAAGAAAAATTCACAGCTCATTTGATGACCTTGCAGTGTAGACTTGGAGCTGAGGCAGTGGTGGCCAGGGTCCACACCTTGGCTGCTCTGATTAGCTATGCAGACCTCTTGCTTTCTATTTAAATCCCCCGCCCCCCAAGACAGGGATTTTCTGTGTAGCTTTAGAGCCTTTCCTGGATTCACTCTGTAGCCCAGGCTGGCCTCGAACTCACAGAGATCCACCTGGCTCTGCCTCCCGAGTGCTGGGATTAAAGGCGTGGGCCACCACCACCCGGCTCTATTTAAATCTTAGCCTCATGTCAGGTCCCCTGAAGATGGTCCTGGGGGAAGTCCCTGAGTCTCCTTCTCTTCTCTATGTTGTCCACATTGACTAAATCTCCTTTTTCTATTTCTCACCACTAATTTGGCTCTTTTCATTGGCTTACTGAGGACTGGTGGCTGAGTCTGGCTCGTTGGATCACAGGCTGTGACCCCTGAATCAGGTAACAGTTTGGATGTGAAATGTTCCCCCATAGGCTCATGTGTTTGAACATTTGATTCTTAATTGGTGGTGCTGCTTTAAGGGGTCGTGGAAATGTTGAGAGGTGAAACTTCATTGGAAGAGAAAGGCTGAGACAGAGTTCCTGAATGGAAAGGCACTCTCAGCGGGCCAGATGGAGTTTAGCTGAGTACAAAGGACTTTAAGAACACAATAGCACAGATTGCTGAAGGATGGATAGAGTGGAACATGGAGGCTGGAGTGGGGGTGGGGGGCTGGAGCAATCCGGGCTTTGTAAACTGTGGTAAGGCATCTACTCTGCATCCTGATACAAAGGGAGGCCTTTAAAGGATTTTGACCATGGCATGATTTGACCTCATTTGCATTTTTGAAAGGACACTCTGGACATAAAGTAGAAAACAGACTGTAGGAGGCAAGCATGGTTTGTGGAGAGCCCATACTTCTGAGTCCACACAAAGTAGGACTGGCATGATGTGGCATCCTTGTAGAGACAGGGAGAACTGATTAGAACTAAGGAAAAAACGAAGGCTGGGGATAAAACTCCATGGTGAAGTGCTTTCCTAATGTACACTAGGTCCTGGGTGCTAC
Organism: Peromyscus eremicus; assembly: GCF_949786415.1. Classification (NCBI taxonomy): domain Eukaryota; kingdom Metazoa; phylum Chordata; class Mammalia; order Rodentia; family Cricetidae; genus Peromyscus; species Peromyscus eremicus. The sequence continues at coordinate 98,246,615 of NC_081422.1, read as the reverse complement.
CCCCAACACTGCAGAAAAGAAAAGCCAGTAGGGAGTGTTGGGTAATAGCCTCAGGTCACGAGGAATTGAGTTAGGCTATACTGGGCAATAGCTTCTAGCCATAAGGAGTGACTTAGCCCCAGCCTGACTGTTCCACTCCATCTGCAGAAACAATATGCCCGAGTGTGAAAAATAATCCACTTGTTCTTAGTCAAACCACACACCGTCCCTCACACACACATACACACATAGCTGTAACTTCCTGATAGTTATCTATGCACATGTACATGTCCCTAGCCCATCTAAATCTGTTCAACCTTCATCCTGCAGAAAGGTTGGGGCCCCTCACTCTTCCAATAAAGCCATCTTGACTGTTGAGATTGAGTCTAGCTGCCTCTCGGCCTCATTTTTCTCACACGAAGGGTGGAGGGAAGGAGAATTGGGTGAATGTTCTGGTTATGAGACTGGAGGGTGGGGACTGGTTGACTTAGCCAACATAGAAAGGTGGGGGCCTGGTTTTTGTGAAACAGTTATGCATTTTGATTCAGACACACTGGGTTTAAAGACTCTGGGTTTCTATCTAGAACTAGCTTCCTCTTGGGGCTACTGTCGTATCTCTCTGTCCAGAGACACTTTAATTCCCAGGCAGAAACCCACCTTGAGTTTATATCCTGGAGTTCAGTTCTTTGGCATCAGTCGAAGGCTGACATCCTTGAAGTTCCCCGACCCAGTCAGCACTGTGCTCGTCAGATACTGTCACTGAGCCAATCAATGGTGGGAGGAAAGGCTGGGCTGGGGAGACGGCTCAGCTGGTGAAGTGCTGTGCAAGCATGAGGACCTGAGTTCTAGCCCCAGGACTGGTGTATGAAAACCTGGTGTATGGTGTACTCAGTGCCGGGTGTGTGTGTGTGTGTGTGTGTGTGTGTGTGTGTGTGTGTGTGTGTGTTGCTATATTATGTACCCTAATAAACTTGCCTGAGGATCAGAGGACAGAGCCAGCCACTAGATTAGACAGAGGTCGGGCAGTGGTGGCACACACCTTTAATCCCAGCACTTGAGGTCTCATGCCTTTGCTTGGGAAGCACACATGCCTTTAATCCCAGGGAGTGATGGCAGGGCAGAGAAAGGGATATAAGGCGTGAGGAAACAGGAACTCACTCTCGTTAGGCTGAGGGTTTCGTAGAGGTAAGAAATGTTCTGCTTCTCTGATCTTCCAGGTGATATCTGGCTCTGGGTTTTTTATTAAAAGGCCATCTAAGATTCGAACAATAGGGGGGGACAGACAGGGAAATAGGTCCCTAGGGCTTGCCAGTCAGACAGCCTAGACTAATGAGCTAGTTCCAGGCCAATGAGAGACCCTAGCTCAAAAATAAGGTAGATGGCACTCCAATGCCACCTGAAGCTGTCCTATGGCCTCTATGCACATGCACACCTGCATACACACACACACATACACACACACACACACACACACACATTCCCACACACATACACACAACCAACAAAAGAAAGATAGTTTTGGATAAGGGCATCAGGGATTTCAGTTCGTTGTTACTTAGTCTCATTGTTTTGGCCTTGGGTGAGGCTGAACATCATAATGGAGAGTGAGGGGTGGAGTAACGGACCTCACAGAACTGGAAAGCAGGGGAAGGGCTCAGAGTCTCAACAAACTCTCCGAGAGTATGCCTATAGTGACCTGATTCCTATTATGCCCCACTTCCTAACGGTGACCCCCTCTCTCAGTAACACCACAGGTCAAGCCCTTAACACATGGCCTTTGGGGAAGGAGGTATCTCAGATGGAATCTATAACAGTGGACACATTCTGCGTTCCTCTCCACAAGCTGCCTTGGGCGGGTGGCATGACTTGGCCATGGGGAATCACAGAGTGATAAATGTGGGTATGAAGGTATCTGTGATAGGCTTAACAGCACACCCAGGATGATAGCGCTAGATCACATGGTATTCACATTTTGAGGAGCCTCTGTACTCGTTCCCACAGTGGATGTACTAGTTTATATCCTTGTACTAGTTTATATCCTTCCAGCAATGTGTAAAGCTTCCTCTCCTGGCTGCCAGTCCTCACGAGTGTTTATTGTTCTCTTGTTTTCTGGATGACAGACATTCTGACTGGGATGACACGGAATCTCAATGTTGTATTGATTTGTGTTCCCCCATGGCTAAGGATGTCAAACACGTTTTCACGTATTTATTGGTCATTTGTACTTCATTTGAGAACTGTCTGTTCAGTTCATTTGTCCATTTATTGATTAGACCATTTGTTCTTCTGGTGAATTTATTTGACATTTCCTCGTCTAGTGGGCTGAGTTAGGTGGAAGAGTTCCTTCTGCAATTTTCACTGAGGATTTAACCAGGAAATCTTTATTACTGAAGTTATCCTGGGATAAAGAAACAGTTCATATGTTCCTGGAACCAAGAGAATTAATTAATTTTGATCCATTTTATAAAAAAGTAAAACCCCAGAAGGAAAAACAAAGCAAAACAAAACCTGGAAGTCCTTATTTGTTTGCTAGAGCATTCTACTGATTCATTTCTCAACATCCCACTCCAGGTGCATTCACAATGCCCTCAAAATGTTTAAGAGCCTGACAGTCTCATTCACAATCCCATGTGAATTGTCCCTGTCTTAAGATTTTAATTTTTGTCTGCCTTAAGTTTGGACAGCAGAGGTAAGTTAGCTCATTATACCTTATCTTAAGATATAACTGTTGGGGCTGGAGAGATGGCTCAGAGGTTAAGAGCACTGACTGCTAGCTGCTCTTCCAGAGGTGTTGAGTTCAATTCCCAGCAACCACATGTTGGCATACAACCATCTATAATGAGATCTGGTTCCCTCTTCTGGTGAGTAGGCATACATGCAGACAAAACACTATATAAATAAATCTTTAAAAAAAAAAAGATACAACTGTAAATGATTGCTAATTTAATAGTAAAAAAAAAAAAAAAACCACAAACAAAAACAACACCGCCCCCACAAACCACCCCCAGGAACTCCTCCCTAGCGATTCTGATTCTGAAATAACACAATATTGTGTTATTTATTTTTGTCCAAAAATTGCTCATCATTGTTTGAAATTGTCTTGATCTGTGTGTTGTTCAGGGCATAGGTTATACTTGATAGAGAGCAAAGAGTACCACCTCTATTCACTCGTAACCCCTTGGACTTTAGGGTGGAGATAAGCAGATAATTAGGGACACCAATGCTTAGCTGGTTGTAGATCTATGTTTTCTATCTTGTTTTATATTGAGCGAAAAGCTCTGGATGAAGCTTCCAGATTGAAAAGGGATGAAATAACTTAAGGTCTGAGAGGTCTTTCTCTTGCCTCAGTCCCACTTTCTGCCCCAGCACGGCAGATACTATGAAATGAAGAAAAATGAAAACAAAAAAACCACATTTAGACTATACACATGTGTGCCAGAGCTTGATGTGGTTTTCTGATGTCAAATATTGTACTTGGTCTATTAATTTGTTTCTCCTCTCTCTCTCTCTCTCTCTCTCTCTCTCTCTCTCTCTCTCTCTCTCTCTCTCGGTTTTTTGAGACAGGGTTTCTCTGTGTAGCAGTCTTGGCTGTCCTGGATCTCGCTCTGTAGACCAGTTTGTTTCTGAAGAATAAGACCAGCCTGGCATGATGGTAGAGGCCTACAAATATTGGCTGCAAGAGAGGCTTAGGCAGGAAGATCTTAGGGGTAAGAGCAGTCTTGTGACAGAGCAAAACCCAATTTCAAAACAAACAAACAAACAACAAAAGGCAGACACAAGACAAAGCACTGAGTCAAATACCCACATGAACTAGGGGCACACATCATGTGTCTTTTCTAACAGTAACCTAACATGGGGAACTGGACAGACAATATCCTTCACGTATGTGGTTCTTTTAAAACACCACTTGTTGGGCTAGAGAGATGGCTTTGCTGTTAAGGGCTGGACTACAACCCAAAACACCACTCATGTTCACTTCCGGGTGTTTGTCCCTCAAAGTTTTCCATATCTCCCTGGTTTGGGAGGGTGACTCCGTAAATGGCTTGCCACGCAAGTGTAACGACTTGAGTCCCCAGCATAGATGTGGCAGTACACATTGTGATCCCAGCATTGAGGAGGCAAAGACAGATGGATCCCTGGGGCTCGCTGGGATCCATAGAGCCCCCTCCTAGAAAATCTCATTAGTCTATTTACCACAAGGTCAGTCATTGACATGTTGTAAGGAAATGACATCGAATTGTTTGTTTCTTTTTTCTCTCAAGAGTGTTGTCCTAGCAACAGGCGTGAGCTGGACCACAGAACAGCTGCTTGTCTTCTGCCCATGACCAGGATTGACGCGAAGCGACACACTGTGGACCACAGTCCACCCTTGCTGAATGTGAGTTCTTTCTATCTCTAGCCGCTGGGGACTTTGGATGAGGAGACTGGGCGGCACTCATAAGCCCAGCCAACCCAAGAGCTTAGCTGTATCAGTGAGCTACAGGTTTGGTGAAAGACCACAGACTATACACATTAAAACCAAATACAGAATAAAATAAAAGCTATCCATCTTATTGTATACATGACTATTCACAGCAGCTTTAGTTATAATAAACCTACACTGTAAATCATCCAAACGTAAATGGGTGTGTGAACTGCTAACAAGCTGTGGTATACCCATGCAATGGGTATACTTACTTAAGCTGAATGATAACTCAGTTAATAATCCAACAACACGAACAGATCTTAAAAATCATGCTGAAAGAAATACATTAGATAAAAGAGATGGTACCCTGCATGGTTTATATAAAATACTAGAAAGTGACCTTGAACAAGTTATTGAACTCTGAGCCTCAGATATACCACAGAGAAATAAAGGTTACACTCCAGGATAAGCTTGTGTTAGTGAATACATTTCTCACAGAGATTCTAATAGTCACTTCTTTGTTTGTGTGGCACTGGATCCCTTGCTCTTGTCCCTAAATCACCACTAGCATGGTGACCCCTACTCCCCAAGCCGTGGGATGGCCATGCTTAGAGGTGCCTTCCAGACCTCTCATGGAAAGCCACCAGTGGCTAGAGATTTTGAGAACTTTTACGTGGCAGGATGGGTGGTGCTCTTTAGTACACCACTTCACGTCAATCCTGGGGCATGGACAGAAGTCAAGCAGCTGACCTGTGGTCCAGTTCTCTCTGTTGCTAGGACAACACTCTTGAGAAGAAAAAGAAGGAAGCGGTCTGATGTAATTTTTATAAACATGTGGACAACTGACCTTGTGGTAAACAGACTAATGAGATTTCCTAGGAGAGGCCCATCTCTAGAAAGCTTTTAGTAGTAATGAACCTGGATTTGCTTTTGGAAAACTTACCCAGAATTTTCAGATTTTTGAGACAGGGGTCCATGGAGAATGAAAATTGTAAAATGGTTGGGATATAAAATGGAGATGAATCAGAATCTAAAATCCAATTACTATATAAACTAAACTCATAAGCCTCAAGTGACCCCATCATTTCTCTGGACCAGGAAATCCACATCCAACCCATGAAGGGTTACCTGGGTGCCCCCTTTTCCTATCCTAGGTTCACCCTGCTTTACCAGCAACTCTGTAGTAGTCAGAGTTCCCCATAGAACCAGCACCATATGCAGAGGCGTATATAGATTTATAAAAATTAATCAGCTCTGGCTGTGGCAATGGCTTGGTGGGTAAAGTGCTTTCTGTGAAAGTCTGTGATGGCCTGAATTCAGACCTACAGTGCCCATATAAAAGCCAGATGCAGCATTTCACATATCTGTAACCCCAGAGTTTCCTATGGGGGACAGGAGGCAGAAACAGGAGAATTGTTGGGAAAGCTCAAGGGCCAGCCTGGTATATGCAGAAACAAAAACAAGAGAGCCTCTGAACCAAGGTGGAAGGCAAAGATTAACCTTTGACCTCCACCCGTGTGCCTGCACTCGTACATACCAATGCACGAGCACACACACACACACACACACACACACACACACACACACACACACACACACACACAACTGGGCTTATGGAGGCTGATGATGATCAGTTCAGAGAACTACAGCAGGGCAACCTAGAAACTCAGGAGAATCAATGTGATGGTTCCAGGTTCAAAGCAGGCTGGAGACCTGGAGAGATACCTCCTCAGTGAAGCTCCAGATCAAGACAGCCAGGCAGTCGGAGCTCTTTTTTCCCCCACAGAAAGATCAATCTTTTGTGGTACTCTGGCCTTCTATTGACTAATGTTCCCTTCAAAAACCAGTATTTTGTTTTTAGCTTAGATGAGTCTCAACTCCATAAGGGGGAGCAAGCTGCTGTAGTGAGTCAAATGTTAATCTAGAAGAGGCTTCATCATGGAGCTACACCTACAGCCCTCCATCATCCATCTCATTCCAGAACACCCTTGTAGGCATAGCAAGAATGATGTGTGAGCCAATGCTTGGGCACCCTGTGGCGTCTTAGCTTTTGCATTGATAAAAACTACAGGTCTGCTAGAACTAATATATTCAAAAAGTTTCCCTGATAGCCACACTGATATTAGACCAGACAGTGAGGTGGGTGAGAAATGGTTATTAAGGGGCTAAAGATAGCTCGAGAGGAATTATAATTAGGCTCGGGACTTGTAACATTCCAATTTCTTCACAGTAATTGAAGTTCTAATCAGTCAGCTTTGCAGAAGGTTCAATGTAAAGGCACTGTTTCTGGAAATGTTCATTCGTAGACTGCTAACTCCTGATGCATAGGGACCAGGATGTGGATATTGGGGATGTGATTATCTTGTGAAGGCAGACCCCTCAGGGTTGGATCCTGTCTTTGCAGAAAACCACTTTCACTATGTAAATATCTTAGTTTTATATAAGTCTTTGTACGAATATGTGTCTTCAATCTTTTGGATAGATACCTATGAGTGAGATTACTAGGCCACAGTATAGATGATGTGTATTTAGCTTTATAGACAATTATCAATGTCATAGAGTGTATGAGAAATTCAGTTTCTCTTTATTTATTTTTTTGGACTCTTCTGGTATCTCTGGAACTCCCTTAGGGTATGTTCTTGAAGTTACACTAACATTTTTTTTTGCCTGCTTATGTTTTTTATAAGGTTAGAGTCTACATTTTTAGGCTTTCTTTTTTTTTTGTCTGTGCTTGTGTGTACTTATGGACATGCATTTGCATGCATGTGTGGGGGTCAGAGGTCAACATTGCATATCATCTTAGGTCACTGTCCAGTTTATTTTGTGAGATAGGATCTTTTCCTGAACTTGGAGCTGTCTCTGCTAGACTAGCTGCCCAGCATGTCCCCAGAATCCTGCCTTTACCTCTCCACAAATAGGATTACAGACTGGAGCCCCCTGGCCTGGGTTTTTTCCTGAGTGCTGGGGATCAAACTCAGGTCCTTGTGTAGCAAGCATCATACAGACTGTGCTATCTACCTCTCCCGCCCCAAATACTATCTTCTTGATGTAGTCTTTCATCTCCTCAAATATTCAAATTATGCAAAGAACATCTCTAAAGATGTAACTTCTGGGCAGCCTGATAGGAAGGATATAATAAACTAACAGGAATCAACTATTTATGCTCTCACTTCTTAGCAATTTTATTTTACTGTAACGTGCAGTTAAATATAATACAAATTCTTACTCGCTCTTGATGTCTTAAAATATTATTTGGCCCAGATTTATAGAATGTTCTCATGCGTGCATCCAGAGTCTTCTATAATGCAGATCATATCCTCTGGCTCTGTGCTGTCAGGGAAAGGAATTTACATTTCTGATTTGATTAAGGAAAAATTAGTCATGGACTCTTTCACAATGAATGTCTCTGGCCTACCTGAAGCCTGAGCAAGCAGAGTAGGTAGGGACAGTTGCTGCAGATTCTTCATGTGCTCCACAAATCCTGACTTAGGATGGCGATTAAGCCTCATCATTGTAGTCTTGCAGAAATTTACGTTCTTAGATGATTGTTTCTTTTCACATGAATAATTTAGTAGAAGATTGCAAAGTGTGTGTGTGTGTGTGTGTGTGTGTGTGTGTGTGTGTGTGTGTGATTTAAAAATGACCTTCAGAAGGGATAGTTTCTTTTCTTCTCCCTTCTTTCTAAAAAACATTCACAATAACTTTTATAATTCATGTTTAATGAATTCAAGAATTAAAGGAAAATTTGAAAAAGACATTTGCTCATTCCATAGATGTTATGACTTATGCTCAATTTGTAATGTGCCATTAACTGGCAATGGTCATTTTTACTATAAGCATATAGAGTAAGCTGGCTTCCATTATTTGTTAGGAGGTTGGATTTGAATAAAAACAAAATATAATTATCTGATGGCCAATCTGCACTGTGTCCAAATTGCTTGAGTATTGAAATGATGATTGAGGTAGGATTGTATATCATTCCCCACACAACAGTCATAACTCCTCCAGTCTTAATGATGGTCATTGGCCATGACTAGGGGGAAGTGGAACAGCAGAGAAGTTCTGCTGGTGTGTGTTAATAGTTTGTTGAGTGTGATAGTTAGTCTTGATTGGTGACTTGACAGGATTTACAGCCACCTAGGAGACAAACTGCTAGGCCTGTCTGTGAAAGTATTTCCAGAGAAGCTTATTCAGGGAATGCCCAACTTGGATATGGATATGACCATCCCATGGGCTGGGAGGAGGATGTAGGTGGAGTACCATCATCCATCTCTCTCTGCTTCCTGATTGTGGATGCCATGTGACCAGCCACCTCATGCTCCTGTTGCAATGCTTTCTCTGCCATGATGGACTGTGTCCACTAAGACTGTAAGCCAATTGTCACATGTATTATCAGAGCAATAAAAAATGTAACTAAAGCATTGAGATATAACTAATAGGATTGTAAAACTCATCCATTTAAACTGTGGAATTCACTGGGCTCCAGTGTATATACAGATATATGCAATGCCACCATGGTCAACTTCAGAACATTTATATCATCTCAAAAAGAAACCTCAGACCCTTAGATAGCCACATCATATCCCAATCTTCTCATCCATGAATCTACTTTCTGTCTCCACAGATTTTTATGAATTGATAAAAATCTATTTTATATATCCATGGACATGGAATCATATAGTATTTAAGTATTTAGTCTCTTTTGTTGCCTTTTTAAAGGTAACAGTATTTTGAAGGTTCATCTATTTTATATATACTTTATTCTTTTCTGTCTCTGAAGAACATTCCACTTTCCACTATCTCACATAATAATTTTGTTAACATTTATCAATGACAGAGTATTAGCCACTCTTCTTTTTTTAAAAAAATATTTCATGTATATGGATGTCTTACCTACATGTATGTTGGCATCATGTGTGTGCCTGGTACATCAAGCCAGAGGAGGGCATTAAACTCCCTGATACTGGAGTTGTAGATGGTTGTGAGCCACCATTTAGGTGCTGGGAATTGAACCAGGATCCTCTGAAAGAGGCATCTGGTACTCTTAACCACTGAGCTATTTCTCCAGTCCCTTAGTTACCTTTCTACTGCTATGATAAAGACCATGACCAAAATCAACTTAGAGATGAGTTTATTTCACCTCACAGTTTAGAGGTCATCATTGATGGGAAGTCAGGGTGGGGCAGGAGCTGTAGGCAGAAACCTGGAGATAGGAACCTGGAGGCAGGAACGTCTAGGCAGGAACCTGGAGGCAGGAACTAGAACAGAACCATGGAGGAGTGCTATTTACTGGCTTTCTCCCCATGGCTTGCTCAGACTGCTTTCTTATTCAACCCAGGACCACCTTCCCTAGATGGCACTGCCCCAGTGGGCGAGGCCTTCTCCTATCAATCATTAATCAATAAAATACCTACAGATGTGCCTATAGGTCAATTTGATGGAAGCTTTTCCTTAGCTTTTGTCAAGTTGACAAAAAGCTAGCCAGCACAGTGGATGTTGGTATTGTTCCTCCTTTGGGCTGTTGTGAATTGTGCTGCCATGTGCATTTGTGAAGGACTTTCTGTAACCTGTGTTGCCAGGGTATATGCCTAGGAGTAGAACTATGGGTCGAATGGAAGGTCTGTGCCTGTCAATGAAGAACAGTTACTCTAGGAGCAAAGACAAATATAAACCGGTCATTCATTTATGATAGACTCTGATTAGGGAAACTTTGCAGGTGTTTAGGCCCATCCTTTATTTCTAACTTTAAGTTTTGAAGAACTATGCCTTCTCCAGAGTCCCTTGAGGCTCCTCTTTGCCAGAAACCTCAGATGGACCGGCTGGCACCACATAGCGCTCAGTAAATTCTCATGCTGGTGCTGACACAGCACACTACTGTGGCAGCAAGGGTGCCACCAGCCTCAGCGAAGAAGAGATAGACCATATGCTAAGATGTGACCTCTGTAACTATCCTTAAACCCACAGCAATGAGCAAGTAGGTGTTTAATAACTGCACTTTTCAATTTGTCACAGTTTGGGTTCTGGAAGAGAATCCTAGACCTACAGCCAGAAGATGGCAGATAGACTTGGGCCCTGGGAGCCAAAGAGTGACACAGTTAATTCTTGGTCTTTGGGATAGGCCATCCTCTCCACAGGTGGTCTGGAGCCAACTTCCTTCCCCTTCCCTCCCCTGCCCTCCTCTCCCCTGCCTCTCCTCCCCTTCCCTCGCCTGCCCTCCTCTCCACTCCCCTCCACTCCCCTCCCCTCCCCTGCCCTTCCCTCCCCTTCTATACTGATTTTTGGTACGAATCACAGTACTTTCTCCCAAACCAGGCCTATCCTCCCTCCCTTCCTTTCCCTGCTTTTTCTATTTATGCTAGAGGAAGAAATGCTTTGTTAAACCAATGATCTCCAAACACCTATGCATATCAGAACCACAAGGATGTGATGGTGGCCAGGTCTGCCAACCGTGTCTGACTTAGGAGGGGTTCGGTGGGGGCTGAGAAATTTTGTTTCTAACAAATTTATACACACACACCACATGCACACACATACACACACATTTTTTTCACACACTGATTTCTTTTTGCTCAATGCAAGACTCTCAGTCTCCTCTCTGAGCAGATTACCAGTTCCCTTAGGTCTCAAACTTCTTTGTATCCTCAGAATTTGGCAATATGCCTGACTGAGCAGACAGCTCATGAACATTTGTTGATTCTCTATTGTTACTGCCTAAATGTTTACTTGCCCCAAAGTTCATGTGTTGAAATCTAATTCCTGATGGTATTTGGAGGTGGGGCTTTTAGGGTGGAGGCATTGTGAATGGGGACTAACTAAAGAAGAATGCAGAGGTAGCTCCCCTATCATTTACTATGTGATGCTACAAGGAGAAGCTAGCAGCTTGTATCCTAGAAAAGGTCTTACCAGGCATGAAATCTGTTAGCACCCTGAGGCCAGACCTTAAACCTCCAGAATTCTAGGAAGAAAGTGTCAGCTGTGTGAACTGTTTAGTTTATGGCTGGTTGTACATAGCTTTAAGATGTGGAATTGCTCTGGTCTGGGGAGATACCTCAGTAGGTAAAGTGTACACTATGCAAGCGTGAGTTAGGAGCCCTGTCACCCATGCAAAATCTGGGTGCATCAGCATAAGCCTGTAATCCCAATTCTGGGTAGATGGAGAAGGAGGGACTCTGGGGTTTGCTGAAAGCTTGCCTAGCTGAGTCAGTGAGAGACCCTGTCTAAAAAAACAAGGGGGAGAGCAACTGAGGAAGATACCAACATCAACTTCTGGCCTCCGCATGTACATACATACACATACCTGAGCACCTGCACATGCATGAGCATGTACACAGGCACATACATAGCCTCAGCAAATTTCATGGAGGTTGGAGCATGAAATTGGTCAGTGTTTCTAATGAATGATTCATAGTCCACTCTTTTTTCACATACTTGGAAGGCTGAGCTAATTATCTTTTGGCTCCTGGAAACTTGCCAATAAGAGATCCATCAAGTACAATATCACAAGGCATTTAGTGGCCTAGGAAGAGCAAATTATGTAAAGAGAAAAGCACAGGTCCCCACTAGGGAGGGAGAGTGCACAGAGGGGACTGTCACCATCAAAGTTGAAAGCATTCTGCTCTCAGGAGAACATTCGGGAACCACAATGCTGGTTCACACCAGTTAGCCTTTGGTTCCTGCAGATGACACACTTCTGTTTCCGTGTGTCTCTTTTTCTGAAAGCTCAAAGTGTGGTTTATCCTGGGATCCATTTTCCAGCCCTGTGTGACTCCTTCATTGAACTCTGAAGGGCAGAGTTTCCCGATGAAGGATTTTAATCATATGTAACATTGTTAGAAGTTTTGTATTAAGGTGTCTAGAGACCCTCATATGCCATATTCCTTAAATACCATTCTTTCTGGTTAATTGCCCTGAAAAATAGAGCTAGTCATTCGATATCTCAGTCTGTCTGGGAAGCTGTAACACAACACTGCAAATTGAGTGCCTTCAAGACAGCAAATAGTTATTGCACACAGTTCTGGAGGCTGGGAGTGACATCTAATTACTTCCCCAAAGCCCCATCTCCCAACCACTGTTTTGTTGGCAGTATTTCAACTTATGAATTTGGGGGGAGGCAAACATTCAGTCCGTAAGGACATCCTGTACAAATTTAAGAGACAATTGCAATGTTCATTTTTCTTCTAAGTTGGATGCCAACCCTCTAGATGCATCTTCTACCATAAGCAGAGTGATCACGAAGCACTCACCAGGACTGAGCTAGTTGAGGAGGCTCACTCCCAGCATCTGTGTTTTGGAAGCACTTAGCCGTGGTCCACAGGTGGTCAATCTACGACTTGGTGAATGTTGCCCACCTCACTTTGCCTGGATAAGCCGAATGTAGCTTCCGAATCCTCAATGCAACGTCACAGTTTGTAGGTGGGAACCGAGAAATGCATCAATCAGGCAAATCTTGCTCCAGTTATAATATCCAGCTGCTGGGTCCTCCCTGGAGACTCAGGGACATTTTCTTGACCCTTGGCAGAGGAATACCTTGTACTCATGGTCTCCTTATGGCTTGTTCCTCACTGATATTTTGTGGGGATTCCATCTTTCCCTTTCAGCTCAGGGAATCTTATTTCCTCCAGTAGGATCTGGATGAGGCTAAAGCCCTTTGCCTGTTAACATTTTGTCTATGGCTGGTATCACTCCCCTTCTGTGGGCAGGGCTGAGGATGGAAGCCAGGGCCTTGTGTTTGCTAAGCTTGTGTCCTACCACTGAGCTACACTCCAGCCCATCCGATGCCGTGTGTGTTCCCATAAAATATCCCCCCCCTTTTTTTTTTTGTTTGTTTTTTTCAAGACAGGGTTTCTCTGTGTAGCTTTGCGCCTTTCCTGGAACTCACTCTGTAGCCCAGGCTGGCCTTGAACTCACAGAGATCCACCTGGCTCTGCCTCCCAAGTGCTGGGATTAAAGGCGTGTGCCACCACCGCCCGGCTCCCTCCTTTTTGTTTACTACAGCTCTCTCCTCAGGTCACGATCACAGCTTAGCCACATAAGTGGGAAGTAAGGAAAGAAAAACATGAGTATAGGAAGAAAGTTACATCTGTTAATATTTCGAGGGCCTTGTCCTATGGCAAATATAAGCTCAACGCAGGCAGGTACTATGTCTGCATGTTTCTTACAACACCCACAGAATCTGGCAAGCAGATTTAATCAATATTCATTAGATAAAGACATGCATAATTAAGCACGTGGTTGTTAAGTAAGCAGCACTCTTCACAGAGAACCCCTGCAACATGCCTCCTTCTTAACAGGGTATGAGTAGTGCTTTTCATGGCTTGGGAAGGAGGCTGGAAGGTGCTGGAGTAATGTTACCCTTGTCTATGAAAATTTGATTAATTCTTTCACATGTTTCCACACATGCATATTCATATGGACGCTCAGAGAAAATAATCTAAGACCACAAGACAGAAAATAGTAATAATAAAGAAAAGAGAAATGTCCTCCTCCCTCAGTGCCCCCACACAGGAATATGATGAGTGAGAGATAAGACACACCCAGTTCTCCACATACAGGGACTGAAATGGGTGATCCATAAACATGCACTGAACTCCAACATTCTTCAAAAAGTTATTAAAGAGAGCTATACTGTCTTCTGAACACAATGCCACTCTTGGCCATTAGCAATAGGCAAGGCTCATATGCATACCACCCCGCACGCACCCAATCTTTGCCAGCAATTGTCTTAGTCAGTCTTCTATTGTTGTGAAGAGACATCGTAACTATGGCAACTCTTATAAAAGGATGCATTTAATTGGGACTGGCTTACAGTTTCAGAGGTCTAGTCCATTGACCCCATGGTGGGAAGCCTGGCAGAGCACTGGCAGACATGGTGCTGGAGAGGTAGCTGAGAGTTCCACATCTGGATCAGCAGGCAGCAGGAAGAGACAGAGACACTGGGCCTGACTTGAGCTTTTCAAACCCCAAAGCCCACCCCCCAGTGACACACTTCCTCCCATAATGCCACACCTACTCCAACAAGGTCACAACTCCTAATCCCTCTCAAGTAGCGTCATTCCCTAATGACCAAGCATTCAAACCTATGAGCCCAGTGGGGGCTGTTCTTATTCAAACCACTGCAGTGGTAGACTAGGCTTAGTTTCCTGGTTGATCCCTCTGACTCTCAAAGGCTGTTGGAGAATGAAGTCTGTCAGGAAGAGGCTGAAATTGGGAGGCCTTGAGAAGGATCCCACAGAGCATCGAGAAGAAAAGGAATGTAGCTTACGATGGTCTCTTTTCATGGTCTCCCCTGCTGATTTTCTTTTTAAAGGAAGACTTCAATAGAAATGTGTTTCCTAGACCCTCTCTCCAGTCTTTGTGGCAGCTGCAACAGACTGGCACCCCCAACTCCCATACCAACCTCCACTCTTCCTAGCCTAAGAGTGTAAAGCAGGCTGAGAAGCAGAAACGACTACAAGCCTTACAGCCCAAGGAGACCCTGACACAGTTCTGGATAAGGCAGCACAGACCCTGTGTCTCCTCCCCGCTTTCTCTTTTTGTGTACCTTGGTAGGGTAAGATGGCTGTAACTGTTATTTTTGTGGCCCGGAGACAAAGGCCAAGAACCACCCTGTACACCGCTCCCCACCCTCAAGAGCTTGGTCCTGACCTTGGTGGACCAGTAAACGGATGCTAGCCCAGCCCTGTTTTCAGACTTCTGGTCCCCTGGCAAAACACAAGCCCCTCTTGGTTTAAGGCTCTGAAGTGAAGGGCTCTGTCACTTGCCGCCAAAACGTTTCTTACCAACGGCTCATCTTCGAAAAAATTTCTCTTCTTTTAAAGGTAAGTGAACCAGCTATATTTAATAAATAGAAAAAAAAATCCCATCAAGTACTAAAATAAGATTTTAAAACAGGAAATTGCAGGAGAGAGAGGAAAAGGCTTTGAAAAAGCACAAAATTATAGGACTTGAAGAGTTAGTGCATCTCTAAGTGTTTGTTATCCATTACAAATCAATACAGCATCGATGAAGAAAGGACACCTACTTGGCTGAGAGGAACACGACGCAGAGCCCAGCCCAGACAGAACTGTAAAACAGTTAACACCCCAGGGCATCTCTGCAGAGAGATGAGCAGAGCGGGTACCACAAGAGACCAGGCTACCTCTTCTACCTACAGCAGTGGTTCTTAACCTTCCTAATGCTGCGACCCTTTAATACAGTTCCTCACGTTGTGGTGACCCCCCACCACCATAAAATTACTTTGTTGCTACTTTATAACTGTAATTTTGCCACTGTTGTGAATCTTAATGTAAGTATCTGGTATACAGTATATCTACTCTGTGAGCTTGTGGGGTTGTGACCCATGGATTGAGAACCACCATTCTACAGGCTCACGTTAGCTCCCTTTCAATGAACTTTGTTCAGCCTGAGAACAGTTTCATTCAGCAGATTGTGGAGACAGCTCAGTCAGTAACAGAGCTTGCTTTGTAAGCCTCAGGACCTGAGTTTGATCATCCAAATCCATGTTAAAAAATTGAGCAGGCATTGTCACATGCACCTACCATCTCAGGGCTAGGGAGGTGGAGACAGGAGGATTCCTGGGACTAACTGGCCAGTGAACTCGATGCCAGTAAGAAACCCTGTCTCGAAAGACATGGTGGATAGCATCCAAGGAATGACACCTGAGGCTAGCCGTTGGCCTCCACAAGCAGGAACATAACATGTGCATAAATAAAACCAACAATTTCCTAAAAGTTAATCTTAGTGAATTAAAAGCAAATTCCATCCAATTCTTTCTGTATCAGGTGACATTTCTTGAATTCCAGGTCGCCTTGCTGTTTCTCTTTACAATCCTGCAGTTGTAGGGAGATTTGTTTGGTGACAGATGAGCCCATGGGTCATGCCCTCCAGTTCCACTCATCTACTCCAGAGTGTCATTCTCATAGTCTCCACGCCCCTCCTTCTGTTCTAAGATGCATCTTCCATCTTTTCCCTCACTCATCTTCTCCCATACTCTCCTTCCCCTGACTGTGATCCATGCTAGGTTATCCCTGCTCAGAATCTCCAGCCGATTTCCCAGTTCACAGGGGCTCATCCATCGACCACAGCTCAGGCCCTGTGGGCTCTGCCCAGACCAATCATCTGGGAGGACCACTCTGTCTCCAGGTCTTGGCACAGCTGAGTACACTCAGCCAAATGATCTCCCCTCAAGCAGGTTTTCCTGGCCACTCTTGCCAGACACTCTATCGCTTGATTCAGTTTTACCATTTCCTTCAGAACTTTATCAGTTATAATTTCTCATTCATTAACTCATTGAGTTTTTTTGAGGAAGTTTGGCCACATAGCCCAGGCTAGCCTAAAACTTGCTATATAGTCCCAAGTTAGCCTTAAACTTGCAATCCTCTGGCCTCCACATTCTGGGTGTTGGAATTCCAGGTTTGCCTCCACATCCATCAAGTTTGCCTACTCTCTTCTTGTTCATCTTCCTTTGAAGTCTAGGTCTAGGTCTCCATGAAAGGATGGATCTTACATAAAGGATGACATTTGCCCTCAGTCTGTAAGAAAATCAACTTAGCTGGGGGAAAGATCTGTTACCAGGGTATCTCTGATTCTCCAGAATAATCCAGGATTTTCTATATAATTAACAGCATCCCCTCAATTCTTAAAGGTGTAGTATGTCAAGATAGGTTAGATGGACACCTTGATGGTTAGTTGTAAATGTCAACTTGCTAAAACCTAGAATCACCTGGGTAGAGAGTCTAGATAGGTTGGCCTGTGGACATGTCTATGGGGGATTGCGTTGACTGTTAATTGATGTAGGAAGACCCAGTCAATTGTGGGTGTCACCATTCCCTAGTCAGGGTTCCTGCATTAATTAAGATAGGAGAGAGCTAGATGAAAGTAAGCAGAGAGCATGGGTACCTTTGTCTTTCTCTGGTCTTGACTGTGGACATGATGCTCTAAGTTCCTGCCTTGACTCCTCTACAATAATGGACGGTGACCTAGAATGGTAAGCCAAAGAAAGCCCTTTCTCCACCAAGCTGCTCTTGGTCATGGTAATTTATCACAGCAACGGAAGTGGAACTAGGTAAGTCACCTTGCCTGGGAGTCAGAAAAGCCTATGGACATGTGAAGACCTGCCCTCGAGGATGGTTTGGAGTCCATTGTGGTGGGATGGAAGTGGGGAACATGGTGGAGTTAGAGAGGCTGTACTCTGTTAGTTATGACATGCCTTGTGAGTCCTGCTGAGGCAGGAGTTAGCTCCCTACAGGCAGTAAGGACAAGAGCCCATGGTAACAAGTCAATCATGTCACTAGGGAACAAAGAGAATATAGTTTTATTAATAGCCAGCAAAACAAGTCAAGGTTGGGAGCCAGCAACATGTGCCAAGGCCAGCAGCAAACAAAGTGAGTGAAAAAATGGACAGGGTGGAGCTTCAATGCATAGCACTGCCCCCTAATTGGGCAAACAGTGCAGAATCATCTCCCCTGTTGGGCCAGAGGGCCATGCACAGTGTCAACCCCCACATTGGCTTGGCCTGACGTGCACCCAGAAAATGAACAGGTCTCAACAGAAATTACTTCTGCATCAGACTGTCCAGTGGTAGCTCTCCCTTAGGACCTGTCCCACCCTTTGGGGACTTTCTCACTTTTTCTTAATTTTCCGTAATAAATGTGCCTTTGCTTTGACATGCCCATGTTCATGCTCCACATTCCTTACATAAGCCAGACAACTGACTTGGAAGACATTAGCTCAGAGCATGTTTCAGGTGACCACTGATTGTCTGGCCCCTGAGGCCTCTGGACTGAGCCCATCTGGGCTAAGAGAGGCCACTTACATCATTCTAAAACGTCTATGTTGATGCCCAGCAGAATTGTGAGCAGGACAGGATTAGTTCCTATCTTGCATGTTTGTATAAAACTTCTTCGTGAGGGTTGGGAACTAGGATTTCCTGGTTGGGAGTATTTGTGTCTTAAAAATAATAATTGTGTAAGCTTAAATTTGTACCAACTAATGTTAACATTTAAAATGTCAATGTCTCTGTTTTGATGACTATTGCATGACTTGCCCTGGGGAGACATGAACAACGGTCTAATTGCCTCAGGTAGGCTACCCTGACAGATTAAAAACAATGGTTCCACTCAAGTGCAGCTTAGTGGACCCATGAGTCTAGCCAAGGGTCTCAAAGCCATTTCCTGACTGGGGCTCTGCTCAGGTTCACCTCTGACCTGGTTTTGAGGTGAAAGGTTATCTCCTGGCCTTGTTATCTCCCCCGGAATATCTTGATCTCTGCAGATTTGAGCGGGCTCAATGTACCATGTTTTCTTTCCTTTCTTCTCTTAGAAAGACATCAAATTCCATTTTACCCCATTCTGCATAGATAACTTAAACCTATTCCCTTATTAAAAACTTGAGAAGACCGGGATGCAGAAAACTTATCTTCACAGGGTGACACATTTGGTCTTGAAAGAGGCAAGAGTCCTCACTTTCTAAACCATACTTCAGGGCTCTAATTTCCACTAAGCCATTTCTGTCTTATTGATTTTTTTTCTGCTGTTTTCAAATCCTAAGTCACTTTCCCTCTAATATCTTTGGCCCCTTTCCATACTGCCTGGCTGAAATAGGCTCAGATCTGCTGGGCCCTCTATTATTTCCCTAGCAGTGATTTTCAGGGGTGGAACACAAACCACTCATTAGATCAGTAGCTGTTTTGGAAAGCCCTATCACTCTTCCCTGTCATAAGTTAGAATCAAGAGCCCATGCTATTCACGTCGGTTGCTCTAGAATGTGCTTGATTGCCTCTCTATGGTCCAATAACTCTCTGGGATGCTTAAGGTAACCTTAGAGTTTGATGCATGCTTCTCCATCAATGGTTCCCTCTGGACTCTTACCCGGCTCCCATCTTGTGTTTCTGGATCTATTTCATCTTAAGTATCTGTCGTGTGATCAGTCACCAGCTTCTCTGGTGAGGGCATCTGTGGGTGGTATGAGATGATCTCCTTCTGCCCCCAACAAGGAGTAAGCAACCCTTCTTCCTTCAGAGTTGGGTGCCCTTGGCTTGGGAGCAGCTCTCCCAGCTGTCTCCCAGCAGTCCCAGGGTTAGCTGTGGAAAGCGTGGGACTCCTGGCCTATGTTCTTTCTCTCCTTACTGGGTATCAAGTAACAGTGTGCGCTGTCACCTTCCAGACGTACCGTGTGATTTGTTAAAGATGAGTGAGAAGAATTTAGAACATCCTCCTCTATCTCAAATGTGCTCAAGTTCAATCCAGTCCCCGTGTCTCCATGTTCTTAAAACATTCTATACTGGCTGCCTGAAACTAAATATGGGCTGTATTTCTTTACATCCCCACAGTAATTCTCCAATTGCCTCACCTCCCCTTGATCAAAGACCCATTTTTTTCCTCATTTTCATGTGTGTGTGTGTGTGTGTGTTTTAAATAAACCCTATTTGTTATCTTATTTTTTTTTATAAGAGGGCTGCCACTGTTCCAGGAATCCCATTCTCATACACTTATCTGTTTTTTTAGGGAGCTAGACTAAATATGTTTATTCTCTCTTATATAAACATAATGTAGGATATATTTGTATCTCCTACATTCAGAGTGGGTCTTCCTTCCTTCCCTCCTTAGGTAAATCTTTAAGGAAACACCCTCTCAGACATGCCCAAAGGTGTATCCCTGAGAGAGATTCAAAACCCAGGCAAGTTACCAGTGAAGTTTAACTATAACTTTGCTGAAAAACATTTGCTTCACTATTAAATGAATTCCAGGGCTCACCTTAGAGATAAAGCGTGCCAGCAAGAGGGTTTTCCATATTAGTTTAATTGAGATGGAAAGATTACCCTCAACTGGGGCATCCCATTCCATGGACCAGGGTCCTTTACTGCATAAAAAGGTAACTGTCAGACATATTCATCTCCGCCTCTTAACTGTCATGATGTCACCAGCTGCTTTAAGTCCTGACACTGTGTCCTCCCCACTATGATGAAATGAATTACGAGCCTTGAATTACGAGCCACAAAACAAACATTTCTTCCCTTAAGTTGCTTCTTGTTGGGGGCTTGGTTACAGCTGTGAGGTAAGTAACTGTTAGATCCTCTTTCTGGCTGTCATGCAGCCTCTCCTTCTGCCCTGCAGAAGTCTTTTTTATTTTATTTTATTATTATTTCCTTTTTTTTGCATTTCTGAGAAAATTTTATTGGCCTTTTGGATAAAATTTATTTGCCAGGAAGGATGATCCCATCACACTTCTGCTGGAACCAGCGCATGGCCTCCTCTTTGCTGACTGTGTTTGGCCCCAATGCAGCCAGTCCTGGGCTTCTTGTCTGTGGTGCTGAAACCTGGCCTACCCAGCTACACCGAAGGCGTAGATCCCAATGCTTGGGTGATGCCCAGATCAATGTGTTCTTGAATCCCAAAGCCAAAGTTTCCAGTATCTGAGAAATTATTTTTCCGTAACTCATACTCCCACACCTTCAGGCCTTTCCCCAGAATCTCTTCTGCCTTGGCTCCCTGGACAGTGCAGTGAACAGCAATCTTCTCATTTCTCTGGATGCCAAAGGACCTGACAGTGTATCTAGCTTTGGAAAATACAAGTGTCTGGCCTGTGAGCTGCTCCAACACCTTGGCTGCCTGGGTCAGTCTGTCTCTGCTCTCCCCAACACAGATATTGAGGCAGAACTTGTGGATGGGAAGTTCCCGCATGGGGTTTTCCTTTTCACCTTGGTCTTGCTGAACCCCTTCCTAGAATGGGAGGTGACATAAAGGCGTCTTTTTATTTTAATTGTAAAGACTACCTTTATTTACCTGTTTGTCTGCCTGTCTGTCTGCCCATCTGTCTGTCTAGGTCAGAGGACAACTTGCGGGAGTTAGTTCTCTCTTTCCATCTCGTGGGTCTTAGGGATAGAACTCAGGTCCTCAGACTTGGCAGCCAGAGCCATCTCAGGGTCCCATCGCTGTGTCATTTATCTTGGTCATGCCTTCACTCTCCTTATTTACTTTCCCTCATCCTTTCTGAGCTGCCATCCACAGCATTTCCAGTTATAACTCATTCTCTGCATTGCTACTGCACCCACAGTGCTTCCTTAGGCTGTTTAGTAGCCAATGTGTTCGCGGTGTTCCACTCCTTTGTGCATCTTTGCTTGCGTCACAGCCTGTAGGGAAGGCGCGGATGCTGCCCAGAAGCTGCACTCAGATCCTTATCTAGGAACTTATGAAGACATTACTAAATGGCTACAGCATCATTTTCTACCAAGGTGCCTCAGGATATTACTCATTTGTTATTAGTAACTGCTCCAGGCAGGATGACTAGTCAATTGAACGGCATCTGATTCCTTCTCTAGCTGATTCTGTGACCTTGTTCTTAATCAAAGCTTAATGCTCTGCTCACTTGCAGGGACTTTCACACGTGGGTTGCCAAGGTGGATCCCGCCCAGGACTCCTTTCATTCAGGAGAGACTGGGAAGGCGGAGCCTAGGAGGGCTGTGGTGCTCCGTTGTTGCAGCATGTGGAGAGATGGACCACACAAGAGGAAGCTGCTGGGGAGATCAATGCACTCTTGCCAAAGTGAGGCAGGCTGTCACACCTATTTTCTTGTCTTCTCAAGAATCCCACCAGGAGACCTTGTTATTTCTGTGGTTTAGAATTGAAGACAGGCAAAAGGCTGTATCAACTATGTGGAAGGGCATGCTCTGGAGTCTCTTGGGTCAAGAGGAGGAAAGAGAATGTTTCCACGTCACAACCCATTTCATGACTGTGGGGGAAGTGCTCATCAGACATGGCTGAAGTCTCTCCCCTGGGAATAGCAGGTGTCTCCAACCAATAGCCATGTCAAACCACATAGATGTTCCAAAGTCCATGAGGGAAATGATGGAGACCCTAAGGTTCCTCTGAACACAAGGTTAGTGTCAACTGTCAACTTCTCTGCTGACATTCTTGGGCTGTACTATCCAATGCAATAGTCATCAATCACATGAAGATAGTCAACCTGAAACTGAATTATATGAAAATGAATTAAAATGAAATGAAATTCAAAATTTAGTTCTTCAGTCATGTTAGCCACATTTCAAGTGCTCTGCCAGCTTGTATGGCTAGTGGCTGCCCTATTGTATGTATAAACTCTACAGTAGAGTTGTGTCTGAGCCAAGGTGTTTCAGGCATTGTTGGTATTGCATGTCTGTTGTATGTTTAGGACTAAGGCTGCAGAGCCATCTAGGTGTAACACGGTTCTGAGTGGTACAGAAACACCTTGGATTGGTTGCCTATTAGATTTTGAATCAACTCTTTGGTCATTGTGTACCAACTATGTGGCAACTTCCAAGTTCAGCTATGTGACCCCCAATTTGGTCACTGCAGCCCACAAATTAAGAGGTTGTCATTCATATCATATAACTTAGGTATTTCTCTCAGCCAAATAAATGCTTTTTTCCTTAAGGCCTTTTGTTTAATGTGCCATCTGAAGAAAACATCAGGGGACTATTTATCTGTTATAGTTGGAGGCTGGCATGGTAAGCAAGAGTCTGTTATTTATTTCTATTGTTTCTTTATGGTGGCTAGTATCGTTCCCTGATCCATATGAGTTATTTTTGTATGCCTTTGCATGGTTGTGTGAATTTAGATTGCCTCGATATGGAAGAGGTAGAGAACTCAATCATTCAAGAAAGGGACGATTGGGAAATGATGCACTATAAGACTCCTAACTGTTCTGTGACATTTTTTGTTCCTACCTCTTTTCCTACCTTAAATCAGAGCTTGTGTGCACCAAAAATAGACCACACAGTTCAGTGCGGCTAAAGCTTCCACAAGATTTTTAGTGAGGTTCATTTGAAATGACTTAAGATAGATTATGGTGGCTATCCAATGAAAAGTTTATTCTTCATTTCAACTGGAAGCTATGTGTTTGCCTCATAGGAATATGTAAAGATGAGATTAATTTTAAAAAGTGCTAAATAGCAGGAAACAGGAATAAACAGAAATAAAATATATTGTGGCATGTGAAAAAAGCTGTCATCTTTATTTTTTATCCTTGGGCTGCTTCACAGATTAGTATCAGCCCTTGTGATTTTTTTACTAAATCCCCTTTTGGAACACAGTCTGCCACGACTATCATTGACACTGTCTCCTTCCCCACACCATCCAGAGGTTAAAATCATGAGAATAATGAGTCCAAATACTGTCTCCCAGCTTCACCTCATCATGATAGTCCTTTTCAGTGATGGCTGAGGTGGGATGGCTCATCACATGATTGTGTTGACCAAAAGTCACCTAACATGGCATCTTTCAGCTTCTTCCCAGCAAAGAAGAGTTTGGCCCTTGGCTTTCTCTAAGGTTTAAGAAAAGCTCCTAAAACAGTGCTATTATTTTTCATTTGAGATTCAAGACTAATTCATTTTTCTCCTCTATGGCTTTAAACTTTAAAAATGGAAATGTAATTTATGTACAGTGAAATGCACGTATTTTTAGTATATGCTTTGATGAGTTTTGACAAACACATATATCGTATAACTCACTATCAAGCAATAGGAGATTTGTGTCTCCTTAGGAGGTTCACGCCACCCTTCCTCAACCCGCCCTTGCTCCTCCACACATGAGGACAGATCACTACAGCTTGTCTTGGATTTTATAGCAATGCAGTCATGCAGCATATATCAGGCATTCCTCATTTCCTATGAATTTTAATTAAACATTAAAACATTGGAAAAACTATTGGTATAGAGGCTAATTTAAAAAAATCTGAAGAGAATGATTTGGTCTTTTGGAAATAGCTTCATAATTTCTGACTGTGTGACCACATGGGTTTTGACAGGTTAGTTACACTCTCTGAGCTTCAATTACCACTTTAAAAAGACTGTTGCAAGATCACCTTGCAACATTTTTGCTAGGATAATGTAAAATAACCATCATTTGCGGAGTGCTAAACTATTGTCCATTCCTCCTTCTTTTACATGAGTGTGTTTTACAGCAGGAACTAACAAGTCATTTGGGCCAATTGTGTGGCCATATGTTAACACATCTATTCATTATAATCAGTGTATATGGATGCCAGTTGCTAAGTAGGCTGAGTCAAAATTATTCTCTTATACAGTCGTGTGTGTGTGTTTGTGTGTGTGTGTGTGTGTGTGTGTGTGTGTGTGTGTGAGAGAGAGAGAGAGAGAGAGAGAGAGAGAGAGAGAGAGAGAGAGAGCACCCACTGAAATTTTACTGCATCTCCTATGAAAAATAGCTTCCATTATCTTTTACAGTTCAGGAAACAGAAACATAATGTGGACATTTAAAGATCAGACGCATGGCACTAAAGAGTTCACTTCTAGTGGGGTAGTACTATGTCCCCAGACAAGGGGGAGTCTGGGACCCTCTAGTCTTGTGACTGCTCTGCACCCAGGAGAGTTTTCAGAGCAACTTGAGACCTGAGTTGAACAGATGTGTGCCTTCACTGAAGCGGGCCATATGCCTTCTGTCTCCTGTCCAGGTGGTGCTCGGCTGCAGCCTGAGTCCTTTCTTTATTGATTCATTTGTGAACAGGCTGTGCTGTTCTAGCCACTTATGGGACTCCCATAAGGCAGAAAGTATTCTGGGCACTGGAAAGTCAGCAGTATGTAAAATGGGAGAGAGAGAGAGAGAGAGAGAGAGAGAGAGAGAGAGAGAGAGAGAGAGAGAGAGAGGTTCCACCTCTACCCTGATGGAACGCACATTCTGACTCAGGAAGATGGACAGCAAGTTCATTTACTTATTTAATATTCTGGTCAGCAAGTACTTTGGAGAAAAATAAAACAGAGAAGAGAAACATAGGTTTCTAGAACATGGTTTTTGTCTTTCTCAATTTATAGAACTCATAAATGAAGGAGGAGAGGAATGAACTACACAGACCTGGAACAAGCTGGGAGAGAAAGGCTCTAGCCAGAGCGAGCAGGAGTTCAGAAGCAGTGGGGCAGTAGGGCGCTTGGGTATTTTCCAGGAACAGTTGGGAAGCCAGTGAGCTTGGAGCAGGCTGAGCCAGAAGAGGGGGATAGATAGGAGCCATAGTGAACCAATCATGAATTCTGTACCAACCTAAGGGGTTTGGATTTTATTGTGAGTGACATCCAAAGCTGCTGGAGGATTCTGAGTGGAGAAAGTATATTCTAAGGGCTCATTCTGGCTTCTGAAAAGGCCTCATGGAAGCATGGAGACCAGTTAGTAGGCTGACACAATAATCTAGGCAAGAGGCTCAGTCTAGGTGAGCTCAGTCTTGGTGGGGGTCATGAGAAGTGGCTGGGTTTTGCATATGACCCACAAGACTTGCTGACAGATGGGCTGTTGTTTGTGTCAGTGGTTTTCTCTTGAACCAGTCGAACAGGATCCCCATTGACTAAGATAGAGGTGGCAGAGAGGACAGGCTTGGGAAAGAACACCAGGAGTCGATGTTTTGGATGAAGTGGGTTGAGATGAGTAGAGATGCTGGATAGATGGACAGATATGTGAGCTGGAGTTTAGGGACAAGAGTTTTCAGAGATGTGGGGATATTAAGAGCAGAGCCTAAAGGAGCATGCTTCAAGGATGGCAGAGAAGAAGAGCAAGGAGACCTTCACAGCTGATGAAATATGGCTTAAGGTACAAATTGCTGTTGCTTACTGGAAGGTTGTTGGAAAGCCTTTGTTCTGTTCTTACGGGTGAATATTTCGTGCCCTTTCCAGCCTGTTCTTCACCTACACACATCTTGCTAAGGAGTCTCTTATCTTATCTCTAGGATGAAAACCAGCAGTGCATACCACTTGCTCTGGAGGCCTCATAGATCATCAGGCACAGAAGTTACAACTGGTCTCTATTCCTTTCAACTCTTTAGGAGTTGAGGGAAGGCATGGAGGGGGACATAAAAACAAAGACTTTATTCGTGGGCTCTTGGATCTTATCAGTGAGAAGAACCTTCAAAAGAGTTCTGTCCTCATGTGAGAAGGAAAAGATAAGAGGCATGCCAACTGCTTTGCTTTAATCCATGACCTTGGGAACCACCTTCATCTTCCAGCCAGAGAAATAACATTTGTTGTTGAATTGTGTGTAGACAGAAATCATCCCCCCACTGACCTAGATCCAATCAGATGATCTCTGGCTTGTTTGAAAAAGTCACTCTGTGAATAACAGAAAGATGAAACTGAAGATAATGTACCTGCAAATGTTATTTTTTTCCCCCAGTCATTGTGGGTGTATAAACAACTCTAAACTTGAGTGAAATAAAACAGACAAATCCTGTTGATAATGAATTTGGATTAGACACAGCAGGGGTGGCTGATCTCACTCCATAGTGTCACCAACATCAGTAGAGGAGACAGGAAGTCTGACAGCTGGAATCTTCTGGAGGCTCACTTGCTAGCTAACTCACCTACCACATCCAACAGACACACGGTTTCTCTCCATAGGGCCTTTGCATGCATCTGTATTGTTGGCTTTGCCTGTGTACACTCCCCTCAGAGAAAGTACAAGGCTCCCTGTCAGGACTCCCAAGTAAGATGACACAAAATAGAAAGAAGGATTCTTTTTTTCCAAAAAGTTCCTGGCTCATAAAGTATTAATATTGATCCCGAAATTTAATGGGGTTTTCACAGACCAGAGCTTTGCAGTTTTAAAAGTACCATGCTGAGGTTGAATTTCATTGATTGGTTTTATTTTAATCAGCCTTGGAATATTGGAACTGTAGACTATTAGACAATTGAGTTTCTACATGTCAAATAACCTCTTGTGCTGAACGTTATGTGTTATGTCAACTTGACACAGGCTAGGGACTTCTGTGTCTTCTGCTTCAGGTCCTACCTCTAATTTCATATTCTTATTTCCCTCAGTGATGGAGTATGACTTGAGAGTTATAAGATAAAAGAAACCTTTCCTTTCCCAAGTTGCCTTGAAACACTAACACCAAAATTAGTACCAGGAGTGGGGTCTGACTTACAGTAGAGTAGTTGATGTTCACGAGTGACTGTATTTAAGCAGAGAGCCAGGTAAATGCTGCATTCTCTGTTGTGATCTAAATCAGAAGTCACACAGTATCACTTCTGACATACTATAATGACAGGGGCATTCTTAAGCTTGTCCAAGACCAGTGATAGGGATATTAGTGCCACATTTCAGGGGCAGAAGTGCCAACCACATTGTAAGGTGAAACAGGTATGAGAACATTCATTCAAAAATATAGTCTGTTAGCTTTTAAAGCAGCAGGGTTCTATATGCCTATTTCATATATCCTTAGCTTTGGTTAACAGTCCCCTCAATACCACCTTTCTTTTCTTCTCTGACCTTGTCCTCTGTCAGCCTTTCTTTTCCTAGTTTCCCATTTCATGTGCTTTACTGTTTGTACATACCCCTCCTTAGATCTCTTCCCTGCCTCCCAACTCTCATGGCACCTCTCTTGATATGTGGCTTCTTCTGATACTCACTTCAGCTTAAACACAGCTATCTGAAGATATGAGTCTAAGATTTGCACATGGGGGAGAATCTAAGGCACTTTTTTTTCTAGGCCCAAGTTGCCTCATTCAGTATATTTTCTAGTTGTATTATTATTATTATTATTATTATTATTATTATTATTTGCAAATTGACTTTTAAGCGCTGAATAGAACACAATTGTGTAAGCGTACCATATTTTCATTATCCTCTCATTTGGAACATCTAAGTTGGTTCTACTTTCTGGCTCTTATGAATAGAGCAGAAATAAATACAGATATGTAAGTCTCTCTATTACAGCCCTTTTCCAAGGAATGGTTGCATCATAGGGCAGATCCAGTTTTTAACTTTTTGAGAAACCACATTGATTTAAATAGTGACTGTAACAGTTTATGCTCCTAGCAACAATGTAGAAAGGTTTTCCTTTCCTTACATGCTTACCAGCATTTGTCGTGACTTTTTGGCATGAGACAGGATAGTAAAATCATTTTAGTTTGTGTTTTCATGATGGCTGAAGATCTTAAACACTTTTATTTTATTTTATTGAGACAGGATCTCACTGTGTAGCCCTGGCTGGCCTAGAGATAACTATGTAGACTAGGCTGATATTGAACTCACAGACATCTATCTGCCTTTGCTTTTCAAATGCTGGGATTAAAGGCATATGCCATCATACTTGGTATAATGTTGGATACCTTTAAATATTTATTAGTCATTAGCATGGCTCATTTTTTAATTTGAATGTTTATTTTCTTGATGTTTAGTTTTTTTGTTCTTTCTTTCTTTTAGTTATTGATCCTCTATCAGACATGCAACTGGCAAAAAAAAAATTTCCTGTTGATATCAACTTTCCATGGAGTTTACATGAACCAGATGCTTTTAGTTTTCAAAGTATCACACAGGTTCATCTACTGACTTTATTTTAATCAGTCTTGAAATATTGGGTCCTTAGAATACTGGAGCATCAAGTTCTACAAATGTTGAGATTCGGCTGTGCTAATGCAGGCATCCAAGGGAATGGAGGGCTCTATGAGAAGACTGTGGGGTCCAGGCTGACTTGGTAAAGAGTGGGAAGTATTTTGTGGTCCAGGGAAAGTGTGTGTTTTAGTCAAAGTTCTCTAGAGGACCAGAGCTGATAGAATAATAATAATAATAATAATAATACCCCCCACACCCATAGTGACTATACAAATTTATACTCTTACCAACAATATATAAGAATTTCCATTCCCCCATAACCTTACCAGCATTTGTCATGATTTTTTTCCAGCACTG
Organism: Peromyscus eremicus; assembly: GCF_949786415.1. NCBI lineage: Eukaryota > Metazoa > Chordata > Mammalia > Rodentia > Cricetidae > Peromyscus > Peromyscus eremicus. The sequence goes on along the minus strand of NC_081422.1, from coordinate 98,217,572 downwards.
CTGTGGTAGTTTGAATGTAATTGGTCCCCATAAGCTAATAGGGAGTGGCACTATTAGGAGGTATGGCTTTATTGGAGTAGGTGTGGCCTTGTAGGAGGAAGTGTGTCACTGTGGGGGTGGTCTTTGAGATCTTCTATGCTCAAACTACACCCAGTGAGACAGTTCATTTCCTGTCGCCTGTAGATCAAGATATAGGACTCTTAGCTCCTTCTCCAGTACCATGTCTGCCTGTATGCCACCATGATAATAATAGACTAAACCTGTTAAATTGAAAGCTACCCCATTTAAAGTTTTCCAAGAGTTTCAGTGGTCACTGGGTCTCTTCACAACAATAGAACCCTAACTAAGACAACTGCTATAGAGTTTCCTTTCAAATGAACAAATGCTAAATGTTTTCTTTAGCCAAAAATATTTATTTATTTTTTATTTTATGTGTATGGGTGTGTTTTGCCTGCATATACATCTGCTAACCATGTGCATGCAATACCCACAGAGATTAGAGAGGGTATTGGATCCCTAGGAACTGGAGTTACAGATTACTGTGGGTGGTCCTGTGGGTTCTGGGAACCAAGCATGGGTCTGCTGAAAGAGCAGTCAGTGCTCTTAACCATTGGGCTATCTCTCCGGGCAATATGATGTCCACAGATCATTTAAAGCCAGCCTTCGGGGAGTTTTGTTGCTTTTAAGTCTTGAAGACAGTTTGGCCTGGAGGCTCTTAGTTGCCCTTTATAAAAATAGTCATTACTCAAGAGCATCTTAATTCCTTTTTTTTGCTTTGATGTTGAGTATTTTTAGCCATTTGTGATCTCATATTTCTTGAACTCCAGGTATTCTGTCTTTGAACTCCCCACCAAACAATCAAATACAGTTTAGGAAAATGCCATCTGCCTTCCTTACTTTCAGATGCTAGAAGAGAGCTGCTGCAGGGGCAGCCAAGGAAATGCTGCACCCCTCTTTAACTAACACAGGGACATTGGGAACACGCTTGTGAGCAGACGTATGACTTTTAATAAAAGCTGCATTCCCAGAAGCTGCATTGAAAGAAATCCCTTTATTCATATTGGCCAGCTTTTGTGCATTCCCGCAAAGGTTATTCAGGATTACTTCTTCCTCAAGCTACCTTTGTGATTGCTAGTTCCTGTAGACTTTAATCTGCCTCAAGCAGGTTGAGTTAGAGCAAGTCTTGCTATGGGCTCTTGCTATAGCCATGCACCCCAAGCCTCCTGCCATATGATTTTTCTGATATCATAGCCTGGGGTTCAGCTCCAGATTTAAAATACACAATTTCTGGAACTTCCTTTCTGATGTGAGCCACCCTTGACCAACGGGAGAGGGAAGAATGTGGATACACACTACCCTAGTTTATCTCTAGGGCAGACACTTGTAAGATGCAGCTCCTGAGGCTCCTTGGAGTATCCTGGTAGGTCAAGCAGAGGAACTGTAGTCTCCCAAAATGCAAAGAAATGTTTTTGCCTCACATTCTCCTTTGGTGTAGAAGCAAGGCTAGTGCAGAATTCTTCACAAAATAGGGGCTGGCATTTTCTCTTGAGTCTTGCTTCTCTTGTTACACTGTAGCAACAGAGTTAAAGAAAGAGGCCAGCGAACATTCCTGGGTTTGTTGTAGGTGTGTGAACAGCTCTGCCGGAGCACACGAAAAATGGCCGCAGTAATTTTTTGACTGTCTACAGAAAAAGAGAGTGGACGAGCCAAACATCATTTGTATCTGATGGTACCATACACCCTCTCACAGTGACTGGTGGTTCAAACCCAACGTTCCCTTTCTACTCTTCAAGTTTTTTCCGACTCAATACTTATGGCAGAATATTTGGGGAAGGATGTTAGAACTGTTACAAAGCTGATAATCTGGTTCAAATGGAAAAGTTGGAATTATCACTGCTTGAGATAACTTACACTTTATTCCTATCAATATAAAGAATTAAGTTGATAATAATGTAATATAACTTTTTGTTCAGAACTAGAAACTTGTCTAATTAGCCATTCCGTACACTGTCAGCATGGCTTCTATGAGTGTATAATTTTAGGAACTTGAAGGGAGAAGTTGGGGCTGGGACGTGACTTGCTGGTTAGGTGCATGCTATGTGAGGACCAGAGTTTGGATCCCCAGAACCCAGAAAATGACATGTGGCTGTGGTGGCTCTCCTATAACCCCACTTCAAGAGAGTTAGAGACGGGATCCTGGAGCATTCTGGAGAGCTAGACTAGCTGATTCAGTGAGCTCCTGAGCCAATGAGATCCGGCCCCAGTATAAAAGATCAACCTTTGACCTCTGCACATGCATACCTGTGTACCCACATACATGTGGAAAGAGGGAAGAGGGCTAGAAGAACTTCAGAGGTAAAGCTTGGCCCTTACAGACTCTGGAGATTCACAATTGTGGAGGAGGGACCCTGGTGACCATTTTCATAATCAGTTCTTGAGGAGGAAGTTACCTGCCCCAAAGATGAAATCTCATTGTAATCTCAGTGGTATGGACAGGCGACAAGAAGCATCAGAGGAGAGGGCTCCTTCAAAATTTTCCATTCACTAGGGATGTTCACATTGTGTTGTACTCACTTGATACCTTGTTCCAAATGGTTGCTAGTCTACTAGTGCTAGTTTTTGAGTAATATCTTGGTGCCACATGGGTTCCTCCCCCGCCTGTCTCTGCCTCTCTCTGTCATGTGTATTTGGTGTATGTTCATGTGTGTGCAGGGATGCATGCCTGTGTGCGCTCAGAGAGGCCAGAGAAAGAGATCAAGGGTCCTGCTCTGCCGTTCTCCACCGTATTTCTCTGAGACAGTCTCTCACGGATCGTTCTATCTCTACCTGCCACAGCACTAGGGTTATGGGCATGCATTTATCCACACCAAGCTTCTTACTTAGCTGTGGGATCCAAATTTGGGTCCTCATGCTTGCACAGCCATTGCTTTTACCCACTGAGGCATCTCTCTCTTCAGCCTGGTTCTTGTTTCTTTATGCTTTTTTTCCTTGCGGAGAGAAAACCTGGAATCATCCCTTTTCCTTGAGGTTGTACTGTGTGGGTGATGATCCATCATGGGATCCCTCTTGCCTTCTGTTCCATTTAGATCACTCCGTTTTCCTTGATGACTCACCAGATCCATGACTGTGCATATGTTCCCTTTTGAAATCTTTCAGTAGTACAGCAGCGCGTAGAGAATCTTAGACATCGGTTGTAGTAATTACAATGACTTCGGTTACAGCAATAGAAAGCCAAGTACAGTGAATGAAGCAGAGATGCTATGGCCTCCCACAGACTCAAGGACAGAGAGGGGGAGGTGGGGGAGGGGGCCAAAGTCTTGTAGGTCTTTTGACCATTTGTCTCTGTCCTGGTTAATTTATTTGGTCGACTAGACTCAAGCCAGAGTCATTTGGAAAAATGGAACCTCAACTGAGAAATTTCCAACACCAACGGGCCAGTGGGTAAGCCTGCAGGGCCTTTTAATGAGTAATGATAGACGTGTGAGGGCCTGGCCCATCAGGGACAGTGCCATCCCTGACACTTAAGTTGTATAAGAAAAGAACTGAGCAAGCCAGCAAGCAGGGTTCCTCCATGTCTTCTGCTTCAGTTCCTGCCTCCAGGTTCCTGCCCCATCCTCGTTCAGTGGCAGACTATTATTACCTGGAAGTGTAAGACAAAATGCATCCTTTTCTCCCCAACTTGCTTTTAGTCATGGCGATTTATCACAGCAATAGAAACCCAACTGAGACAGCCTTTATTTTTCTGCCTCATTTCTAGCTTATTATTTCACCTGGATTGCTATTCTCTCATGAGAAGAAAATGTGGTCCTTAATAGGATCTACCTGGATTTTTTATTTATAGTTTTAGTCACATGAAGAGATGGACTCACTTTGTTTTCAGATATCCTGATGAAGGACAAGTGGGCAGCATGGATAGTTTGTAAAAGTCACTGGCCCTCTTAACTGAAGCCAGATTTTGTGCGAGATAGTCTAGGGGTCACCATGTTGGGAGTGGAACAGAGCATGGGCAGGGTGACTTTGAGAAGAAAGTGGAGGTGTTACTGCGGGGTCACAGCAGTAACTGGTCTTCATTTTGATCTAAGGGAATCAGAACCTTATGGTCAATAAGGTAAATTACATATGTCACCAAATACATTTGGTGCTTGGAATTTTAAATAGTTCATTAGGGAAATGAAGTGTTTAAAAAAAACTAGTTCCTGAGTATTATATAGACGAAGATGATGTAACAACTCTGGAAAAATGTGCACATTTTCTGAAAATGTGTGAACATTGAAGTATTGTTGGCAATGTAAAGGAAATACCAAATCATTATAGTCCCCCCTTATTGCCTTACTACTGAAATATTATTCCAGTCAAATGTGCACTTAACTCTGGTTGCTGTGGTTGTTTGTTGTGCTGTCTTTCAATATTTTAAGGGACTATAACGTTAAATGAGCCTTTTTTCCTTCAGCATGTTGTGTTAGTTCTCTAGAGGAGCTGGGTCAACGGAACACACACTGTATATGATTACTCTAAAAGGGCATTTGTTGCTCTGCTCTATGGTTTTCACTGAAGCTGCCACTTTACACATGGACATTCTTGTATGATTCTATAACTTGCTTTGATCGTATTTCCCTTTGCTCCACATCCCCTTTCTTTCCCCCCTTTTCTTGTCAGTTCTAGTTTGTCCTCCAGGCCAGTGGTTCTCAACCTGTGGGTCGCGACCCCTCCGCAGGTCAACCGACTCTTTCACAGGAGTCACATATCAGATATCCTGCATTTCAGATATTTACACTACAATTCATAACAGCAGCCAATTGCAGTTGTGAAGTAAGCAATGAAATAATTTTATGGTTGGGGGTTCACCACAATAGGAGGAACTGTATTAAAGGGTCATAGTAGTAGGAAGGTTGAGAATCACTGCTCCAGGCAATTTCACTCCCATTTTTAGACCATATATACATGTATGGTTTTTAAAACTTAGATTTGTTAGTTTATCTATATGTGTGAGTGCTTTGCCTGTACATCTGTATGTGCACATTGGGTGCCCAGCGAGGTGAGAAGAGGTCATCTGGAGCTGGAGTGACAGATGGTTGGGAGCTACCATGTAGGTGCTAGGAACCAAACCCTGGTTCTCTACAAGAGCAAAAAGTGCACTGCGGAGGGTGGGGGGGCCACCCACTACCCCCACATTTCCCCAGAGTGCTCTTGAGTGAGAGTAGTAGGAAATATTAGATAGAAGGATTTAGTGTGGAGATAAACAGATAGGAAATAAAGGATAGCCTCGAGAGGGACTGAAACCTACTCCAATGGGTCCTGACTGTCTCTGCCCTAGCGTATTTATAGAAATGCCAAGGGGTGGAGCAAAAGCGCAGCCAAGTGCAGACCATCTCAGACACCTGCACTCAGGCCTGTGGTCCAATCATCCTCTCTATGCAGACCTGCTGGGTAAAGCCACTAGGAAACCTCAAAATGGGCTCCCACGGTGCACTTAACCTCTGAGCCCTCTGTCCAACCCCATGGATATGATATATCATATAGGGACCACAAATGCAGGAAGCATGAAGCCTTTGCATTGCTAAGATGAACTTAATTTGCATAATATGAAGATCTCCACTTGCAGCCATTTACAATGACAAAGTGACAATTTCCATTGTACATCTACCTACACCACTTTTCTTCCTTGGCCCCCTCTTGAAGAATACCTGGGTTGGATCTGTGGCTTAGGTGCTGTAAACAGTGCTGTAGGAAACACTGATGTACAAGTGTCTCTGTGACGTGCTGATTTGGAGTCCTCTGGCTAAGTACCCAGGAGTGGTACCACTGGGTCATTTAGCAGAGCTATTTTTAGTTTACAAAAAGACTGGCTTACGTTATTGGAAGCTGAATAGCCCCAGATGCCCTCCAGCAGTGGCAAAGATCATAAGCTGCTGAGCCCAAGAAGGTAGATGTCTCACAAGGGAGAGGAATGATGCTGCCCCAGTCCAAGCCTGCCTGCCTGTGCGCTCTCTGGAGAGCCGATGGTGTGAGTCTGTACTGAGGGCCGAAGAAACTGGAGTCTGATGTCCATAGACCATGGTGACATCAAGTGTACGTGTTCAAGAAGAAAGGAGCTCGCACGTGCTGCCTGGCTTCCTCCTTTGCTTTGCTTTTGTTTCATTTGGGTCCCCAGCTTGCTTGATGGTGCCTCTTGCTTTCAGGGCTGGGTTCCATTCCTCATTTACCCTTGCTTTACATTGCTGTCTCTTATACCTGCCTTCTAAGGAAGCACATCCAACCTTGCACTCTGTTAACCGCCTGGGCATCTCTCTCAGTCTAATCGAGTTGACAAGATTAAATACTGCAGATGCCAGCATCTAATTAATGACATTAGGTCACATTAATACTTGTAGATTTAGTTTATTCCTTTAAATCACTATGTAACACCATATCGTCAACTGTGGTATTCATTATTATTAATTATACAAACAGAATGATTAAGCAGTTATGTCCTGGAGGCATTTTGCTTGGCTTTGAATGCTCAACTTTGCCACTTATATGGTATATAATCTTCATAAAATCCTTAATTTCCATATGCCTCTGATTATTTACCTATAAAGTGGTGATAATACTGTAGTGTGTTGTGATGAGATTAGCTGGGACAAGTGAAGTGCTTAGAATAATGCCTGGCATGCATGCAGTTGGTATTCAATAAATGTTAGCAATTACATTTTTATTCTTTTGGCTATTACTACTTTCTTTGAGATTATAAATGAGTGGTTAAAAAAGACATTCCTGCATGCCTTCTCTCTTCATTAAAATGATCACTTAAGATGGGTTCCTTAGCCGGGCGGTGGTGGCGCACGCCTTTAATCCCAGCACTCGGGAGGCAGAGGCCGGCAGATCTCTGTGAGTTCGAGGCCAGCCTGGGCTACCAAGTGAGTTCCAGGAAAGGCGCAAAGCTACACAGAGAAACCCTGTCTCAAAAAAAACCAAAAAAAAAAAAAAAAAAAAAAAAGATGGGTTCCTTGCAAAAAGTTCATGAGCTATTCCCTCATGCATACACACACACACACACACACACACACACACACACACACACACACACGAATATAAAGACGACTGGGAGGCTCTGAAGACCTCGGGATGATGATTTCCACTCTGCCTGGATAAAAGCATGAAGAGTCGGCATATATTTCTCTATTTTACTTTTCCTCTTGTCGTACCAACTGGAACCTGGCGGTGTGTGTGTGGGGGGGCTTCTCCTCTAACCCGCATCCCTGATGACAACCCACAAGGCATTTGCAGCACACACAACAAAGAACTGTGCTGTTTGATGGCAGTGGGAGCCCTTTGGATGAGGCTGCTACAAGCCAGGGTATCCTCAAGCTGATTTTCCTTTTGGCTCCATTTCATGGAGAAATGAGATCTGCATATTCAAGGCTGTCAGTTTCCAAGATCATCACCTTACCAAGAACAAAAGTTTCCATGTAGGATGAGACACTCCTGTTTTGTGCAGTAATAATGTTACTATTTAAAACTCTGGCATCTGTTGAAAATTTATATTAGAGTAATAAATTCCTACACCAGCTTCATGAAAGCCAAGCTCATTTTAAATGCTGCCATCCATCTCTGTTTTCCTGGTAACTCATAAACCCATCACTTCAACACTATCTTTTGTTGTTATAACTAGCTTTAAATATCCGTTTCATTTATCTCTTTCTCTCACTTATAAAATATCTGATTTTTCCCTCTATTCAGAAATTCTTCCCAATTATGCTATTTAGTATTCTAATCTACCTTAAAAAGTCAGTGTAAATTTTGTGGCCTTTTATAATGTCATTTTCAAGAATTTTGGGGCAAGGAATGGACGTGCAGTCGGGTCGAAGACAATAGTCAAGCTTCTGGCGATAGGGTTCTATTGCAGACGGAGCTTTGCGGTACCTCTTTCTCCATCCCCAACAACAGGATGCTCTTGGCCAACAAAATCCTCACACTCTTTTCCCTCAGAGTGCTTCCCTTGGGGAATACCGTGGTTCATGTTCTCATTTCTGCTCAAACATTTACGCTTCTCTGCCCTGCTGATCTTCCATCTCTCCTCGTCATCTGCCACCAGACTGAACAGTCTAGAAGCCAAATCCCAGCTCACTCTCTGCTCAGGGAACCCAGGGAATACTGTGGCATTTGCGGTCCCTCTTCCTCCTCATTTTTCTTCCCTAGCTCCTGCACTCTTAAAGCTCCAATGATACATTTTCACCCCTTAATCCAAGTGTCTTAACTTTAAGGACCTGAGGACCTGGCCGTGCTCATCTCTCCGTTCCAATGTGTCCTCTGAACCTATGTTACTTTCTCAGGATGGCCATAACAAATCTCTCTCTCTCTCTCTCTCTCTCTCTCTCTCTCTCTCTCTCTCTCTCTCTCTCTCTCTCTCTCTCTCTTTCTCTGTACACAGGTGTCAGATTCCCTAGAGCTGAAGGAACAGAGGTCATGAGCCACTAGACATGGGTGCTGGGAATAGAACTCTGGCACTCTGGAAGAGCAGCCAGTGCTCTTGACACCTGAGCCCTCTCTCCATCCTCTAGACTATGAGTCTTAAACAACAGACATGTACTTCTCACTGGTATAAAGGCCGGAAGTCCAGGCCAATGTGTCAGTCATGCTGCTTTCCTCTGAGATGTCTGTCCTTGGCTTGCAGATGACCACTTCCTGCTGTATCTTTACATGACTGTCTCTATGTACACGGGATCTCTGGTGTCTCCGGGTGTGTCCTCGTCTCTTCTTAAGATGACACTAGTCTAATTAGATTGAGGCGCATGTGAACAACTTCATTTTTTCTTTCTCTCATTTTCTGCTGTCTTTGAAGACCAAATCCAAGGCCTTGCATGCACTAGGCCAGCACTCTGCCACTGAGCTACATCCTCAGCCCAAACAACTTGATTTTAACTCCATCATCTCTTTATTGGCCTTATTGAGGTATGGGGAGTTAGGGCTTTGAATTTGTCAAGAAAGACACAATTTAATTTGTTAATATGTCATTGCCCAACTATTTATCCTCTGTTGTCTATTTCCCTGGGCCTCTCTCCTCGGCTCCTCTTGCACTAGCTCCGCAGTGCCCCTGGAGTTCTTGGCTCTTACACCAGTAGCTCGGAAGCTGTGTACTTTGTAAACACTGTGTATGTGTATGGTGTTGGGGATTTTACCCAGGGTCTGACACATGCTGGATAAATGGCTCTACCACTGAGCTAAGTCCACAGCACTTGGTTTTTCTGAAACAGAGTCTCACCATTGTAGCTCAGGCTGATCTTGAACTTGAGATCCCTCTGCCACTGACTCTCTGGGTGCTAGGATTACAGGAACAAGCTTTCTGAAAGGGACAAGTAGTAAACACTTGAGACTCTTTCAGCCAAACAATCACTGTCACGGCATTCAACTCTGTCACTAATGAAGAGAGAGTGGAGAGCAGCCTCCCTAGATGCCAACTCGCCAGGCTATCGGCATCATACACTTCCAGAAGGTTGCCTTTTTCTTTGACTTTTACCCAGAGTGTAAATATCCTATGCTGGGTAGAAACATCACCAATTTCTTAGAAAAATCCAGTGCACTTTGCCCCAACTGGTTCTGGCTTCCCCTGCCATGACCTAGAAAACTGAGTTTTACCAGCAACTGGATCTATTAATCTTCTGGGAAAAATTCCCAGTTTTTAGAAGAAACTGCTAAGACAGAAAATATTAACAGTGGATGGATTATGGCAGCGAGGCAGAATGAATGCTACACATAGGAGACTGCCCCGTGTCTGGCAGGTCATTTAACACGTCAGATCCCTCACCATTCCGTCTCCTGGGCCTTATAATAGCCCTGAATATCTCCCAGTACACCCAAACAATCTGAATTTTGTGTACCCAGCATAATCTCTAAAGTTTTCTCTCAGTTTTAGAATTCTATGTCTCATGTAGTTTTCTTTTGATAATTATATGTGTCAAATCCTCCTTTTAGCTGAAATCCAAGCTCAGGCGGCCGACTGTGATAGGATGTGTGGATATCATGTAGAGATTTATTTACTTGGTATGTTGAGAAGATCAGGATCAGTAGACTTCTTGCATTAAGTGTTGATTCTGAAATGTCACAAAGCCCTTCATCAGGTGACCTTGAATTTGACCTGGTCTTCAATAATTCTACAATTTACAAAAATAGCAGCCACTAATTTTATGTGTCTATTTAAATGTAAAGTCAAACAAAGATTAAGTAAAATGTAAAAAATACAGTGTCTCAATCATATTAGTCATATTTTGCTACACATTGGATTAAGCAGATATGGGACATCTTATTACAGATTATTCTACCAGTGTGGCCTCTGTTATCCTGGTGGAGCCTTTTATAACTGATCCAAACTCAACTCATTTTAAATACTGAGAATGTCACTGTATCTAGCACATGCTAGATATTTCAGTTATCTAGCAGCCCAGACATAAAAACCTTTTACCTTCCTGTTCAGGATGCCTGAAATTTTAAGTGATGTCATGTGTGCATTTGACAAGTTCTTCTTCTTTACATATTTTTGTGTATGAGTGGCTGCACATTTGCAAGTGGTGTACCCACTGGGACTGGACTCACAGATGGTTGTGAGTCACCACGTGGGTGCTGGGAACCGAACCTGGGTCCTCTGGAAGAGCGGCCAGTGCTTTTAACTGCTGAACCGTCTCTCCAGCCCCACTGTGCGTTTTGCAATTTCATTTTGAGCTTTTATGCAGATGACTGTGTTCCTATGAGGAGATGCCTCCTCCCTCTTTCCCTCTGACCCCAACTGTGAGGACAGCTGTTATGCTCCTGAAGGAGAAGACTTCACACCAGGGGACAGGTAGAGCGAGAAAGAAGTCAAGGATAATTTTTAGCAGATGAGAGAGCAGAAGTAAAGTGTGTCTTCCATAGCAGAGCAAGTCAAGCAGAGCCACATCTGGGAGGTGCCACCTCTGGTATCTGGACTTAAATCTTGAACTACCATCTCTCTATCTCCGGGGTGGTTTCCTTCTTGGATTATCGGAAGACTTCCTAGCAACTTGCCCACAATTCAGCCTGTTACAACTAGATGCATCAGATACAGGGTTATGTAGAAAGCTGTGACTACCCATACATTTGAGAAGTTTACTAGGGTAAAGGGCCACGATGACTTGATTGTGTTCCTGGGCAGGGGTGGGGGTGGGGGTGGGGGTGGGGAGGGCATTTCACAGGAGCTGGCCAGAGCCTGCTGAGACTTTGTTATTTTCCCCCCCGGAAGGAATTCTCTTTCCTTTTATGTGGTCCACTTGGCGACCTCATACCCAGATGCAAGCCCTCTCTCTTACCTTCCTGACGTTTCTCACCCCTCTCTTCCCTACTTTTGTTTCCACTGTGTCACCACGGCCTTTTCACAGCCAGCCTTTCTATACAAGGAGCTGTTAGGGACTGTCACTTCTGTGTGAGCTCCCTCAGTGAAGGAGGCTGGTGTTGGAAGGAAAGTGTCTAAGCCTGGCGGGCTTGTTTTTCCTTTCTGGAACCCCAGGAGTCTGCATCAGGTCCCAGGAGGTGGCACCAGGAGCTTCAAATCTCAGAAAGGATGAGACAAGTGTAAGTTCACAGGTGGGCTGCTCAGCGCTCATGACCACACGTGCTACGTGTTAATTAGCGGGCTTTTCTTATCCCCACAATGGTATTTTAATTGCTGTGGGGCAGACTTGCTTCCTAGATGGAGGGCTCACACAGCCAGCAGAGGCCCAGTCATGATTTATTGCTGCTTGTGCTGAAGGTCCAGATGGTTCCTGTGACCGCCATTTTAACTCAACAGAACCCTGTGGGTAAGAACAATCCAGTGGTCAGGGGTTGTATCAGCCACTAAGTGCAGATCCATTTCTCTCCAGAGAACCTTTAAAAATGTATAAACACTTTCCTGGAATCGAGCAGTCATAATGGCTACCTCTGATGGAATTCTTTTTTTTTTTTTTTTTTTTTGTTTTGTTTTGTTTTTGTTTTTTTTGGTTTTTCGAGACAGGGTTTCTCTGTATAGCTTTGCGCCTTTCCTGGAGCTCACTTGGTAGCCCAGGCTGGCCTTGAACTCACAGAGATCCGCCTGGCTCTGCCTCCCGAGTGCTGGGATTAAAGGCGTGCGCCACCACCGCCCGGCCCTGATGGAATTCTTATGTTGTATCAGGCACTGGGCTAAGATTTTTACAGAGCTATTTCACTTTCCCACCTTGATGAGGAGGTTTTGTTGTTAGCTTTGGACTCACAGGTATTAATAAGTAACCTACTAAAAGCCACACTGCAAGTAAGACACTGGGCCGAGCTTTGAACCTGGGTAGTCTGCTTCCGGAGTGTATTTTGTGTGACATACAATTCTTTCAAATGCTTATCATGATTTTCTACGTCATTGTCACAGTCTTATGTGGGTGAAAAAGTCCCAACAGAGACTTAAAAAAGACAAGTGCCCCAGTACACAGATTGAGTTCGAATCTCAACAGATCCACATTCTTGTCCTTAGACAAGTGAGGGGCCGCAAGACAGGACAGCTGCACAGATGTGAGAGAAGACAGTATGTTGAAAGACTCCTGCCATCCTTCTAGTCCACCATAGCAGCGACTCAGGTAACCTCAGAAAAGGGACAGCTCTTCTACAGCTCTGTGGGGATGGGGACTGTGGTAGTTTGAATGTAATTGGCCCCCATAGTCTCATGGGAAGTGGCACTATTAGGAGGTGTGGCTTTGTTGGAGTGAGTATGGCCTGGTTGGTGGAAGTGTGTCACTGTGTGGGTGGGCTTTGAGGTTTCCTATGCTCAGGATATAGCCCAGTGTCTCAGCTGACTTCTCATTGCCTGCAAGATGTAGGTCTTTCAGCTACTTCTCCAGCACCATGTCTGCCTGCATGCTGCCATACTCCCTGCCGTGATGATAATGGACTGAACCTCTAGACTGTAAGCAAGCCACCCCAATTAGATGTTTTCCTTTACAAGAGGTGCCATGGTCATGGTGTCTCTTCACAGCAATAGCAACATTAAAAAAGGGACAAAAGAAAACAATTTTATTTGAATCCACCCAGAGGATCTGGACTTCTTGGATCTAGAAGGTGGAGAAGGATAGGGATGGAGGAAGTTCAAGAAGTTTGAGGAGTCCACTCTTGGGGCCCCCCAGTTGTGAAGACGCAGCTTTTCTTTGTATTCACATCTCTCAGGTGTGTCCACGTTTGTCCTACATAAATTGCCTTCTGCTGCTGCTACTGTTTCCAAATTCAATAAAGAAAGAAGAGATCAGTCGGGTGGTGGTGGCACACGCCTTTTAATCCCAGGACTCAGGAGGCAGAGGCAGGAGGATCTCTGTGAGTTCAAGGCCAGCCTGGTCTACAGGGCAAGTTCCAGGATAGGCTCCAAAGCTACACAGAGAAACCTTGTCTCAGGGGAAAAAAAAAGAAAAAAAAATAAAGGAAAGAAAGAAAGAAAAAAGAAGAGATCTGACGAGCTCAGCAGAGAGCCATCATCCCTATTGGTGTTGGATGTTCAAGGCAGAACCCAGTTTCTGTGTCACACGTTCATCTCAGGCACAACCATTTGGGCTGGAGGAGCAGGGCAGACCAAGGATGAGAAGTTTGGGCTCTATAAACCCACCTCAGCAGAATGACAGAGAGCAACAGGAGAGCATTGCTGTTAGTGCATAGATTACAGAGGGAAACCGCAAGTTCAACAATCTTGATCACAAGCCCCTCCTGTCCAGTGGGTGTTTATATTTGGGGAGATAATTTCTCAGTTTTTTTTCCAGGTTGCATAATTCTTTCTACAGTGAATCAACCCAAAGTACTTGTGCTGTCTAGTTTTATGTCAGTTTGACACAAACTAGAGTCATTTTGGAAGAGGGAACTTCAATTGAGAAAATGCCCCCACCAGACTGGCCTGTGGGCAAGCTATGGTGAATTTTCTTAATTGGTTATTGGTATGAGAGGGTCCAGCTCATTGTGAGTGATGTCATCCTCGAGCATGATGTCACTCCTGGGCTGGTAGTCCTGAGTGCTGTATGAAAGCAGGCTGAGCAAGTCACAAGGAACAATCCAGCAAGCAGCACTCCTCCATGGCCTCTGCTTCAATTCAGTTCCTGCCTCAAGTTCCTGCCCTGACTTCCTTCTATTATGGACTGTGATGTAGAACTAGAAACTGAAACAAAACAAAACAAAACAACCAAAAACCAAAACAAAAAAACCTTTCCTCGCCAAGTTGCTTTTGGGTATGGAATTTTGTTACCACAATAGAAAACTCAACTGAGACAGTAGTCTTAGAAAATATTTGGTGGAAGGCTCTGCATGTGGACCTGGAACCTGTCCTAGACCCCACAGACCAAACCAACAGAGTTCAGTCGTAGTAACTGAGCTCTGGTGGTGTTCAGGAGGCAGTGTAACTAGCTAATTATGCTGTAGACAACTAGTTAAACTTCAACTAATTGACTAGTTGGCTGGGCTTCAGCCAGCTAAATCGTCTTCTGTGCTCGCCTCTTTTTCTACAAATGCTCTCAGACCCCATTCCTAGGTGGAGCTGGTAGAACTTGCCTTAGCAGCTGCCAATTCTCATAAACTTTGTGTTTTTTTTTATTATACTTTATTCCAACTCTACCCCATTTAATCAATCAAAGGGATTTTCCTTTTAGTTGTACCATCCTCCTCTGTCCTGGTTGGGTTTTGTCTGCTTGATACAAACCTAGATGTGTCTGGGAAGGGGACTTTTTTTTTTAATTGTTTTAATCAAGTAATGTAGCTGTTTGAAGCAGAAAAAAATTTGAAGACAACTCAATGGAGCCATGAAAGATTACTTTTATCTGGCTAACCTCCGCGGATAAAGCCCAGATGTTGTGAATTTGAATTCCACTCTTGGCACCAGACTGAATAGTGGTTGATCCCAAGTCCCCTCATTGGTGTTGAAAAACGTGGCCAAGATATGATCTTACCAGCCTGACTCTGGATGGGCTGATCTCCTGCAGAATCTCAGAAAACTGTGACAATGGGCTGGCTCTTCAACAAAGAATCAGAAGCCTAGGTGACACAGGAGTTTGCAAGTACCTCTTCTCTCTGGCACAACACGACACATCCCTTCGTTACCATTCTGGGTGTGTGGCTCCTGTCCCATACCCATGAGACTTATCAAGGTTCTAAATTTAGCAAATGTTTCTATAATTTCACTGTGAAAAGATGATATGCATATTTGTTAGTTAATCCTTATAATCTGTGAGAAGGATGACACATGATGTATGAGGTAGTATACCACACAAATAAATAATAAGGGCTCTCGACTCCCAGAATGCACTTTGTAGAAATGAATATATGCTAAGTTTTTAATGTTGAGGACAAGTATTCAAATACAGTCAGGAACCCAGATGGACTTTACAGTAGCTAGTAGTGGGTCTGAAGTCCCACTCTGAATGTGCTAGTTAGGTCCTAGTTAACTTCACCCACCCAGTGGCCATCATCTGGACTTCTCAGGTACCCAGCTATATTCAGTGTGAAGGAAAAACATATCTCAAGTCTTAACACCAAAATAGAGGCTCTGACTCAGAATTAGGATTTTAAATATCTCTTTAAGACAAAATTTGAGGGGGAAAATTAAGCTTGAAACACAATAGCCCTTATTTTGGCAAGATAGCAACTCAAATCTAAAGCATAAGTGATCATGTCCAAGAGTAAAAGGCATCAAAGAATAAACCGTAATCTTGGGAGAATGGGGACATGTCAAACATAAGACACGGTTATCTAAACATCCTGAAATTATAATTTAAGTGTGAAAGTCGGGAAACTATGCTCAGTTTTAACTAGAGATGGTTTCTCCCAAGTAGGGTCAGAGTGCACCACTTAATCCCATCTCAAAGCTTTTCTCTCAGGACAAGGCAACCACTAAATACACAGGAAATCCTTATTTGTTAGTAGTTCCCCAGGTTCTTCTAACGTGCAATGCACATGACTCCAAAGACTACAGTTTGGGGTGAGTGTACAGGAACTGAAAATCACAGCTCCCAACTTCCAAAACTTGCTCTTAAAACCATAGGATGCACAGGTCAATGTTATAGAAGAAGGAATATTTATTAAGAAAATGTCTCCATAAGATTGGCCTATAGGCAAGGCTGTAGAATGTTGTCTTATTAAAGATTGATGTGGGAGGGCCAAGCCCACCGTAGTAGTTCACCCCTGGGCAGGTGGTCCAGGAATGTATAAGAAAGCCAGCTGAGCAAGCCATAGGGAGCAAGCCAGTAAGCAATGCTCTTCCATGGTTCTACTTCAGTTGTGCCTCAGGTTCCTGTCCTGACTTCCTTCAGTGATGGAGCGTGACCTGAGAGTTGTAAACTCAAATAAACCCTTTCTTCTCCTAGTTGCATTTGGTCATGGGATTTATCACAGCAATAGAAACCCCAAGACACCCTTTGTGATGACTATTCTTGGTTGTCAATTTGACTACATCTGTAACATATGTAGTTAACTGAAATTCAGAATTGGAGGGCACACCAATGAGGGATTTTTTGTTTAATTTGAAGTAGGAAGATTCACTTCTAACCTGGATCTTGAGGCAGGAAGACAGATGTTTAATCTGGGCCACTCCTTTTCCTGGAAGCCCATAGAAGGAGATGGAAGAAGGAAACTCTCTGCTCTTTACCTGTTTGCTCTCACCTTGCTGGCAGGTGCGTTCCTTCATTGGCATTAGAGCCTACTTCTTCCGGATTCCAGTGTACACGGAAGATCAGCTCAGACATCCAGCCTCATGGACTGAGCAACTTCTGGATTCTTGGACTTTCTGTTTATAGCTGACCATTGTTGGATTAGTTGGACCATAGCCTGTAAGTCATTCTAATAAATCCCATGAGCACACACATGCATACTGTATACATACACATACATGATATATCCCATGTATATATATTCATACATCATAGATATGTGATTAGAATATAGACATACATAAATAGAGAATATATAATACACACACATATATTTTCATTCTATAAGTTCTGCTACTCCAGAGAACCCTAACTAATATACCCTTGTATTGCAAATCAGATTTAGGAAAATTCTTTTCCTGTTTCCATGGTAAAAGCATTTTGCTTGGAACTTTCTAAGAATCAGAGTTACCCTAAAATGCTGTTCAGCTTCTGAAAGCCCCACTTGGGTTTTGATTGGGTCTGTTTCAGAACAATTTAGTCCTAGTATGTGAGGACAGATAGACTGTGGGACCAAAAGACAGCAGCCAGATCTAGGTTCACAGGGTGCAATTTATTGGGGATACTTACAGAAGCATGCTCCTGGGAAGCTGCAAGACCAGTTGGATCCCCATCTGAGGAGAAAGAGGAGCCCATTTGTGGCTTAGGACAGAAGAGACTTTATCCCAACTGAAGTATGCCTGGTTATCTTAAACTAGTATTTGTTAGTCAGGCACACTCCTGAAGCTAGGACTGGGTTGGGTAACTTCTAATGGTTTGCTGGGGAACTCTGCAGGAAAATTGCTGAAGGTTATTCTGGTGCAATCATGGCAGTTAGGAGTCAAGATGGCCACAATAATGTCAAGCTGGATCCACACAGAGCTTTTTTTTTTTTTTTTTTTTTTTTTTTTTTTTTTTGGTTTTTCGAGACAGGGTTTCTCTGTGTAGATCTTGCTCTGTAGACCATGCTAGCTTCAAACTCACAGAGATCTGCCTGGCTCTGCCTCCAAAGTGCTGGAATTAAATGCGTGCACAACCTCCACCTGGCCACACAGAGCTTTTAATCAAGTGTTCTTTTCTACCTTATAAGCATTCTCTCATGAATTAGGAGTTGCCTGTGTGTTTCCTGTTGGCATAGTGGTTCTCAGCTTCAGCTATGCAGTAGAATCATCTGGGAGCTTTAAAAGTATACTGCTGCCCATGGTTATGTCCCTGAAAATTCTGATTTAATGTTCTGAAAAGGCCTGGGTGTTGTTTTAAAAGCTCTCTAGCCAAGGTTCATGGAAAGTCAGGGTCTGTAACCATAGTCCTCAAAGAACAGCTCCTGGCCAGCCCCAGCAGATCCATGTGGGAACTTAGAAATGTGTGTTTGGGGGGCCCTTATCCCAGAACTGCTGTTTTAGGAACCCTGGAGTTGGCTCAGAGATTTGTGTTGTACAAGTCAACCACTTGATTCAGGAGTAAACTCAAGTCTCAGAAGCAGTGGTCCACCCTGTAATGTGTATTATTGGTGAGCTGACATACTATTGGAGCCCACTGAGAAGCTGGCCCCAGAAGTGGGGCTGTGTTGCTAATTCCTTCACGGGGGAGATATCACCAATGTCTCCCCCTCCTTCTAAGGTTCCAGGGACAAAAAAAGAAGGCACCATCCCATCCAACATTCACTCCGGGGAACCAATGAGTTTATTGGGCTTCCTGACAGAGCATAGGAGAGGGGTTACTTATAGAGGTGTGGGTGCTCCTCCCCCAACAGGCTGCACCTGGAAAGCCTTTACCCAGCTGAGAGCCACATAGATGGAGCCTCCCTCCGCCCCATTTCTTCCCAGACTTATATAATCTCTCCCCTTCATGAAGCCACAAGCAATTAAGGAAGAGTCGCATATAACAGGTGGTAGAGAGCAGCTGTGTACTCGGGTGAGAGTCTCTTGACCTCCTCATCCCTCTGTGGGGTGTAAACAGTGAACAGGCCCAGCTAGGCTTTTGCAAGGGGTGTAGCTGAACTTTTCAAGATGGCGGTTGCTTGGTTGGAGGACAGTCATGCATTCAGGTTGTACCTCCCCCTGCAAGCTCGAGCAGACTTTATGTCAAGTGTTTGCCAAGACCCCTTGTTAGGGGACAGGGTGGCCTCCTAACTCCATGACAGTGAAGAAAGAGAAGAGCAAAGCAGTCTGAGAGTAAATCTCGTGTCCTTGAGAACAACTAGAAGACAGACCATTTCCGTGAGAGGTTAGTATTGTTTATTCTGTGATACAATGTCTGGAAGTTCAGCCCTGGGAAGCTCATTCATGGAGAGAAAGCTCAGTCAGAACTCCAGCTCACTGCTTTAGCTTCCTCCACCAGTTTCAGAGTGCCCATTTGATGAGTTTTGGCGCACACCTTTAATCTGAGCACTCAGGAGGCAGAGGAAGGAGGATTTCTGTGAGTTTCAGGCCAGGCTGGTCTACAGAGCAAGTTCCTGGACAGCCAGGGCTACACAGAGAAACCATCTTGAAAAATCAAAAACAAAAAAATATCCATCCACCCATCCACCCGCCCATCCACTGATCTACCCGTCCATCTACCAATCCACCCATCCACCCATCCACCCATCCACCCATCTACCCATCCACCCATCCACCCATCCACTCATCCACCCATCCACCCACCCATCCATCCATCCATCCATCCGTCCATCCATCCATTCATCCCTTGCTATTTATTCTTTTACTTTGGCATGCTCTACCATTTAATAACCCCACTCACTCAACATGGAGAGTATGGCTCTCATAGATCATTCTCTGGACTGTTCAGAAATGCTCTGAGCTGTTGAATTTGTTACAGCTTTTCACAGAACCTTACCTCAGACTCCGGACAGCATCTGTGGAGGTGGCCTCTTGAGTTATATTTGTCACAGCTTGGCTGACCTCAGAGCTGAGCTGGGCTCTCTACCATTTAGTAGGTGAATTTTTTTTCTTGATAATTTTGGCAGTCTTTGACTCATTTGTTTGTGATTATTAATTACCCAAGTACAACAGCTCCTCTGGTCCCCTCTATGGGTTCCACATTGTTGTTTCTTTTCTTTCTTTTTTTTTTAAAAAAGATGATTGTTCCACTAATTGCTTCAGACAAGCTCATCTCTCTCCACACCTGTTCCATGACATGATAAATTGGCCAGGTGTTAAGTAGCTGATCGTTCTGGCCTCAGCTGCCAAACCAGTTTCAAGGTTTGTTTGTTTTCTCAGAAAACACCCAACAATTTTTTTAAATCAAGATTTCTGATAATAAATAGTTCTACAAACAGCTACATAAAACACAACATGTCTGACAGAAAAGCAAATTCGAACCTCCATCTACTTAACAGAAGTTTGATGCAAAGTATCAGAAGAATCCAGGAGTAGTACTGTTGCCACTGTCCCTGTGCTCTAGTTATCTGTTTAAGAGTCTGTTCCCATCCAATGTGAAGCTGCTAGGTGGGTAGTGCATGGCTTATTCTCTTCTGGCTGGCAGAGTAGAGGTATGGTAAACACTGAAGACATGTTTGATGAATGAATACAAGGATGAATGAATGATGGCTTCATATGCAACATACAAAGCCACACTTTTGGTGATTTCATCCCAAAGCAAGAATCAGATTGGAACATTAGAATCCCTGAGGCAATATAAGACGAGGGAAACTATTGTATGGGTCTGGAGTAAACCATTTGTGGGGATGGAAGGATGCTCCCCATCTCCTGTGGGAGACTGAGACACCCCAGCCTGTAGTAAGTGGGTGGAGGGTAGGGCTCAGGGCATCAATCTGCCACTGCAATCACTATAGCAATTGAGAAGGAATTGCAGTCCTCCTGTTTCTGGGGCCTGAGGTATCCATGCTGGGTGAAGAGGAGATGGTAGCAGTCCACCATCACCCATTTATAATGTATCTCCCCACAAGGCACCTCCACAATAGATCATGTAAGGTTGTATGTTTGAGACTAACAAGGAAATATCTGGCCCAGGTGAACGAATGGTAAGAAAGTTTTCCAAAGGTGGCCCTGTGCCAGCCCATCAGGGAAGCGCCTGGCTTCACTGTGACTGGGGTGGAGTGTGGATCCAGACAGGCTCCAAAGGAAGCTGTCGAAAACATAAGGAACAGGCTGTCCTGGCAGGTCAGCCTAGGCAGGCCTGACTGCCTACTGGGGAGTGAAGGAGTCGTCAGACTGGGGGGTGAGCTAGATAGACCTTCGCTAGGTTTATAAGCTCTTGGGGCAGAACTTCCTTCCTCTGAACCTCAGCAGGGCGGTGTGGAAGGTGAAAGGCCTTGAGCCGGGGGACTCAAATGGTGGACAGGTTTAGCTGTATTTAGGAAAGCAACAGTCTGCTAATCCGATGAGCATGTTAATTTCCTTTTCTCATTGCTGTGAGGAGATACTTGACCAAAGCGACTTAAGGGAGGGGTGGTTTATCTTGGCTCATGGTTCCTGAGGGGACGCAGCCCATCATTGTGGGACACGTGTATTTCCATGGTGCTTCTCAATCCAGGCAAGTCGACAGTGAAGAGCATCTTCACGGTGAGTGATTCGAGTTCAGGGTCTTCTGATGACAACAGCTGATTTTCTATCGTCTTCTCCCTTCCCCCTTCTCATGGCCTCTCCCAGCCTACAGCATTTACTCCTGCTCAGTATCCCTCACTACGCAAATTCTACACTCTCTGATGGACATCTTCCCTGCAGTCTGATTGCACTATGGTAAAATTGCTATTTATAACATATAACTATATGAAAATACAAATATCTTCATTAAGGTTACTATTGCTGTGATTTAAAAAAAGTGACTAAAAGCAAGTTGGGAAGAAAAGGGTTTTTTTTTTTTTTGGTTTACACATCCACATCACAGTTCATCATCAAAGGAAGCCAGGACAGGAACTCAAACAAGGCAAGAATCTGGAGGCAGGAGCTGATGTAGAGGCCATGGAGGGTGCTACTTATTGGCTTGTTCCTTGTGGCTTGCCCAGGCTGCTTTCTTATAGAACCCAGGACCACCTGCCCAGGGATGGTCTCACCCACAGTGGGCTGGGCCTTCCCCCATCCATCAATCACTAATTAAGAAAATGCCCTCTTAGCTGGATCTTACAGAGACATTTTCTCAATTGAGGCTCCCTTCTCTCAGATGACTCTAGCTTGTGTCAAGTTGTTGTACAACTAGCTAGTACAATAGTTTTTTTTTTTTTTTTTTTTTTTTTTTTCCCACACTAAAGCTCCAGCTGTCCACCAACATCATTGGTAGCAGCTGGGATGAAGACTATCTTGTTACTATGGATCTCCACAAGTGGCCACCACTAGATGCCTCCTTTCCTCTCCTTCTGTGGGCCACGGGAGCTCCTGCCTCAGAGCCTGTGCTATTGCCCTGTCTGGAACCTTCTCCCTCTTACTTTTGCTAAGCTAAGAACTGCTTACCCTATACCTTTCAGTTCTGTAGATCTACAGCACAGCCTTTGCCTCACGAGCAATAAGAAATGATTTATTTTGAGCCAAAAATGAGTGACCATGGCCTGGGAACACATGCCTCTAATGACATGTTCCGATATGGAAGGGGTTTCACGAACTTTCTACAGTTACAGTAACAATAGACAGTCATAAACCACGGAGATTTCAAATATGGAGGTGGGAACATCAGGTCGCTGGTCACAGCAAAGCAAAGGAAGTTCTGCTCTGGGCTTTAGACGCTGTGTGACGACAGGCTTAGCTTTGGGGTTGGCGGAAGCTGGTGGTCTGCTAAGAGTACATTCCAAAGGTTTTATCTGAGAACCCAAAGGATGTTACGTCTGACACAGAGGTGGGCAGTGAACAGTAGCCAAGGGGACTAAACATGGCCCAAGATAATTAGGCTCTGGATCCACACCATCCAATTCTCCACAGTCAGGAAGCTCTATTCAGTCCCTCAGAATCTTTAACATGGTGTGGCTTTCTTTTTTGTGTGTGTGTGTGGGGGAACCTCATCCCACAGTTCAAATGTAATAACCACAACAGATGAATGAAATAACAATGTTAATACAGCAGTGGCAGCATTTTTATTTTTTATTTTAACAATTTATTTAATTTATAAGTTAAATTTATTTAATTTAAAAATAATGATTAGTTATTATTTATTTTTAAAAATAAACACCACTGTTTATTTTTCAGCACTAGCAGAGCATAGTGGCTGAAGGCACAGACTGAAGGCAAAAAGCCTAGCTTCTAGCCTCAGCTCCTGCCATTTACTACTGTGTGACCTTGGTCAAGTTCCTTAACCTCTCTGAGTTTCTGGTACCATTTGTAATTAGAGAAAATACTAGTGCCCACCCCATAGGGTTGCTGTAAGCATCACATGAGTTATAACTACTTTAATAATTCATTTGATTTAAAATGGAAACTTAATATTTAGTACATTTTAAATGCAAACATATATAAACCTATTACTAAAGCAAAATGAAAATATTAATCTATAGAACAGTCATTAAGCAAAGATTATTCTTTTTGAATTATTTGAAGGTATAATTGATAGAAATAAAATATTATAATAGCCAATTTAGCGCTAGATAAAATTGACTAAAACTGAACTAACAGAAGACTGAATATGAAACCATTTTTAATCCTTTAAAAATTCTGTGGGCTTAAACAGCTCCAAAATGACAATGTTATTTTCTTTGAAATTCCAGAGTTAGTTTTGCAGAAAAATCCATTCACTGGAAACCCCTGGCTCTTGAATGGCAAGATGGGATTAAAAACTAATGGCGTATCTTTCTTTCTGAGTCCTCTCACTTCAAGAAGTTTGCTTACTCTCATTTCACTGGGCCAAGTGCAGCCAGCCTGCCTATCTTTACAAATAAAGTTTTATTGGAACACATCCACACTCCCTCATTTACATATCATCTATAGCTGCTCTTGCAACACAATGGCTGAGTGAAGAGTGGCAGCAGAGACTATTTAGCCCTCACACCACATCATAAATAAAAACACTCTTAGAGCCATTATGGAAAATGTTTGGCAATTATTAGGTCTCAGATGTGGGGTTTCAGGGGATGCTGAGATGGATTGTTGGAGGTAAGAACATCATTAGAAGAGTTAAAAATATCATGGACAGACAGGCAAATAGCAACGTCTTCAAAAACTTAATTTATCTATGGTAATCTCTTACTCTTAAAGATGAAGCTCCATGTTACATAACTTTTCCTTGGAATATGTGAACAAGAATTTATTCACCCCAGATAGGACACAAATGACAGGTCAGAGTAATGACCACTTAGGTCTAGCTTGGTGAACCGGTGAGTTTATTAGCTTTACTTCTAGGAGCATGGGTGAGGGATGACTTACAGAGGGTGAGTGACCCCAAAGAGCTCTATCACTGAAAATCCAGCATGAGATTACTTCTCTATAGCTGTAAGTGGAGCCTCCCCACCGTCAGTCAGCTTCTCACTTTCTATATATTCCAAGGAGACCACATGCAGGTGAGGCAGAATTACCTTCACCTGGAAAGGGTCTGCAGGTGGTAAGGAGTAGCTAATGCCTCTCTCTACCTCCCCCTTTGACTTTACTTTTATTAATTATTTAATCAGTGTGTGTATGTGTACCAGGCTTTTTCTTTTGGGCCACCAACCAGCTCCCAAATCATGACACAGAGACTTGTTAGTTTTGAATGCTTGGCCTAGCTTAGTTTCTGGCTAGCTCTTTTAATGTAAATTAACCTGTTTCTCTTTATCTATCTTTTGCCTCGGGGCTTATTACCTTTCTTGCTTCTGCATATCTTCCTTTCACTGTCTCTATATCTGACTGGCTGGCATCTGCCTGACTTCTTACCCCGGTGTGTCCCTCCTTCTCTCCTCCTTCTTCTCCCAAGCCTAGATTTCTCCTATTTATTCTCTCTGCCCACCAGCCCCACCTATCCTTTCTCCTGCCTAGTTATTGGCTGTTCAGCTCTTTATTAGACCAATCAGGGCCTGAAGCAGGCAAAGTTAAACAGATGCAACCCATCTTTACATAAACAAATGCAATAGAAACAAAAGTAACACACCTTTGAACACTTAAAGTAATATTCCACAGCATAAACAAATGTAACACATCTTTGCTTAGTTAATATTCCACAACATATGTGTTAGGCCACACATGTATCACAGCACATGGGGAGGTCAAAGGTCAACTCTTGGGAGTCAGTTCTTTCTATCCACCATGTGGATTATGTGGATTGAACTCAGATTATAAGGCTTAGCTGTAGTTAGTGGTTTTTTTTTGTTTGTTTGTTTTGTTTTTCTCTTTGGGGGCCTGCCACCCAGCTCCCAAATAAATACATGGAGACTCATTCTTACTTATAAATGCCCAGCCTTAGCTTGGCTTGTTTCTTGCCAGCTTTTCTAATTTAACTTAAATTATCCAGTTTCTCTTTAATTATGTTTTGCCTCTGGGCTTTTTACCTTTCTCTATTCTGTATGTCTTTGTCCCTTCTTACTCTGTGGCTGGTTGTGTGGCTGACCCCTGGCATCCTTCTCTCCTCCTTTTCTTGCTCTTCCTCTTCATTTCTCTCATTTATTCTCTCTGCCTTCCAGCCCCGCCTATTTTTGTCTTCTGCCTAGCTGTTGGACATTCAGCTCTTTATTAGACCAATCAGGTGTTTTAGACAGGCACAGTAACACAGCTTCACAGAGTTAAACAAATGCAACACAAAAGAATGCAACACATCTTTGCATCATTAAACAAATATTCCACAGCATAAACAAATATAATACGTCTTAAACTAATATTCCACAACACTTAGTGGCAAGTGCCTCTACCCACTGGGTGATTTTGTCTACCTCCCTTTTATGATATAATATCTGTGGGTCTAATCTCGAGGGCCTCTGACAGGTCACCACAGCCACTCTGGTGAAGATGGTCTTGCCGTTATACTCAGAGGGCAGCATCCCAGGGCATTCCAGGAAGACAGAATGATGTCAGTCATTCTCACTGCCATATTCCAGGATTTGACAGAATGCTGGCATACAGTATGTGCTAAATAAATGAATGCTAATTAAATAATTCAATTATCTAAAATTGGGAACAAATGGTACCTGAGCGTCGACTCTCCACTTCTTAATACAATGGAAAAAGTGTTTGGTGTAATGACCAGACCCTGGAATGTGCTGAATAGATGACAGGAATGGTGTGAAACCCTCCACACCTCCTTTTCAGAGCCCTATAGAGCCTCTTTTGTCAGGGAACAGGCTTGTAAATGCACATTAGCAGGGCATGCACTCTCTATGGAGCACACACTTAGGAAGAGCTTGCTTCATGCTGGTGAAGCCATTTCCCTCATTTCATGGCTCCCAAGTCTTACCAGCAGGCTGCATTTTTGTAAGCCCTTGTTAATCATGTGTCTTTCAGAGGTGATCAGCAGAGAAGTCAGCATCCTTACTGAAGAGTGCTCAGTTTTCATTCATTTGCTGGTTAATCACGGCTGTGCCTTGGATTGTCTGGAAAACTGATAGAACACAAGGTGTAGGTTGCAGCCTCTGAGAGTCTGGTTTAATTGGATCAGGTATTGCTGTTCAAGTTTTCTCTGGTAATTCACATATGCAGCCAGCTCAGCTGTGAGACTGTCAGGTGGTTGTGAGAGAGAGTGTCCGTATCTGTGTGCACACATGCACAGGTGTGCTCATACACATATGTGAAAAGGCTAGAGGTTGAAATTGGATGTCTTCCACTAACACTCTACACATTGTCTTTTGAGGCAGGGTCTCCCATTGAACCCAGAGCTCACTGAATAGCTACACTGGCTGCCCAGGGACCTCCAGAGATCCTTCTGTCTATGATATGAACTCAGGCCTTATGCTTTCACACCAGATACTTTACCAACTAAGCCATATCTCCAGCTCAGAGAATGGCAGTTCCATCAGTTCAAAGTTACTCAGTAGATATATTTTCTCAGAGACAGAACATAGAAGCAGATAGTGGTCAGACTTTGTACTACAGTAGAACTCCTATCCATAGTAACCAGCTTAGACTTGTCAAGACCCACTCAATAACTCCCAGCTTCCCTTTCCTCCCATCCTCCAATTGAGGGCCAACCAGAGGAAGTAAAATATGTTACTCATATAAATTATGAAAGCTGTCCTGCTTCTTGTTGGCCTGTGCTAGCATCCCCATGTGAAAAGTCTTCAATCAGAGCACAACATTCTATCTTATGTTCACATAAAGCTTTCCTATTGCTTTACCTGTCCCTGAAGACTGTCAATCATGAGAGATGGTGGCTGGCTTCCTCTATACCAAAATGAATAAACAGACTCAGATTTCCACTAGGGTGGTATTGGTTTATTTTTCACAGGGAACTTTTATTACTGTAGTTAGTACTTAGCCACTATACATGTAAGCAGAATACTCCATAGGGGTAGCTTACAACAAGAAGATGCACAGGTCATCTTGGGCAGATGTGGGGATGAACCCAAGGATTGAAGTGCATTTCACACAATCTAAGTGCAAGGATACTGTTGGGTCTCAGACATCCAGGAGTGGAAGATGATGGGGACCAGGACACTCTGTCACAGATCCCTATTTTTCTCTATGCACCTGCTTCTCTTTTTCTACTTGGTTTATCCTAGTTGTCTCTGTTCTCTAGTACATATGGAAGGGTAATAGTCACCGCTGGAGACTCACAGGCTTGCATCTCAACTAAAGACAGAAAAACTAAACCACACAACATCTCTGTGTTCTGGTTCCAAATTCTCAAGACAAGGTCCCATTGGCCTGTGCTGGGAGGTTGCCGTTTCCCACCGCCCTGCTGAAACCATGTGGGCTGCTGCAAGGGAGTCATTTAAGCAGGGAAAACAGCTGAGGAACATACTTCAGGAATTAGTCCTTAATTGTTACCCTAAAGCTGTGTGACAGCTTTGCTTGGCTCCCTTTGGTCTTTTGCATCTTCTCTGAACACCTACAGATCTATGTCCAGGCATCTTCACCATTTGTCACATTTTAGGGAAAACTGTCCTTGAGACTGTGTGCTTCTGCTGTCTACTCTCAGAGCTTAGTCTACTGACAAGTGCCACAAAGCCATATCCATACAGCTTTATTCATACTCCATCATCTCCCAGAGTCCGTCAAAACACCTCACTCATTACTCCATGAGGTTTGCAAATATCTGAATTATTACAGTGGTTCTTACTGTCCCCTTGCTGGCGGCAAGTGCAGGGGTAGGGTGGCTTAAGTCCTTGGATCCTTTTATTTCTCTTCCTCCTCTGCCTCCCATTTCCTCTTTCTCCTACTTCATCTTTTTTTTTTTCTTCTACAAAGTCTCTTGTAGTTCAGGCTGGCCTGCAACTCTCTATGTACCTAAGACTGGTCTTGAAGCCCTGACTGACCTGCTTCTACCTCCCAAGTGCTGGGATTACAGGTTTGTACCACCACACCCAGCCTGGTCCTTGAGTCTTGTTGCCCAGCTGACCTACAGTTGGAACAGCTGTTTGGAGCACCCCAACTTCCCACTGCCCTCACTCATCCAAAGTGAGGCTGTTTCCATGACTTTGTCCTCACTCCACCAGTCCACAAGGATGTAGAGATGGAAGAGGGGTACTAGGAATAGAGTAAGAGAGGATTCATTGAGGTAGAAAGTGTTTAGAGTTGTTCACTCCTGATAAACACAGACTCTAGGTTCTGGGCAACACACAGAGGCAATTAAGTATAAGTGTCTGTCATTTTCCTTGTAGGTGAGTATAAATTGCAGAGACAGAGTTTGAGACACTATGCTTCAGCCAAAACTAGGGCACACTGTGCCTCTCCCATCAAATCATACACCATAAGTACAGAGCAGCCTGCAGGATTAAATCTGCAGTTGATGCTTTCAAAGAGAAGCTTGTAGGGGAAAAAATACCCCAATCTACTGCTTCCTTAAATAGCAGCTTTACCCTGTTCTAGCCACTATCCCCATGGAAGCCTGTGCTGAGTCTTGATATCAAAGATTTACTGAAGACATGAGACAGTTCCCATTATGCAAGAAAGCATATCCCTACTTTTCTCCACTGTGAAGTTCAATTAATGTTTTATTATGTGAAGTCAAACAGGCGCCCACTTCTTACACTTCCAGCTTTAAACCAGCAGCAATATCATCAGTCTGCTTTGATGCCTGCTTATCTCTGAGAGAGAGCCTGAGCAAAGACAGTGGCAGTTTTGCATCTGTTATGTAATTGTGGAGTTCATAGTCTCTCTGTCCTTTCCAAGGTCTTGGGGACTATCGGATCCGACAGTTCCCAGCCCAGCTATCTGAGGGCAGCTGTTTAAAGACTGTAACTTGTACCTTCCTTCATTTTTCTCTTCCTAGAAAACTTCACGATGACTCTCTCTCTCTCTCTCTCTCTCTCTCTCTCTCTCTCTCTCTCTCTCTCCTCTCTCCCTCCCTCCCTCTCTCCCCCCACCTCTATTTGTGTGTATATAAGCCAGGGTTTGATGTTGAGTATGTTCCTCAATCACTTCTGTATCTTGTTTTTGGAGCAGGCTCTCTCACTGAACCGGAAGCTCCCTAGATTGGCAGGCCAGCAACCCCCAGGTTCTCACCCCTGCCTAGGCACTGGTGTTACAGTCATATGCTGCCATGCCCAGCTTTTATATGGATGATGGGGACCCGAACTTAGGTCCTCAGGCTTGCATAGCAAGTATTTTACACCTGAACCGTCTCCCCAGCCCTATGTGAGTTTTCGATGTATTTGATCTTTCACTGGAGGGATTTATTAAGCTCATAGGGTGGGAGTGGGGGGCGACACTGTGACCAAGCCAGGAGAGATCGACTTCCAGTCCCACACTCATTAATTGTACAGGGTTCACAGTACACAGGTGGTTCTGATTTCATGAGTCTGATAGAACTAATGAGAAAAGTAAAGTACTTCTGCCTCTCTTCATTTCAGGAGGAATCAATTCATAATCAATAGGAAAATTCCAATGTGGATGTCCCAATTAAAACACATTACTACCTTTTTTAATTCTTTGAAAACTTCATACAATTACTTTGATCACATTTACCTCCAACTTCTTCCCTTAATTTCTTTCAGATTTACCTGCACCTCCCTACACCCCCGACTTCATGTCTCTTAAAATCCAATAACCCCATTGACTCTAATTTGTGCTGTCCATACACTGGTTGTGGTCTCATCCACTGGAGGGTGGGCAACCTACTCCTAAAGAAAACTGACTCGTCTTCCCTGGAAGCCACTATCTGTCAGTGGTTCCTCAGTTAGGAGTGAGGGGCTCGTGATGCCACCCCCCCATGCTAGCATGTTGACTGGCTCCATCTTGTGCAGGTCTTCTGCAGGCGACCACAGCACCTGTGAGTCTGTGAGTACAGCATCCTGTCATCTCTAGAAGACACCGTTTCACTCTGCTGCTCCCTGACCTCTGGCTCTGAAAATTTTCCACCTCTCTCCTGTGATGGTTCATGAGCTTTACAGAGTAGTGTGGTACGGATATCCTATTTGTGGCTGAGTACACCTATTTTCTGTACTTTGACCAGTTGTGAGTTTCTGTGTTGACCATCATCCAGTGCACTTCTCTCAGGAGGTCTGAGAGCTGTTCAGGACTAGTCTTCCCAGGGGTAGGCAGCAAATGATGGAGCTTCTAGGAGATGTGGAACTTTTCTCACACCTGTGGACTAACCTGAAGTCACATCTGGTCGCCACCTTGGGTCTGCAGCTTCCTCTGAAGCTACTGCAAGATGTCAGATGTCATAATTTATTGAGCACTTAAGGTATACCATGCTACCAAGGCCTGAGTATGAAATGTTTGAGAAAAGACATATGATCTCCACAATATGGGTTTACTCTTACCATCCCACAGAATGGTCTGAAAACATGAAGTTTTAAATGTGACACAAAATCAAACTGCAAGTGTCTCACGGTGGGGATAGAGTGCTATAAGAAGCTATCTTATGGAATCTGGTCTAGGGAGAGGGTAGGAAGGTTTCTCTGCTGTAGTAACAACTGAGCTGGAGTCTGAAGGAAAAAATGGTGTTGACTAGGGAACAAGAGAAGAGGAAATATTCCAGGCAATGGGTGTGAGATGTGCAGGTGAAGAGGAGACATGGAATGATACAAATGAGGGATGATGGGAAGGAATTCTGTCACTTTGCTATGAGTCAGTCCAATGAAATGAACACACTGGGTACAGAGTGAGGATAAAAAAAGAGAATTTACATCATGAAATGACATCAGAACATCAACATCTACACATCAGAAGTCCTCATCTACTCTTAGTATCTTGAATGGATAACACCTTGAGCTGACTTGATAACTTTGATATCCTTAGATATACAATGATCTTTGCAGATGTGACAATCAAGCTAGGAACTTCTGGGTTTAAAATGAGGAAAACAATAATTGGATTGATTATACAACCCCTGTTCTAATCTTCTGAAGGCTGGATTCTCTTTCAGATAAGGCAAAGAACAACCATACTGTTTAAACCTCACTCTGAGAGGTATCACTGGGAGCCTATTGGGACTGCAGATGCTCGGTTTGCACCCCAGAACTGTGGCCAGACACTCTGAGTGTATGAGGGAGAGGCACAGCGCCAACTCTCCAGGTCACTCTGATGCACGTGTGTGGAGAGCTCAGCAGTGGTTGGGGTAGATGGGTGTGATTTCTCCTTCACTGATAAGCATGGAGACTCTGAGAGTTGATTTGCTTAGAGACTTAATGGTGGTGGCAGAGTGTAAATCTGATCCAAGGATCCAGGGTTTTCTGGATCCACTCACACACCACAGGCCTCTCAGCTGAACTGGTGGAAAGACTGAGGCAGGTATGTGTTTGGTTAGGGGATGAAGATGTGAAGGGGCCTCTGGAAAAGGTGCGACTTGTACCAAATAGTAATGTTCTGGTGATCGTCTTCTGCCTAAGTGGAGTGCTGGCTTTGGCTGGTCCAAACTCATGTGAGTCGGTGACATTACAGAGAGTGACAAAGGGAGGGAGGTGGAGAGTCACCATGATCAAGGCAGAAGGCTGCTGGCTCTCACAAACCAGGGGTTAGTCCTGTGGCCAAGTCCTAGGCTAACCAGATGACCTTGGACTGTAGACTTCTACCTGAGCCCATGCCAAGATGGGAAATG
Source organism: Peromyscus eremicus (assembly GCF_949786415.1). Classification (NCBI taxonomy): domain Eukaryota; kingdom Metazoa; phylum Chordata; class Mammalia; order Rodentia; family Cricetidae; genus Peromyscus; species Peromyscus eremicus. Next base: position 98,185,884 of record NC_081422.1, on the reverse strand, counting down.
TTTACAGAATGCCCTTAAGCCTGAGACAAAATAAAAAGAAGATGTTAAAACCAGAGGTTTTAGCTTCTAGCTTCCACTAACTCTGAAAAACAACCCAGGCCAACTGTCAGAGTGAAGAGTGTCTTCAGCCCATGCTCCTGGCACTGGCTTTGTGTTGCTTCTAAGTTTTGAACAAAATGGTAACAGATGCTATCAGCAGGACCCACAGACTCTGGAAAGAAACTTTGATCATAGTCAAGTTCTGTGAAGTACCGCAGTGAGAGCTCAAGTTGGATAACATTCCATAATATTCTGTATTCATAATTCATAATATAATATATTCATAATATTCTATATTTACCCAGCAAGGTGAACTGCACTCAGATTGAAACATGGATGCATTCTGGGAGGCCTGCTGAAGAGAGAATCAATTTCAGCTAGAGTTTGGATCGCTTTGATTTAGAAGCCAATGATGCAGACTCATGACTTCAAGATCTTTGGCAGTCATTGCCACAGAACTTGACTACTGCAGCCAACCAGAAGAGCCACTCAAGATCCCTCCAGCTGGTGACTCTTAGCCTTAGCTGTACGTTGGAAGTGCCTGGGGGAGATTTATGAAGCCTGGTTCCTAGGCTGCATCTTCAACCAGTTCAATCAGGATGTCTGGAGACAAGAGAGTTCTTTTAAAATCATTCCAGAAGATTCCAATAGGTTGATTCCAACTCCCATGAAGCTCCAGAAGCCTGGCCCTGGGGAAATTATAGAAATTTGAAGATAAAGGCTTTAAAGCCCAAAAAGTGTCAGTTACTGGCCCAGATCCACCAAACACTCACTGGCTGGCATATCTTCCATTAGCTGACAAAGCTCACTGCTGGCTGCCTACTACACTGGATACAGTGGGATTCAGAGGGAAGAAGAGGTGTATGGGCCACAGAACTCTGTGCTTTTCATCCTGTGAAGTCCTTGTACCTTAAGGGTGACTTCAGGCTTCCATTTCACCACATGAGTCCCGTTTTCACCCCCTGGGCTTTCCCAGGCTGTCTTAGTTAGGGTCTCTATCGCTGTGAAGAGACACCTTGACCACAGCAACTCTTATAAAGGAAAAACATTTAATTGGGCTGGCTTACAGTTTAGAGGTTTAGTTCATTATCATCATTGTGGCACATGGTGGCATGTAGGAAGACATAGTGCTGGAGAAGTAGCTGAGAGTCCTACATCTTGACTCACAGGAAGTGGTCTGTCTCACTGGGTGTGGCTTGAACATATATAAGGCCTCAAAGCCCACCTCCACAGTGACAGACTTCCTCCAGCAAGACCACACCTCCTAATAGTGCCACTCCCTTTGGGAGCCATTTTTTTTTCAAATCACCACACAGGCCCTCTAGCAACCTTCTATAATTTTATTTCATAGAATACACTGCAGTTTGTGACCTGGATTATATAATAATATTACTTGTTATTCATTAGTGTCCCTAGTATGTGGGAGTATCTACCCTGTGTCAGAGTAAGTACATACAATTGTCACTCAATAAGTGTTTTGAATGCTGAGAGTGGGAGAAATAGTCTTCTCCAGGATAGAGCACACTGACTGATTATCCAATACTAGATGGTCAACCCTGAAAATATGCATTCAAATAACATTATATGGACTAAGCAGGTTGTATTTAGTAACATATATTATAATATACATGTGTGTCTCTGTGTGTATGTATATGTATACATACATATGTACATACATGAATTCAAAAGAGAGCAAGACCTAGTCATGACCGGGAGTAGAGGGCTGATTAAACTAGCCCCCAAGGTAATTTGGCTGATGCAAAGATTTGAGGAGTATTGTGATGAAGCTGGAGGAATTGGGAGATGATAACACGTCTCAGGCTTTGTAGGGCATTGATAACTAATGACACCCTTGATTCTCCCTCCAGCTGCAGCATTGCATACTCTCTTCCACAACCTCCCACGTGCCCCCAGAAAATCAAAGAGCTTGAAGGAAACATTCAGGCCTTGATCTCCAAGAATAGTTCTTCCATCACACTGTGGTTATGCCTTTAGATAAGATGAGAGTGCCAGTCTGTATGACTGAAACTGATGTCTTCACTGAGCAAGACTTTTGAGAATATCGTTTTTGAACAAGCCGGCTGTATTAGGCATCCAACACTGTGAACCTCATAAATCAGATATGGGAGCGTTGGATGGTTAGAAAGTTTGGTGCCACCTTGTCTTGCTGTATGTGTGCCAGCTCCAGCCCTCAGCAACTCCCATCAGCCTTTATTTCTTGCTCTCTGGGACTGCCAAGGATTCCCGAAGGAAAGTTCAAAGCCTTGCTACACTGATCCCAAGGCATGTTATCCAGCTTTGCCCAGGCCATCCCTGGTGCTGCTGTGTGTTACTTCTTCACTCCTGATCAACTTTCCTTACTAGGAACACCCCTCTGGCCACTTTCACTCTCAACAGTGGCCCTGACACCTCTCTTAGAAGGTCAAGAGGTCCAAAATGATCTCACCTGGCCCCCACCCCCAGTCATCTTCTAGCATCTCCATCTTCCTCTTCTCCTCATGTTGCATTTCCTTTACATGGGATTTATTAAGAATCTATGAGTGACAGGCACATTACAGCCCATAATCCTGTTTTCAGGGTGTAGTTAGGATGGAGACTGATTTGGGTTTGTATCCCTAGGATTGCATTTGAGGCCTAGCAACCAGTAGGCAAGTGGTAGTTAAACAAAAGAGCAAGTACATGGTGGTGGTCCTTCTTGATTCTCAGTGAGATTGGATTGGGAGACACCTAGGAGATAAGTGAAGTGCACCTCTGCATGTCCCTTACAACAGCATTTCCAGAGACAGCTAGATCACAAGGGCTCTAACCTAATGAATGGTTTAATCCAATGATAGATTCAGAATTTTTGTAGACTATTTGGAGGTGGTAGAATTGTGTATCTAAATGGAGCCTGGTCAGAAGGCTGTGGCCTTCAAGAGTATATCTTGCCTTTGACCCCATCCTGTTGTCCTCCTCTGATTCCTGGCCACCATGAGGTGTACTCATACTTGATATTCTGTCTTACCTCAAGCTTAATGATATGGTGCAACTGACTTTGAACTAAAACCTTTGAAACTGTGACTTAACTTCATTTTTCATCTTTTAAGTGGTTTCTTACAGGTATGTATCACGGTGGTAAAAAACAAAACAACGAAAGCAAACAACAACCCAAAACTAACACATTTGTAAATGACTACTCCATTGTCGTCTATCTCATTAGTTAGTTATGATGTCAATGGGGAAGGCACAGTCATAAGATGTTGGGGATACAGAACTATGGGGAGGCAGAGAGAATATATCTATTTATCTTAAAGATTTTTAAAGGTACTTACACTAGATTATAGGAATAAAATATATCTAATAAATAGACTTTTCTATTTGTTGGAGGCTACCATATCTCAGGAGCATCCCTTGTGACATTGTGTGACCCTTCTCAGATCTCTTTAAAAACATAGATCTCTCTGCTCTCAGCTTTAGGTTATTCCAAATTTAGGAAGTGCTCACACTTTGAGAAAAAGAAGACATGAGAGAATTCAGACATATCATAGGTTACTAAACAGAATGCAGTCAAAACAGTTGTACATTCTTGTTATGAACTGGAATATTTGCATATACCTTTATTTACTTAATAACTCAGTAAAACTGGTGCAGTCATTATTTTGATACGACAAAGGGGAAGCTGAGACAGACTTTCAGAGAAGCTTTGATGAGAAGTAGGGTTGCTCCTGTAAGTCCTACAGCATGCTAGAATGTAAATGTAGTGGTGTGATTATGCCCCTCATCTACACCCTGTGGGAATCCTAATTGTATCATATTTAGGAGCAGGATTTTTTCCTTTTAGTCTAGTATCAGAATATTAATTTTAATTTTTATTTCCCTGATGATGTTAAACATCTTCCCATGAGCCTATTTGCCAATTTATTTCTGCTTTAAAAATCTCTAAACTCTGCTTGTTTTTTTTTTTGTTTTTTTTTTTTTTTTTTAAAAATGAGTTGTTTCCTTATTGTTAAGTTTTGAGGGTTCTTTGTATATTTTGGATTCCAATCTTTTTTGAGATAGGTGAGTTTCTTGACATTGTTTTTTTCAAATCAAGAGTCAAATAGCCCTATTTGACTGTTTCTGAATGCCCTCAGAGATACATTCCATTGACCAGTGTTCCTCTCCTTTTGCCAAAATATACCGTGCTGATGATTTGAGTCGTTCTTGATACTGGGTAATGCAATTCTTCCAACTTTCCTTGTCTTTATCATTTTCTTCATTCTTCTACCTCTTGAACCTTTCTATATAAAATTTAATGTCTCTTGGTGTGTATGTAATTACAAAAAAATCCTCTTGAGATGATTTTGACTTATTCTGGAACTCTGAGAAACAGCAGGGGATCTCCTGTAGTTTTAAACCTAGAGCTACCAGTAGCTGTGCTGAAACCACAGAGGAGAGAGTTCCTGGAAATATGCCTTTACCAACTACAAAGAGCAGAGGAAAAGCGAGGAAGATTGTACTCGGTTATCATCACGGGAACTTTGACTCAAATGTTAAATGAAACCAGTTCAATCTTCTCCTTGTCCAGCATCTCCAGGGCTGTAGCAGCCATTTTTCTGTGGCTGTGATAAAACACCATAACCATAAACAGCTTACAGAACAGAAGAAGAGTTTATTTGGCTTGCTATCCCAGAGGGTAAGGGTTCATCATGGAGGGAAGTGTGGCAGCAAAGCCGACAGGCATGGTGCCAGAGGCGAGAGATGGAGCGCCCACATGCTCACATGTGACACAAAGCGAAGGGAGCAAGCTAGAAGTAGGGCCGGAAGATGTCACCTCAGAGCCTGTCCCTGTGGTGTGCGTCCTCTGGTACCTCCTAAGTGTCCTCAAACAGTCACCAACTAGGCACAAAGCACGGAGCCTGTGGGTTACACTTCTCATTCAAACTACCACAAAGCCTTAGATCCCATTCACTGTTTGCTAGTGTACAATGTTTTCTTGCACCGAGATGGAAATATCCCTCACAACATCGGTCCTAGTGTGCTGCACTGCCTCACATGTTAAGGAGTGCTAACTTGTTATCATCTATATTTCCTCTTTCAATGTTTTGCCTTGTGTCTGCTCCCATCAGCTGCGGGAGGAAGCCCTTCTGATGACAACTGGGCTCCATCTTGAGCCTATGAGCAAAGCAGAATATCGTTAGGAATCATTTCATTGACTTGAACACTAGGCGGAGCTCAGGGAACTGCAGAGGAGGGGAAGAAGAACTGTAGGAACCAGAGGGTTGGAGGACACCAGAAGAACGCGGTTCACTAAGCCGGGTTCACAGGGGCTCACAGAAACTGAGCTGCAACCATGGAGCCTGCGTGGGTCCACACCAGGCCCTCTGCATACACGCTGTGGTTCTCTAGCTTGGGGTTTTTGTTGAACTCCTAATAGTGGGAGTGGGGGTGTCTCTGATTCTTTTGCCTGCTTGTGGGACCTGTTTCCTCCTACTAGGTTGCCTTGTCCAGCCTTGATATGAAGGTGTAGTCCTACTCTTATTACATTTTGTTATGCCAAGTTCTGTTGATATCACTGGGAGGCCTGCTCTTTTCTGAAGGGAAATGAAGGAGCAGTGGATCTGGGGGAGAAGGGAAGTGGGGAGGGTTGGGAGGAGGAAAAGGAGGGGAGGCTGTGGCTGGGATATATTGTATGAGAGAAGAATAAATAAATAAAATAAAATAAATATTTTACCTTTACTTTCTCCCAATGGATCTATAAAACCTTGTTTACCTATTCACTGAATGTGAAGAGAGAGCAATAAATTCAGAATTTTCTGGAAACCTTATGGGTATAATCAACTGGCGATGGCTAACAGTGCATCTTACCTGCAGGTTATTCAACTGTTTCTGATGGAACTTGGGTTGTAATGAAATATCAAAACAGAGATGAACGTATAAAGTTGCAAGGCCAGCCCATCAACTTTGGCTAAGCTCCCAGAGATGTGCGTAGTCTCTCTCAAGGACGTTAGGCTCATGGCATCACTACAGTTTCCTTTAATTCTGTAAAGATTGGCGCTATCTCTCACCTGTGTGCTTTTATGGAGCTTACGGAATGTTGGACCCTCCCAGGTGGGGGTGACCCAACAAAACGCTTAAAGTGACTCAGTGGGTTAGTGGAAGATCTGGGATTTGAACCAGAGCTGTTTGACTACAAAGCCCTTCAGTTCAACTCAAGGCTGTCTGACACTTGAAACACTCAAAGGCATCCATCCACCAGAGCAAGACATACCATCCAGAAGACAGCCCTATTGTCCTTGCTCTCTCCTTCTCTGTGACAGATGGTTGTATCAACATCAAGGAGACCATAATGACCTCCATAGTGGCTCCTGTGACTGTAGAAATATAAACCTGGCTGGATATTCTCTCTAGTTCATCAAACAAGGGGTGGAATCTGATTCTCATTCCTATTCATCTGGGCCAAGCGTCGGTCTCAATCAGGAAATGTCTTTTTGAAAAGAAGACATGAGAAGGTTTTTTTTTTTTTTTTTTTTTTTTTTTTTTTTTTTAAGGCTTTTCTGGTTCTGGAGTCTGTGATCAGAGTCCTGACCCTCATAAGCTTGATACACCCTCCTCATGTATACCCCACTATGAGTAAAAGACTCTGGCTTAGATACAAAAAGGAGAGGAACAAAACTCCTCAGAAAAAATGTTACAAATCTCAACTAAGGAAAATTGCCCAATCCAATCCAAGTAGTCCATCTCAGAAAACTAATATATTATTAGTTTAAAATAGTTATATATACACCTATATGTGTAGTTATACATAAAGTATTTTTGGAAATTGTATTTCCAGAGTTACTAAAAATGAAATATTTGACCCATAAGACATCCATTCAGGGACAGCTTTGCAACCTAGCACTATCTGCAGGGATTTTTCCGATGGGCTCTCTCTACATAAGTATTTTAAGGGTCCTCAGAAAAAAGTTGGTATTTAAGATGAATTTTGAGTTGTAGGTGGGAAAGAAAGGGGCAATTACCATGGGAAACAGGCTTGCATACATATGAGTCATTTTTCAACTGTGGCAACTGGTTTGAGCAAGTCTCTGTGGGTTTTCAACATTTCTTTTAGGAATTAAGCAGGAGTATCTCAAAAGAATTGATTTTAATTTCTGATTATAAAAATCAACCCCATCATGGTAGAAGGTTGAGACATACAAGAAGGAATAAAATATAAATGAGTCACATTTCTATCACCCAGACATAGTCACTGTTAATATTTCATAGTTTTCATTCAGCTAAATAAAATTATTTTTAAAAAGTTGGGTAAGTTTGCATGTCTTTGTGGGTATACACACATACACACACACACACACACACACACACACACACACACACACACACAGAGACAGAGACAGAGTTTTGTATTCAAAGATAGGAATTTCCTAAAACTAATTAAACCTTTGGCCTATTTCTTATGCGCCACAACAAATGAGAAGATTAACTTCTGTCTAATACATCTTCCAGTCAGAATTATTTTTAAATTACAAAGAAACATGCAGAATTGGACAATAACAGCACTAAATAAGCAAGCCAATCTTTAGACCTTTGGACCTTCACATATGAAAGTCTAAAAACTGGTCAGGGGTTGTAGCTCCATCTTAAAACCATACAATCATTTCTTCCCTGGAAGGAATGGCTCAGGGACTGGAGAGATGGCTCAGTAGTCAGGAGTGCATGCTGCTCTTACAGAGGACTTCAGTTCAATAGCATTCAGGTTGGATGGCTCACAACCACCAGTAAATCCAGCTCTTGGTAAATCCAACGCCCTCTTTTGGCCTCTGTGGGCAACTGCACTCACATGCACATAACCTCCCACAAACACATAATGAAAAATTACAAAGAAATCTTTGAAAGACAGACAAATGGCTTGAGCAGCATACCTTAAATAATCTAAGTAGTAGAAAATGTGTTTAGGTTCTAAGAGGTGTGGTTTTAATAGCCACAAGTCTTTCAAAGGTTCTCAGAGAAACATGGATATTTGAGATGACTCTTGTGTTGTAAATAGGAAAGAAAAGGTGAGGATTTTTTCCCTTCTAGCTGCAGCATGGAGCACTTTGGAACACTGACGTAACACAAAAGGCTGTGAATCAGGCAATCTTGAGCCTCAGTCTGTCCTTACGTAGGCTTGTTGATAGGCTTTGGCAAGTCTCTTAGGTTGTCCCAGGCAGCATGTTTGTGAATCGTATTCTTATAAGGTAATATTGACAGTTCTAATTACAAAGGTATCAGTGACCCCTTCAGTAGATTTTTTTTTTTTATTACCTGAGTGAAAAACTTTTCCAGAGCTTCCCAGATGAATGCCTTTCCTATTATCTTGGCCAGAACAGGGTCTTGCGACATGTGCCGATCCTGGGAAGGGGAATGAATGGATACAGTTGCTTAGAGCAACCATGACATAAAGCTCTAGGCTTATCACAGAGGTTGGGAGCTTTGGAAGGAAGGATTTTCTCCCTGTAAACCCAGGAGCCATCTGCCCTGTTGTTATTCGGGTTTGGTCGTAATGACTCATGGGCTTTTTCTATTGCCTGGAAAGTCTCACCTGTGACTGACATGTCACCCCGAAGCTGAGCTGAAAGAGGAATGGGAACATTATCCTCTGCCCATTGTTCCCTTTGGTATAAAGGAAGAGTGTCTAAGGTTTGTGGAAACCCTACATGAGGGCATTTCCAGCTCATTGCTCATAAATTCGAAGAGAGTGAATAGATTTTCAATCATAATAAAATTCTTGAGAATCAGAAATGGTGGGGATGTTTAGTGAATTACAAAATTCCATAAACAGCCACAAGGGAGACCTGTTAGTATGTCCATCACCTGTAGAAAGGCCCCTCAGGTGTGCTACAGCAGTGAACAGAACACCGTGAACCAGAGGGAATGTGTCTGAATTTCAAAGCCTAATACAGAGCCTGAGAAGTCAGATGCATACACGTTGCATAATCCAATTTATTTAAGATTCAAAGATGAACAAGTTTAATATAGATCATTAAAAGTCTGTTTAGTGGTCACCCTATAGGAGCTAGGAGTCGTGGCCTGGAGGTACATGAGATAAGCTTTAGAGATTTGGGTCTTTTGAATTTTGACTCTGGATCTGATGGCACCAGCATGCTGTTTATAAGGACACAGTGAGCTTGGCACACATAACATGAACACTTTTCTATATGTGTCAAAAATGCATGGCCAGGGAGATGAGCCTTGAGGTCAGAAAGTAAGCGAAGAGTCACAGATTTCTGATGTCAAAATCAAGGGTCCTTGTTTTACTGAGGGAAAACTGTGTGGCCAGGCAGTCCAGGGAATCAGACATGGTCATGTCAATGAGTCTAGCTACACATGGCCCCCAAGGCTGAACTCTCCATTGAATATACATATAGGAACTTAGATCATGGTCCAATGTTAGCCTATGTGCTTCTCTCCCATGCATTTCTATTCCTCATCATCAGGTTTACATGGAGCATCATGGAAATGATCATACATATTTATTTCTAAAGGACACACTAGTTACCTAACTGAGGTATGTGGAGACTAGTGTAGATGAACAGGGCTGACAGTTTCTCAGGGCCTGTTGCTCACACAAGGCTCTGTCTTGATTAACGCTCTGCTATCACTACCTGAAATTCTTGTTAATTTTCAAACCAGAGTCTGACATTTTTATTTTGTATTGGGTACCACCAGTCATGTGACTTGTCATGAAAATATGTGTTGCTTTGTGTAACAAAGGTCGGGTATGCAAGTCAAGGACTGTGATCAAATTATTTCGAAGAAGCCAGGGGGGTTGATATAGAAGTAAATCCTATGAAGCAAGAAAGGATTAGTTTTGTACAAAGAATAATCCCCAAATTAATTTATTTTGCCAGTTTTCCAATGCCACCCATTGACTTTTCAAGAGCTCAGGTAGAAGACAGAACAAAGAATCCTGAAACTTTGAAATTTAAGGGCTGGAGAGAGATCTTAGAGATAACCTAACCCATCTTCACTTTGCAGATGGACGGAATAAGACCAAGAGCAAGGGAGGTTTGCAAGGGAACTGAGTTGCCTATGGAGGTGGGAGCCAATGCAAACTGATCAGCATTATATGGTAATATCTAGAGATTTGTGGCAAGATCTCTAGAGCATTTCTCTTGCCATCCCAGAAAAAGGAATCTTGTCAAGCCAAAGCATTCAGCTTGGCTTTGTATAGAACCAGTTGCTGGAAAGAAAGCAGACAGAGAAATCGATTACATTTGTATAAATTAATTACCTTAATGCAGCATCTGCCATATACAGTTTTCACTTGGAAAGAGATGCCTGTCAAAATGGCTCAGCCTCAAAGGCAGTGTGTCAGCATTGGCTGGATTGCTCCAGCTCAGTGTCCACCACATACAGCGGCAGCCCGAAGCCCTAGCATGTGTCTAGGGCACGGGGCTTCCATTTCTGCCTACCTCTGTTTGTCTTCATCAAACAGATTTAGATGTTTGGATCATGGTTGTGTTCTAGATCAATGCTATGTCTGGAGCCAGAGAAAATATGAATGAATTGAAGTGTTTAAGTCACTAGTGTGGTCCACGGTTCTGCTAGGTAGTAGATACAGGAACATTCCTAATCCCAGCCTCTCTCTTTCCCTTGCCCTCTCCTTCCCACCTCTTGTGTCCTCCTCTCCTCTCTTCTTTTCTTCTCGTGGTGCTAGGGACCAAACCCATAGCCTTATGCATGCCGGGAAAATACTCTGTCTACCATTGAACCCCAAGCCCAGCCCCACACCTTCTCTCAGGTAGACAGTCTACACCTTGGCTCAGGTAGCAGATTCGGTTTCAAAGAGTGAGTACTTACAGTGTGGATGTGCGGAATGCTGAAACCGCTGAAGCCACCTGTGGGAGTTTAGCTGGAGAGGTAGAGCCTGGGAGTATTTCATGAAGCAAGTGTCTTACAGGCTGGGTAGACGTTACCAGTGAAGGATTCTGGACAGCGATGACATGGAGCAAAGAACATCAGGAAGAACAAACGTACTGAAGACATTTGAACACACAGTGACTGCTCTCTAGAAAGACTCCTATAGACCCTGGCTGGGAAAGGGAAGAGTCAGACCACAGACAGGGGTCAGGTACGCAAAGATGAGAGTCTGGGCTACCAATGCCCCTACGCCTTCCCATGAAAGGAGTCTGGATAGTGATAGGTCAAGTTACCGTCCATGGGTGTGGAGATGACGACAGAGGATCAAGAGGATGCATTTTATAGCCAAGGTGATGTGAGTCCTGTGATTCCCCCAAGCTGACCAGGCATCAAAGGCAGAAGGTCAGAGGTCAAATAAAGGCTAATAAGTTCTTAAAGATTCGAAGGTTGAAAAGCCTGAGGAATATCTAGATGGTAATTCTTGCCATATTAAGCATACGCATTAACCGTTGTCTGAATGTTTGTGATAGGTGAAGCTCATGTGTGTACATAATGTATACATCACTCCATACATCACTTCCATCAAAGTGCTTCGAAAGGAGCCTATGTGTCATAAAGTCTTCCAGACAAAGGAAAGATCTGAGAGCCCAACCTGCCGCTCTCTCCCTCCGCTGCTGCCATTACAGCCAAGTTTCATAGAAGGATGTGATTCCCAGTGCACTCATGCTACGGTGTATCCCCACTGCCGTCTTCAAAGGAAGGTTTTAAAATCTGTCTTCCATTCTTCAATTTGGTCTGCCTCCGAAGCATGGTTTTATTTCTTCCTCCAACTGTAATCTCTCACCTTTGTCTTTGGCATCTCCCCTGCTTGCTGTGAAGTATCTTTAGGACAGCATTTGAGGAGGTTGCTAGGAGATGGTGGTTAATTCCATGTTGCCAGGGACACTGGAGGCTCGCTGAGCACCATAGCACAAGGAGCTGTAAGGATGCCTCCCTCCATTGGCTCACAGGATGAGCAGGATCTTGGATGGAGGCACAGGAGGAGGTTAACAAAAGAAAACACTGCATCGGATTTTCCTCCCCATCCCAGAAAGAGAAACATGAGGATTAGCAGCTAAGTCAAGTATGGGCTCAGCATGGACAAGGAGGGCTTTCAAAGCAAGGAAGTCATTTTTGAGTGATTCTGCCTGGATCTTTTGAATCACACAGTCCATCATAAATTCTGAGAAGTAAGATTATCATATTTCATTGTGTACATGATGATTAGAACCAACACTTGCTTCTATACCAATCTTATACAAATCAGAGGCCCCTTACACTACCCACAGTACAGCACAACAGTGTATGAAGTATTGACATGGGTACAAAAATGGAAACTGTCCTAAAACATGTGTACTACTCTCTACCTTCTGAATGTTTGACATTTGTCTTCAGCGACACTGGACACTCTCTGTCACCAGGCTGGGCATGCACGTCTTCACCATGCAGAGGAGCAGGGTCCCATTCGCATCTGGGACTCGGTGATAATGAGCACGATGTATGGAATGTTGAGTGCCTGGTCAGGTATGCATAGCAACAACGGGTATGAGACACTGTCTCTTACTGACCATCACTGTGTGCCGACCACTACCACAGGCATGAAACCTGGTCAGGATCACAAAGCCAGACCAGAACCCGGGTCTCAGGGCTGCTTTTCAGGGCCGCTCTCACTGTCCTCTCTTGCCCCGTGTTTGTAATTAAGTATGGAGTTGCAAGTGTATACGAGATGGAAAAACTTTCTGACCCCCCAGAAATGAATCTTGGAGAGATTTTTAGGTAGGTGATAAGACTGATGATTTTGTCTTGCTTTTTGCAAATGGGAGGCCACCCTGCCCAGGTCAAGGGTGTGCTGAAGAATGGGATTGTCGGAAGGTTTCAGACAACAAACAGCAAAGAACCTAGCAAACACAGTGCCTGGCATACAGTGGTGACTAATAGATGAGACAAATGGGCTCCTCAAAGCCTCACACACACCACATATCCGAAGCACTCCACCCAAGAATCATCATTAGGCACAACACCTACTGCCATTTGTTAGATGTTACAGAGTTCATCTTCCCTGAGAAACCTGAGGGTTATCCTGTTTGGAGGAGGGGATATTTGGGGCTGGTTCTGCCAGTCCCAAAGCATTCAACAGGTAGTTCCTAGGGGGTGTGGCTCAGGGCTGAGGTTCTGCCTTTATCCTGTGATGTTCTATGCGGAGCCTGGGAACAGACAGTGCACCGCCAAGATGCCATTTTCAGTTCCAGATCACAGGGCAGAAGGGTTCATCCGACCTTGGCATTGCACGGAGTCACTCTGGCTGCCTGCCTCGCTGCTTCCTGCTTAGGCAACAAGGGCGTAGCCCATAACAGGGACCTGGAGCTCACAGGCAGGCGACTTCCCAGCTTCAGCTCCTGTCTACTCTGCGATTGCAGGCTCCTTTGTTTCTCTTTCTTTGTCCTGTGAGTTTTCCCTCCCTGTTGACGGGTGTTCAAGAGCAACATGCTAAGTTTCAGGCCTTCGGGCATCTATTGACTGCCCCAGGCCTACTTGCGAAATAAGACAATCAGTTCTAGACTGGTTTGATATCAGGTTCCCTATGTCACAGGCAAGGACAGAAAAAATTCACATTGTTTCACGGGACAGCCAGAGATCTGAACTCAGAATCATACAATTTATTGGTGTAAATCCCAGTTTTACCTGTAACCAAGTTCATTCAGTTTCCGCTTGAGTAGACCCACAGAACTCCCACATATGCTCAGAGACTCAGTGGGGCTTTTCCACTGCAGGGAAACAACAATTCTGGCTTTCTTTCTAACTATGCTGGCCATATTTGTTTCTTGCTGCCCAATGCACATTTACTACATTGCATATGACTACCTGTAGGTTTGCTAGTATATACAATAACAAATGTTTTAGCTAGGTACAGGGCCTCATACCTGTAATTCCAGCAACTTGAAAGGTTGAAGCAGAAGATCAATGCAAATCTGAGGCCAGCCTGGGCTGCATAGTAACAACCTAACCACCCCAAACCCAATATGTATAATTTTATATCATGTACATATCTTTCTAGCCTTTTGGTTATTTGAAGCAGAATTTGAGGTGAAGTTGCTTTACATATCTGCTAAGTCTGCCTTCTTGTCTCAAAGCCTCGATGACTTCTGCCATGTGTAAGTTGGCTCACATTGTAATAATGCCACAAAGTTCTCAAGGTCAGGAGAGTGTAGATGAAAGGTAATGTAAGAGAGAAATCCAACTGTTTTCTCCCTGTGGTGTGGGAAGGCCCTCAGCCGCCTTGGCCAAGGGCACAGCTTTTCTCTCCAACCCTGAACTGCAGAAACAGAGAGCCCCATTCTGTGTAGTCAGGGTCTGGGTTCTCACCCCAGTGAGCATATGGGTTTAGGGACATTCATCACCCAGAGAAGCTGCTGATCTGGAAAAAGAGACTTTCCACAAGACAGCCCAAAATACTTTCTAAACTTACAGAAAACTGGTAGTGACTCTCCATGTGCCAACTGCTGACGGGCAGTTTTGTTTAAAGATATTCCAGGTGGAAAAGGAGCAAGCTGTTTCAAGGAGAATTCCAGGGGGTGGTTGGCTGTTTCAGTGGGCACCTTACAGGAAGGTCACCCTCAGTGGGAGCAACCGACTCAGAGGTCACTTAGGGAAGGTGAGCCAGGGCCTGCTGTCTGGATTCCACCTGAGAACTTGGGTTCAATTCCCCGGGAAGTACTGACTCCTCTGTGCCTTGTTTTCACATCTGTAAAATGAAGATAAGAGATGCAACTAGGTATAGAGAGTGTTACTGGGATTGAGGCGACTTGATGCAGCAGAGATTTGGAAGAGGGTCTGAAGCTTTAGTAAGCATGATATAAACTTAGCTGTTATTATCATTATATAGAATAGGATGTTGGGTCTGCTCAGCCTGTAAGCCAAAAACCGAGTCAAGTGCCCCATATTCCAACAGGAGTTATGACACTAGCCAGGGCTTTGATGTAGACCACCTGTGTTACAAAGGAGGCGGCAAGACCTGGAGTCTGTTAGACTCAGGGAGGCTGAAAATCAAGTGATGGACAGCAAGGATTTCAGAAAGAACTGTTGCAGGACTGTAGTGCTTCTGTTTTCTTGTGAAGAGATTCATCTGTGTCACAGTAAATCGTGTAAGAATTATGGTATAATGATGTGCCCAAAAGCTTAGCCTGTGCCCTATGAGGAAAGACACTTCATGCATTATTGGGAAAACCTATGGGAGAGAGCTGTAGCCAAAGAGACCAGAGCAGAGAGACAGAAGGGAAACACAGGGGAGGAAGTCACTATGTAGAGTTGGAGGGAGGAGACATAGAACTCTCAGGAGGAATGCTTCCCACCAGAGTGACAGTATCCTTCCCAGGATGAGGAGACCTGGGCAGAAAGGAATGGGGTACCACTACATGTAGGAGCTGAGAGTGGGATAGTGGTTATGGAAAAGAGCATCATCACATAAAGGGATTGCAGTCGAACATACTCTCTTCCACCCTTAACTCCTGGTGTGATGCATGTGCATCTACATGTCTGTGGTGGTTAGTTTTGTCAACTTGACACAATGTAGAATCACTTGGAAAAGGAGTCTCAATGAATTGTCTAGATTAGGAAGACCAGTGACCGTGCCTGTGAAGGATTTTCTTAATGGGTTAACTGAGGTGGGAATACCCACCCTGAATACGGGCAGCCCCACTTAATGGGCTGGGCTCTGCAATGAGTGAAGAGGGAAAGGAAGCTGAGCACACACATTCATGCACAACTTCATTGCTCTCTGTTCTTGATTATGGGTGGATTATGACTAGTTCCTGCTCCCCTGACTTCTCTACAATGATGGACCTAACCTGGAATTGTGTGCCGAATTAATCTTTATTTTATTTTCTTTATTTGGTTACTTTTAGGGGTGACATTTTATCAAAACAACAGAGGTAAAACTAAGACAGTGTCTCTAGGGAGTTTAAAAGGCACAGGGAAGAAGAGTCAGCATTTGGATATCCTTCCCACCTGGGGACAGCAGAGTCGGACCACAGATGAACCCACGAAGGAGCAGCTTTGCTGTTCTTTATCTAGCTCCATCCCACTCCATGGGGAGCCTGGGGCAGGACCATGGGAGGGAGAAATGATGAAGCCCACCTCCCCTCCACTCCTTTCCTCACTGCAGGGCCTTCAGCATGCCTTATACCTAATGGAGAAGTTTTAAATTCAGAGTCTAAAATCACCAAAATAGGGGTATGTTGACGACATGGGAAGAACTCACTCTTCGTTCCTTGCACTTTACTAAACCTAATGGTCTTGTCAGTTGTACAAACAGAGACTAAGTCAGGAATTCACATGTCCAGATGTACTCAATGTACCATGAGGAAACATCCATAGGGAAGCGAGTGAGTCAGGATGGGTGAGGGGAAGAATTCCAGCAGAGATGCGGTCTCCTGATCTCACCCACAGGAACTGTGCAACC
This sequence comes from Peromyscus eremicus, assembly GCF_949786415.1. NCBI lineage: Eukaryota > Metazoa > Chordata > Mammalia > Rodentia > Cricetidae > Peromyscus > Peromyscus eremicus. The sequence goes on along the minus strand of NC_081422.1, from coordinate 98,169,488 downwards.
CAACACCACACAGATGTCCCACCTTGAGAGGAGGGGACCAGGCTTCATCTGCCCATAGGGTGGAGTAGGGGTGGAGAGTGACCTTTTGTGGGAATTAAATCATGTCAGCCATGGGCAATGCTTAGAGAAGGCTTTGCTCTGTCAGTCAACAGCCAACACCCAAAGAGCCCAGGGCATCAGAACACCACTCCAATAAGAGGAACCCATATGGGTAACCAACAGGGAGCACTATAATTCTCTATGCCAAAGTGGATCCTGTACCATGCTTTCAGTCATGTCATAGTCTCTCGAAAATGTTTTCTTTCATTTTGTAAAGCAAAAGTTAAACTATAAAAATTTTGAGGTACAGTAGTTACTCTAATACACATATACTATGTGCACTCATGTTTGACTGATGGCTAGGGATTCTTAGTCTTGGGAAATGTCCTATGAAATACACATTAAGACAGAGTACATTATAAAAGCCACCACAATGGGCCTTCATCCATTCTTTTCAGCTTCAGTACTTGTATTATAATTAATTATAATGCAACATAACACACAGTTAAGCATCTCTCTTCTCCAGAATTGGGAACTAGATCCTTGTGCATACCTAATATTTATAGGGTCCTAGGCAAGGACACAAATGGAGGTCTATGAAACCGCATACCTAACTATTCAAAAGCTGTAAACCAAGATAACAAATGTCTAGGTAGAACATGTTGTGTCCTATCACACTAACACACAGGCCAGCTCTGCCTGAGAGGGTGTTCCTGATCTTCTTGGCAAGAGTGAGCTCATTAATACAAAACAGGAAATGGGACAAATGAGGGTTTGGAGATCAGGGCACTTTCTGATGTCACAAGAGCCCCTGCCTTGCTGTGACAAGTAAACTAGATGACCATGACTTGCTTGATTGCTTAAACACATCAACACACACACACACACACACACACACACACACACACACACACACACACACACACATCTCGGCATACAGCAGTCACCGTGGAAAGTGATTTATTTAAGGCAACGATGCTGTCACTTTTCAGAAGCGCTCTTTCAGAATTAGCCACAGTGCTGGATTAGGAGCCTTCCATGAAACCAGACTCATCACTCAAGCTGAGACTTAGTGTGTAACTCCCGACAGCGTTTTCCAGCTTGATCACCCAGCCTGCTCAGCAGACTGAACTCTGAGTGTCCGAGAATTTTTTGGAACCCACCCCCCCCCCCCTTCTGAGGATACACACTGTCAGAGTTATCTTTCTAAAACACATCTCAGATCATGTGCTCCAGTGGCTCCCAGCTGCACAGAGAACTAAGCACCAACTCTTCTGCCTGGTTTTCCAAACTTTTACATTACCCCTTCCCCATTTGGATTTCCAATCCCATCACCCACTAGGACTGTTCCATGAACACACAATGCCTTATATTCACCAATGCAAAGTTTCCACCCCCCGCACCCTTAATGCATGCTAAGAGCTTCACATAGTATCACATTTTATCTTTATAAGATTTTATACAATAAATAAAATAATAAAAACAGGGCACTGGCAAGATGGCTAAGTGGGTAAAAGTGCACGCTGTGCAAATCTGATGACCTGGGTTATATCCTTGGATCTCGTGTATAGGTGGAAGGCAATCGCTAACTCTAGAAAGTTGTCCTCTGACTGCCACGTGGATGCCGTGACACATCCATACCCATGCACACTTATCATAATACATACAATAATAAGAAATAAAACACATTGAAGCAAATATCAATAATAATATAAATGCTGTTTATATTTTATATGATACTTGAAATATAATAAACCATTGTCCAGGTAGAATATGTGTGACATATGTCTAATTTTAGATTTTTAAATAACCACATTAAAAAGGAGAAACAGATGCAATTGATTTCAATAACCTACTTTGCCAGTAAGTATATAACCAATATAAAATTGTTAACAAGATATTTCATCCCTGTTTCTAATATCAAGTCATTCAAAGTCATAGGTATTGTATACCTATAGCACATCTCAATTTAGATGCTAATTTTCATTGAAAACATGTGATCAGCATTTTAGCTTTCATAAAATGTAGGGTAAGAATTGTAGATAATTTACCTAAGTTGTTATTCCAAACACACTTAGAATTTCAGTACATGAATTGGTACAAAAAATAATTTCCTTTTCATAGGTGGACATTTTCTCCAGAGGACACGGGTTACTAAATGAAACTTTTGGTGCCAGGTGTGGGAACTCTCTTCCTGAGTTACTGGTTAGGAAGTCTGCAGACACTCCCAGAACAACAAAGTCTATTTCTATTGTTTTTCACTTCACACCATAGCTATATGTTGAGATATCAAGTGGTGACGACCTACACACATTTGTTGTAGGACAAAGAGAAATGGCTGGAACCGACCCCAAAACTTCTCTGCTGGCCAGCTTCCCCAGTGCCAGAAGGTGTAAATGCAGGCACCTGCAGGACACAGTCATTGACGATATCGCTAAGTGGTGAACTGTGAACGCTGCAATACCAACCTGCCAGGGAAGTCGTTCCCAGTGGGCAATGGTGGCATGAAGGTTATGGGAGCAACCAAACACTTTCTGATGGGATCTGAGGCCTGTTCCAAAGTGTGTGTGTGTGTGTGTGGGGGGTAGTTCACACCTGATACTTGGAGCCTGGTCAAAGGCCCACGGCTGGGGAGATCATACACCCTGGGAGGTGGGGAACCACTACTGTTGTTTTGCTAAAAGGACACATTATCTAACTACCTTCTAAATAGTTATGCTTATAATCCATAAGTTAGTATGGCTTTTAACCTCGACCAGAGAAGCTTTGAAAGTGGGCAGCAGTTAATGCAGAGACCCATAACTGGTTCAGGTGCTAAGAATAAATAAATGTAGGGTTCTCTGACAAAATTGGGACATTGATATCAACACACACACACACACACACACACATACACACACACACACACACTCACACACATACCAAAGCTCAGGGAACATTATGGAAGAGTGGATAGAAAGAATGTAAGAGTCAAAGCACCATGAAATGCTCTCTGTTGGACACGACCTAGTCATAGCCCACATGAACTCAACAGTTGTGGTGCCCTGGACAAGGTCATTCTGCTAAGATTAGCCAATATCCCAGCAGGCAGCACTAACTGGACTCAATGGGTTACCAAATTAAAGAGAAAGAAAAAGAGAGAGAGACAAAGAGAGAGAGAGACAAAGAGAAAGAAAGGAAGGAAGGAAGGAAGGAAGAAAGAAAGAAAGGAAGGAAGGAAGAAAGGAAGGAAGGAAGGAAGGAAGAAAGAGAAAAGCAGAGGACATGAAAGTGGAAGGGAGTGTTGGGAGGTGTTTGAGGAGTGGGAAGGAGGAGCTGAAGATGGATATGATCAATGTATGAAATTGTCAAAGAATAATTAAAACTTTCTAAAATGTTATTTTCTAGTCTCACTTGCATTGCCAATTTAAAATATAAAGCTTTATTTCAATCAATTAAAATTAAATACGATTTTAGTTTCTCAGTCACCCTACCACGTCTGTGGCTGCCATGGGCAATGGTGTTGCTCTTAGCACTTTACTGCTTTGAGGGAAGTAGAGGCACCAAGAGGTAGCAACTTGTACTAATCCCCACAATTCATCAGCAAAGTTTAGAGTAGCTGATTTGCCCAAAGTGACTTTGCCAACAATGATTGGAGCCAGAATTTTCTGAACTCAGAACTGTTTATTTCCTTAGCCTAGGTCTTATCCTGACATCCTTCCTTGATTCTGACCCCATTTTTTTTTTTTTTAAAAAAAAAAAGCTTTTTTCTTCTGTCTGGAATGCCTTGTGAGGTCCAGGTTAAGTGTCATTCATTTATTCATTCATTCACCTTTTCAACAAGTCTGCTGGCTATGTTTCAAATATTTCCCATAGAGGAGATGTATTGAGTGGTCAAAGCAGACCCAGCTCTGCCCTCACAAGTCTAGAGTGGGAGTCCTCAGTCTTCTAGTCTCACGACCCTGTGGCACTGCCACAGAGGGCCTTTGCTTATGAGTTGTAACTGTCTACACTCATTTCATTACAAATGAAAACGTGGGAAATGATGAGATGGCTCAGTGGGTAAAGGCACCTGCAGCCAAGACTGAAGACCCGAGTTTGATCCTCAGGACCACCTGATGCAAGGAGAGACTGACAGCTGCAGGTCATCCTCTGACCTGTCTTCACAACAAACAAATGTAAAAAAACTAAAGAAATTAAAACTTGAAATTAGAGCATAATTCACCCACTCTCCTTAAAATAGAGGAATGAATCCATTATAGGTAGATACAAAGAATGCATTCTTATGAGAAAAAAAGCCCTACATTTTCCCAAACAGGAAGTTATTAGGAAGAATGGCATGGCTCCATACTTGCTGACCTCTGTAAGGCATAGCTTAATAAAAAACAAGGTGAGGCATCTTGTGAGAGAGAGTGTATGTGTTTGTTTGTTATTGTTGTTTTGGTTGAAGTAGGTGAAGGACTTCTGGCCTCTCCCAGATGTGTAATTGGAAAAGAGAGCAGTCTCTTGAAAGCCAATTCAGATAACCGTGCAAATTCTTTCTGGTGTATACTGAAGCCCAGTGGGTGACCACTTCATAAAGATTAGCTACAAGCCTTAGCAATACGTTTTTCCTATTTTAAAATTACATTAACATTCAGTATGTCATCTTGTACTTTCAATTCACTTTACTGTGATTTTTGTCACAACCCCCATTGTTCATTTAGAAAATATTGATTCACTGAGCTGTAAGATCTTTCCAATGTTGACACATTTCATCATACCATATTTTAAAATCATATTCATTAATATCAGCATTGGCTGAATTAGAAAACCCATCACATATCAGGAAGCTGTGAAGCCAGTTGTGGCAGATACGATTTTTCTAGAACCCTAATTTTCATTTGATGCATGAATTTTACCAGTGGTGACATACTGCATATCAGCTTCTTGCCTTTTTACCTTCCTTTCTTTCATCCTTCATGTGCATGCATGTGTGCATGCATTCATGTGTGTGTGTATGCATGTGTGTGCGTGTGCGTGCACGTGCGTGTGCGTGCGTGCGCGTGTGCGTGTGCGTGTGTGTGTGTGTGTGTGTGTGTGTGTGTGTGTGTGTGTGTGGTGTATGTGTGTGTACATGTAGGCATGTGCACATGGAGGCCACGAATTGGCATCACATGTCTTCTTCTATTGCTTTCCACCTTAGTTCTTGAGACAGGCTCTCTCACTGGGTAGCCAGTGAGTTCCAGGTTTCCTCCTCCTTCTGCCCTCCAGTTCTAGGATTGCAGGAGTGTGCCACCACACTTTCTTTTTATATGTGTGCTGAGGATCTGAATTCAGGTCTCATACTAACTGAGCATCTCTTCAGGGCATGTGAGTTGTTGGTCTTGAGATGATAGGCTCACTTTATTTTTGAGAAAATATTTGTCAAATAAATAAGTGTAGCTTAATTGCCCATTATCTCTTCAACTAACTATGACACTCTGTGAAAAGAGCCCCAGTCCAGCTCAAAACCTAAACAGACACAATGTTCTTCCTTGGACTCACCACCGACCTCACCATTCACTTCAGCAGCAAAAGTGCTCAATGCAAACTTTCCATTTTGTCATGCAGACTATGAAACAGATATGTACAATAAAAGAAATAGCATTCAGCGAGCATTAGCATGAAAATAATTTTAAATTCATGAGCCCCATGAAACGGTCTTCAGATCTAAAAGATCTGATGATTGCACTTTGAAGACCAACAAATTAAAGGAAAGGGTAGTTAAACATGTATGTGGGTAGTCTGGTTCACATACCAAAGAAGGACTCTGGATAAAGTGATTTTTTTGTTGTTTGTTTTTTGAGACAGGGTTTCTCTGTGTAGCTCTGTGCCTTTCCTGGAACTCACTCTGTAGCCCAGGCTGGCCTCAAACTCACAGAGATTGGCCTGCCTCTGCCTCCCGAGTGCGGGAATTAAAGGCGTTCGCCACCATCGCCAAGCATAAAGTGATATTTAAAGCTACACATAAAATGCATGTATAGGTGAACCAAGTGAGCAGAGGGCAGTGGAGGAGCAGGGTGTGCCAGGCAGGCAGTGATGCAGAAGATACAAGAGAGGCAGCTTGAGAATACAGGATACTTTGGCTAGGCCTTGAAAGGTGGGGAACAGAAAGTAATAAGGGGATGGGGCTTGACAGCTGGACAGTGTCAGGCTTGCAAGCAGCCTTGCAAACGCGGAGGGCATCTCACCCTTTCAGTGCATTCCTGAAGACATGTAATGTGCATCTAATTATAAGGAGACAGCCAGACAAATCCATTTTGAGGGGGAAATTCTGCTAAACTGCTCACTTGGACTCTTAAAAAAATGCCAAGGTATTGGAAAGGCAGAAAGAGAATAAAGAAAAGGAGATTAAAGAGACAGGACAACTCAAAGCGCTACACCATCCTTGGTTGGATACTGCACAACAAAACAGAACACAACAGTGTTTTGGTCCTCTCAGTCTATCGGAACAAAACACCTTAGAGTGGGTAAGTTATAAACCACGGAAACTCATTGCTTACAGTTCTGGGGGCTGAGCAGACAACATCAAGGCCCAGCCAGTTGTGTCTGGTGAAAATTTGCTCCCTGTTTCTGTGATGGTACCTTCTCCATCTTCATGTGGTAAAGGACAAGGCAGCTCCCTTCAGTGTCCTTTAGAGGAGCCTGGTCCCATTCAGGAGGGCTCTGTTGGTAAGATTTAATCACCCCTAAAGACCCGACCTCTGGTGATTAACATCATCTCTGGTGATTGTTTCAACACAAGCATCTACCACCACTTCACTCCTTAGATTTTTCTCAATCTCACAGTTGGAAACCACTAGGAAGAAGGAATGTCAATTGAGAAGATCCCTCCATCAGACTGGCCTGTAGGACATTTTTTTTCCTGATTAATGTTTGATGTGGGAGGTCCCAGCCTATTGTATTACCACTCCTGGGCTGGTGATCCTGGGTGCTATAAGAAAGCAAGATAAAAGAACCAGTAAACAGTATTCCTTCACAGCTTCTGCTTCAATCCCTGCCTTTAGGTTCCTGCCTTTAGCTCCTGTCCTGACTTCCCTTCAGATGGACTACAACTGTGAGCTGAAATAAACCCTTTCCTCCCCGAGTTGCTTCTGGTCATGGTGCTTATCACAGCAACAGAAACTAAACTAGGTCAACCACCAACTACAGAGGACAGTATTGGCACAACTGTGGAAATCTGAATGTGGATAATGTTCCAAATAACAAACCAATGTTCTGTTTTCTAAACATGGCCTTGCACTGTGGTTACACTGAAGAGTGTTTATCCTGAATGGATACATGCTGAGATATTTACAAATGTGACTAGTTCAAATATCAATGATGCATCAAAACCTATTTTCACAAACAGAGAAAGAAAGGTAAGACAAATGTAGCAATTGATAGGTCTAGATGAAGGGTGTAAGAGCATTTTGGCAAATTCTCAGTGAATTTGGAAATTTTTCAAAATAAATATTAGATTGTATGAAATAAAAAAAAATGTTTGACACAATGAAGAAAACACATAGTTGAGTGAAGAGACAGACTACAGTATGAAAAGAATCTTTGCCAGATGTACATCTAACAGAGGATTAAAATCCAAAACATACACAGAACCCCCCCCCCCCAATCAACACAGTCAGTAAGTAGACTAAGGAAACAAATAGTCTTCATAAAGTGAAGTACAGATGGCCCATGAAAATATAAAAATAGTCTTCAGCAATTTTAGCTAACAGGGAAATGAAAATTAAAACTACATTGAGATTTTATCTCATTCCAGTCAGGATGTTCATCATAAAGAAAACAAATAAGAATGCTAGCAGGGATGCTGTGAAAAGGAAGCCCATGTAAGCTGCTGGGGCGGGGAATGTGAATTAGTCCAGCCATTATGGAAATCACTATGGAGGTTCCTAAAAAACTAGAAAGTAGAACTACCATGTGGCCTAAATAACACTCCTGGGTGTATACCCACAGGACTGTAAGTCAACCTACCACAGAAGTCCTTTCATATCCATGTTTATCATGACACTATTCACAATAGCCAAGTTATGGAATCGGCCTAGGCGCTCATCAGAAGGTGAATGGATAAAGAAAATGTGGTATATGTACACATGACATTTCCTTTCTCTTTGATAATTTTATACATTTTGATCATATCCATCCTTCACTTAACCCCACCAATCCCTCCTGGGTTTTCTTCCTCCACCCTCTCAACTTTTATGTCATATATATATATATATATATGAACTTCCTGTGTCCAGTTAGTGCTTCCCATACGCACATGGGTGTAGGGCTGGTCACTGGACATGGGCAACCTATCATGGGCCACATCCATGAAGAAAATTGATTCTCCCCACAGCAGCCATTGATTGCTTATAGCTCTATAGCTCCCTGGCTAGGAGTGGGGGCCTGTGAGCCCTTTCCCCACCCACACGGAAATGTTAGAACAGGTCCTGTGAAGGCAACCACAGCTGCAAAGAGTTCATAGGTCCAACATCCTTGTCTTGTCCAGAGGACACTATCTCATGGAAGTCCTTGCAGTCCTCTGGCTCTTACTTTCCACCCCTTCTTCTGCAATGTTACCTGAGCCTTGAGGGGAAGGGATACACAGAGAACTTTTGTTAGCCATAAAAAGAATGGTGTTGTGTACTTTAGTAAGAATGGACACACTACAAACAATTTTAAGTAAAACACGCCAACTCAGAAAGACAAACATCAAATATTTTCTAACATTTGTGAATCCTAGATTTTTTTTTATCAGAACATAAAACTATTTATAAACATATGACGTGAAGGCAGAAGGGAGACTGGGGGGAAGAAAGGAGATTAGCAGGAAGTGGAAAAACATGTACGGTGGTGCGTATGGTCATGATGACTTGGAAGAAATTATCTTTATGAAATTAAACCCTATGTACGATGAATCTATTTTTAAGTTGGTATACAGGACATTTGGGCTCCCTGCTGGAGTCAATGGAAGCCATGGAAAGAGGTTTACCAAGAGAGCAACATGACTTTTGGAAAGAGATTAAAATAATTCCAATAGGAAAACCCACTGATTCACGTCATCAGATATGAAGAGTGGATGCTGGTCTTCAGAGTCCAGCTGTACGTATCCACAAGACCTACCATACTGTCCCCGCCTTTCTCTCCTTCCCCTTTCTCTGTATCTCTTGACATTATTCTTTCTAGTTGGAAGAGCTGTTTGCTAGAAAATATGGATTTAGGCACATTTGTTTCTTTACTTCCTCTGAATACCACTCCCACTAAGTAAGGGTTGACTAACTCTCAGGAAAGAATTCTGATTGGTCCTAAGGGTCAGGCCCCTTTTGGCCAATCACTGAGGCCATTGATGGCAGCAATGATAATTGCTTCCCGTTTGCCCTGCACTTGGCTCTGAGAGTATATTTCTCTGAGAAGCAAATGAGAAGGTAAGATTGGGTTTTCTGAGAGATTTATTGGGAGAAATGCTAGTGGAAAAAATTAGATTAGATCAAGAGCAGGCAGGAAGAGTCTACAGACCATGGTACAGCTATGGCAGTTGTGAAAGAGCAGAGATTGGGGAGGACTATCCTCCCCTAGGGATCGTACCTATGTTGTTGCACCTGTTGTTTTTGATACAGGATGGTCTGAAATTCATTATGCAGCCCCGGCTGGCCTCAAAGTATCAATAATCCTTCATACTCAGCCTCCTATGAGTGCTAGTACTAGAGACATGGCCCGCCATGTCTAGCTGCCTGGGAAGCTACATCGGGAGCCAAGGAAAGGTCTGAACATCATGGTGCATCCCAGGAGACAGTTGAAAACTGTCGGTCAACTCTGTTTTCATTATTTCAGGAAGTATTTTAGAAGGAAATCCGAACTGCCCACCTCGTGATGATCACAGCTTGTCGGCTGGAAAGGGAATGAAAGAAGAGGTGCTGGGCAGAGAAGGAAGAAACACAGCAGGTGTCACACTTTATTTTTCCTTCAACAAAAGAACCCTCCCTTGGTTCTTTAAATCTTCACGTCCTTGCAGAGTCATGAGTGTGTGATATTCAAGTTTAGATTCTGGAGAGGTCTTGTATACTAGTAGAAGGACCAGCCTTAATATTATACTTCCCAGGGGCTTAGGAGAGAAAACTATGAACAGCGAGAACTATTTTTGGGAAGTAGAATCTCAGCACATCGAGCTCTTTGTCCAGTCATTTATTCTTCCAAATCCTCTTCTTCATCCTCCTGTGCCCTGAGAGTCCCGGTATATATACACTTACAAGCAGTAATCCCTTGGCAGTGCAAAGCCAGGCTTCCAGGGTCAAATGGAGGGGTGATAAGAATCACATAGAGAGGCAGTAATTGTTAATTATCATTTGCAACCCAAAAGGGAAGTGACTAATAGGGAAATGAATTAACTAAAGGCTAAATACGGGTAATATCTAAGAAGAGGGATCTTATGTGCTCAACTATAATCTTAAACGTGATTGGCAGAAAATGTTAAGAATCTATAAGTTGCTAGATCAATGGGAGAAAATAAAACTGTCTTCTTTTTTCCTGTGTCTCCTATCTGTCCAAGCTATCTGCCATTTTTCTGCAGGGTGGGGGAAAGTGTGCTCAGTCGCTAGGCAACCTGTGCACAGCTAGATGCCTCTGGTGATAGTTAAAGGGAGATCTGGAACTAGAGGTAATATTTGGGAAAGGAGGAAGTTAAGCTTAATTGGCACATCCACCAGGCCTTCTCAAATGGGTAGTCTGGATGCTTAAGTCTGTTCTTAGAAAGTACAGAGGTATCTCTGATAAGGTACATCCTCCGTCTGGGGATGGACCTGGCTGGATGCTGCCAATGACGATAATTACAGGGAGGCTTGAACTGGGGTTCTGGCTGTGCATAGTTGTCAGCATAGAAAGTTGTCTAAATATTCCTTTAGTAGAGGGGAAATGGCCAATAAATGATGGAAAAGCTACAATAATAGCACACAAGAAATTCATAGCAGGAAATGGCTGATAATCAAAAGCCAAATATCACCAAGGCTCTGTGAGCCTCAGCTTGACATCTGGAAGGCCCTTCCTTGGCTTCTTCCAGGTATTAGCTTTGTCATAATCAGCTGAAATCCTACTTTGTATATTTTTGCGGCTTGCAGCAGAGAGGACAAAGTAAGAGGTATAAAGTGGATTTTATTTCTGGTTGTGCAATGTGACTCAGTCTAGCTGGAGTAAATTCTCACGAATGTAAGAATATGTCTGAATATCTGGGTTAAAGAAAGGGGTTTGCTGTCTTACCCTAACTTGTGTTTTTAGTAAATTTCAGAATGCCTGAGAGTGTTTTTGTTTCATACTTAACGTGGTGTGAGTGGGAGAAGAACTAGACCTTCTTCCATGGCCAGCCTTGATTTCCTTTTTCAGCCATGTTGTACGGACAGCCAGGGCTGGCACATACAAAGTCTGAAAGACGGATGGGACATTGAGATGGTCTTCGACAACTCTTAAAATGAAGAGGGATGTCTGGGACTGGAAAGGTGACTCAATGGTTAAGAGCACTTGCTGCTCTTCCAGAGGACCTGGGTGCTTAATGTAGCTCACAACCAACTATAACTCCAGTTCTAGGGGATCTAATGCCCTCTTCTGGTATTCATGGGCATTGCAAGCATACGATACACAAATATACCAGTAGGCACAACACCCATACACACAAAATAAAAATAAGTTAATCTTTAAAAACAAGGAACAATACGGCAGATATTTAGAAAGGTTAAAAAAAAACCAAAAATGATCCTGCAGTTCCAATTCTGAGTATGTAGTTAGAAGAATGAAAAGCAAGGGTTTGCATATTTGTGCACTTGAACTCACAGTAGCATTTACTATAATCAAAAGTGGAAGCAACTGATGTGTCCACTGGTGGATGGATGGATAACAAAACTGTGGTGTATACATTCAGTAGAAAATTACTTATCCTTGAAAGGAGAAAAAAATCTGAAACACAAGTTGCGACAGGGATGGAGGGGTCCACTGTGCTAAGTGAAATAAGCAAGGTGCACAGACACACATACTGTGTGACTCTATTTGAATGTGTGGCACTTAGGATGTCAGGCTCATAGAGACAGATTATGGAGCATTACTTTTCAGGGAAATGGGAGCTGCCTTGGAATGCAGTTTGGCAGTATCAATTAAAGATGTACACAAGTATGTGTCTCCTCCAACCCAGCAGTCCCATTCATTAGTAATCATCTAAGATAACTGAGTGTACTTGTCCACCATGAGACTCATAGGATGGATACACAAATTGTATAAACATAAAATAGTACATCATCCAGCAACAGCAATGAACGGACTATTGCTTTACACAGGAATAAATCTCTCATATGCAAAAATCAATTCTATTACTTAGGAAAATAAAAAACCAACCCTAGGTGGTAAAAAGCAGAGGACTGCTTGTCTTTCAACAACAGGGCTAGGGCCTGATGGGAGTGACAGGAACCAGGATGTTCCTACCCTACCAGAGACCCGTGTTTCAATCCGGATGATGACCACTGTGGATGTCTTCACTGTATGAAATTTCATTGAATTTTACATGCATCATTTAAAACACTGTTCTAAGCACATGCACTTCAATTTTTTCCCTGATTTTGTTTTTCTTTTTTCTTTTTTGTTTGTTGAGACAGAGTTTCAGGAAGTCCAGGTTAGCCTCAAACTTGCTAGCGATGGACTTGAACTTTTGACCCTCCTACCTCTGTCTCTCAAGTGCTGGGATTACAGGTGTGTGTCACTATGCCTAGTTATACTTCCATTTTTCAGGAGCTTGTTAAAAGTGTGTGTCAGGAGTGATTAGGATTCTAGAATGACTGCAGAAATTAGAAAAATTAATCCTTACATGATTTGTTTTTACAACGGATGTGACAAGGTGTCTTAGGCCAAGCAAACAGGGAAAGGGAGACTCTTTCTTCATGAAGAATGCATTGCTTGTTAGAAGGTGGGATGACTGTCACAGAGCTAGTAACATCTGGAAATGTTAAAGGCGTCTTCCTGTGCATTCAGTCACCTGGTCCCCTAACCTTGACGGGTGGCCACTTAATTACCTCTGCCTTTTGTATGAGGAAACCGGAAACCGGCACTCAGGACAGTAAGATGCTGAGGGACAGCATCTCCTAGTTCTAGATTCCCAATTAAAGCACAGGAAGGCTGGCCCAAGCCTGTGGTGGCTCAGTCCCCTGCAGTCTGCCTCCAGAGCTGGTGACTTTCCCTCACTCCTGTGATACTATGTCCGAATAGGCTGGCTCTTGTTCCGTTGTTGATAAATTAGTATTACAGAGAAAAGAATTTCTCCTCCCGGGTGCTGACTCTGTTTATGAATTAAATTTTTATATTTTAAAATTTTAATTCAGTGCTTCTACAGACTACATTAAAGGGTAATTTTTATTTGAGCTTTTACATTATAAAAGAGGCATCCTGACATCAAAATAAATTGAGAAGTTAAAACAGCATCTCTCCATCTGAATCCAGTCACTGCTCGTTTTTCATTAAAGTTCTTTTTAGAAGTCATTTTACGGAAGTGTATTTGACATACACACAGCTGCCCACATATTTAATGTATCAAAACAGTTGACTTTGGAGACTGGTTAACTGCCCTCTAAATTGTAGTGTACCTTCCAGGTCTGATCTCACATGTTCATTTGTTCCCGCTCTCCAGCTTCATCATGACAGATCCCTCTAGCTCTGTCATTGTTCTTGTTTTTGTTTTTTCTGATTCTGGGGTGCCTGAACCCAGAGCCTCATGCAGAGCCTCACAAACTCTCTATCACTGAGTCACATGCCCAGCTTATTCTAGAGTTTTCTGTCTTTAAAGCTGTGTATATAGAAATAACTTTTCTCATTAAGAGAGTACAACCCACTTGCCATTTTCAAAATTGAAAACTGAAAAAGCGAAGAAGAAATGAAATCTCATTTTTAACTGTATTAACTGAGAAAGAATTGGTATTAGCCATTTGTTGGTTCTTTCTAGTGCTATTTTCTCTGTGTGTAAATGTTCACTTGGAAAGTTAAATCAATACATACAGATATTTTACTGTGCTTTTAAAAATAATTTATCACATTTCCAACCATCATACATTCTTGGAAGCCATAGTTTTAATAGGCATATTACAGTTATTAAATAAATATATTGAAAAAACCATTTCTCCATACAACTTTTAAATTCTCCCTGATTTGTTTCTATTCTGTATGTACATTTACAGCTTTTGACATGATTTTTAAAGAGTGTAAACTACACTCTGGATGAAATATAGATTCTAGCCTTGAATCAAAAATCACACATCTTCAGGAGTGTTTTCCAAAGTAGGGAATGGACAACCTATCAAAAATTTTGGCTTGGGATTATATTTATGGATTAAAGAAAACAAAGGAATGAGTAATGAAGTATTTATTCATAATAATGAAGACACATTCCCATGTTAGGGCTTACAATAATGGTGTCAGGTCGGCTGGATCTAAGAACACATAGCTGCTGGCCTTCTTTCTAGAAGTCTCTCCACCAGCAAGGTTTTCACAGCATTTTGCTGGGGTCATTTCTCTGTGCTGTGGGTTCTGGTGTTTCACCAGGTCTGGGCTGCCAAGGAGCTGTCTGCATTCTGCCATTTCCTGGTCTACCCCTCTCCAGTATAACCATTTTAGGATTCACTAAAGATTGGGTCAAGGTCCCAGAGAAAAATAATTCCCTCTTTTTTCCATTCCAAGAGCATCAAATTTCCTCCTTCAAACTTTGCCAGATCCCAGGACTAACAGAAAAGGACTTTCACTTTAGGGAAATCCTTAGTCCTCTCATAGGGAGAGGGTGTGCTCTGACTCAGTCTTAGCTTGGTCTCACATGGTCTGATTCATTCTTTCTTACCAAGGATTTTCAGAGCGACAGATGTCCCACAAATATAAATAGGTCAATGTGATCTCACCTAGAGTTAAAAAGATAGCAATGTGTTAGAACAAAGAGCTACAGATTGTGTCCCAAAGGGTCTCGGGCTGCACATAGAGCAGAGGGAGACAGCAATTATAGCATCAGATTGTGCACAGTTTCCAAATAACAGCCCATTGCCAGCCTCCATGCCTTTCGTCTGCTGTAATGAGACATACTCTCTGACTTGAATGCAAAAATGCCATAGGAATGACTGGTTATGCTGTGGTTTTCCAAACAGGTGTGTTCATGAAACATTGAGAGGATTAGCATTCAGCTTCATGGGTATTTATTTTCGTACCCAATGATGTAGCCAAGTGCTCAGAAGCAGGAAGACCCTAGGGCTTGTGTTGTGTGTTCACCCCATGTTTAGCCAATTATAGGGGTTACATTTGCTACACTGCAATTATTTGTCCCCATTGTTGGTGGCACATATAGAAAAAGAGAAAATGCAGATTTGCCTCATCAAACTTGTATGCTGTTTCTTTTGAAATTTTATCATTTATTATTTGAAATTTTCATACATGTACATAATGTATTATGATTACACTTGTTCCCCCTTTCCCACCATTGCCTATACCTCTTTCCTTCTAAGTCCCCTTCCTTATTTCCTCTCTCTTGTGTGTGTGTGTGTGTGTGTGTGTGTGTTAAATGCATGTGACTATTCAAGTGCACATGACCATGTACACTCTTGTAGGGGCCAGAGTAGGATGTGGGGTATCTCCCTCTGTGTCTCCTTAATGTCGAGATATGGTCTTTGACTGAATGAAAACTGGTTCTTTTGGACAGGCTGGTTGGCCAGTGAACTCTCACGATCCACCTGTCTCTCTCTGCCTCCCCAGTGCTGGGGTTATGCCATGCTCAGGTTTTTATGTAGATGTTGGGCATTCTAATTCAGGTCCTCATGTATTCCCCCTGTTAGCTGGGTGTGCTAGCTCAGATCCTCATGACTCTTACTGAGTCATCTCCCCAGCTCCTTGTGCCTTTTTGTTTTTGTTTTGTGACTCACTGAGTTTAACAGGGACCAAGCTGCATGAGCGTGGTGCTATCCACTGGAGCAGGGGAAACTTACCAGTGGTTACAGCACTGTGTAGCAAATCTTTCTCTGTCCCAACAGTCAGCTCCCAAATAATGATACAGAGGCTTATTATTAATTATGAAAGCTCAGCCTATAGCTTAGGCTTGTTCCTAACTAGCTCTTATAATTTAAATTAACCCATATTTTTATTAATCTACATTCTACCATGTGGCTTTTTGCCTTTCTTTCATTCTGTATGTCCAACTCCCTCCATGACTTGTTGGCATCTCCTCTGTGCCTCAATTATCTCCTCCTGCTTCCTCTTTGGCCTGGAAGTCCCACCTACACCTCCTGCTTAGCTATTGGCTGTTCAGCTTTTTTATTACACCAATCACAGTGTACAAAAATCCCACAACAGCACTGAAGACGATGATGCCCCTCCTTCAGCAGCCATTAACAGCCAACTAGCTCTCCCAGAAGGGACAGGGTCCTGGGAGCCCTTCCTTCCTAGTGACCGGATGTTGACAGGCAGTCTTGTGTAGGGTGAGTGAAGGCAGCCACAGATGCTGTGAGTTCAGGACTGCATATTATTTCTGATGCTGTAAGCATACATAAAGTTCTTGGTAGCCATGCATGCCCCTAAAACTCACCCAGCAGCTCAGACCTTAGAACACCTGTGATGGCACATTTGTTTCAGAGTGACCGAAGAAAGCTTAATATGGGGATGAATTCTGCTGCAAGAGCAGCCCTATGCTTGCCATCAACTACCTTGATATTCTTCAAGGCTCTCTCAGTGGTCGGTTCCTCTTAGAACTCACTACACTCTTAATACTTATAAGACAATGGAACTTGGTGCAGGACAGAAGGATGTACTCTGCGAGATCTGGGGACAATTCAGAACTGGAAAGAAACACAAGGAATGTGAACAAACGTTCCAGGCAGGCAAAGTAGGATTGTTCTGCAGGCTTTAGTGTGGCCATGTAAAGGAGGAGCCTGCTTGGTGGTGTTTAATAGTCAGGGAGCCTAATTGAATTTAAAAGAGATTAGCATCGTTGCCAGAATGACCACATGTTTGTATCTCAAATGAAAAAGAATAAATGACTTACTCTTCTCTGGGTCAAAAATTATTACTGACCAGACTCCTGCCGAGCTCTCCAGCAGCTATGCCCAGGAAAGAAGCCCAGGGAATTTGGAGTTTGGTTGAGTTTCAAATTTGATTGTAAGAATCATTTATACTTGGAGATGTTGTGTTATTGTTTTCTGTCTCTTATTTAATGTGAAACGGCCACTGTGGACTGAACCCATGGTATAAATAGTAGCAAGTTCCACAATGAGGCTTGCCTGTTGAGCAAGGAGATCTCTAAATCTTTGGATAGAATAGAAATCGCTTTAGAGTTGTAGAGTGGGTGATGCCTGTTTTCATAGCTAAACAGACTGCCAAGATTCTGAGATGCAAGTTTTCTTAAGGTAAGACCTTGGGAATCTGCCCTGTATATCTATTAGTTTAGAAGTCCAGTTACCCATCTCTACTTCTGGGAACAGCTCCCCTCATCCATATCCATGGTGACAACCATCACTGAGTGGATGGGGATGCTTGATCCAAATGGGTACTTGGAACTTAGATCAATCAGGATTGAGGATAGAAATCCAGTGATGTAAGAATCCACGAGCCTCAGTGGCGGACTCCAGACAGGACAGGTGAAGAGTGAGCTTGGGAGTTTAACCAGGTCTCTGTGTAGCAGCCTCTGGGTCTCATGTGTTTCTTATTCCAGCCTCTATCCCTCTGTTTCTGGCCTCCACAAGGCTATTCTTACATCTCACCTTCACAATAAATTCCTCCTTCAGCCACAATTAAATCCCATTATTTTTTCTTACTTTCTACCTGGAAAGTTCTGGATAATACCTTTGGAAATTAACTTTCATAGCTGTTTACTTGGAGCCAAAATCCTTCTTGTTTTAATAATTAAGTTCAGACTGGTCCAATATGAGTATTACTGTTAATTTTTAGGAGAGCGTTAAAATTGTGGTAGATTATTTTACAAAATCTATCATCTTGTCATTCTGATTCAATATATTCTCTACCAAAAAGAAATAAGTAAAAAAAGAATAAAATAATCATAAATAAGGAAGAAAACCCCATGCATCTCTTTAGAGACAAGGGGGTGTAATAGGACACATAATTGCGAGGCAGAATCCACATCCATGAGCCTTTCCTGCTCTCTTAAAGTGGATTTAACCATTCCACAATTTGTGATTCTGCAAAAAAAAAAATCTACCACATTCTGTAGAAATGAGCCAATAGTTTCTAAAATTTGCTGCCATTTTACTCTGCACTAGACATTAGGAACACAAAGTTGAAAAGGCTACACATCTATTCCCCAAAGAGAGACAAATTAGTGTCACAACATATGAAGCAGGCCCTTCCCTGCCTCGGCGGTGGTTGACAAGTGACTTCATATTCTAAAGAGGGCAAGGAGCATGTCTGCAGGAACTGCTGAGGACCAGCAGGCAATCCCGTGACTCTAAGGTGTTCATCTAAATCCACCACATAAAGGAGAAGCTTGTATGAAAGTGACTCATAGGCAGGGGGCGTTTATCTTGCTCCTGTCCACATAAGGAACAGAGTCTCATGTCTCCCTTCTGGATGTGTGGGATGTCCAGGGTACAAGAAGTGAGGTCCTCTGGGTTTCAACAGACCTGTCCTGTCCACTCTCTCCCATGGAAGCCTGTGGAAGATGCAATGGCCTACAAAAGGCAGGTGGTTATAACTGGCATGGCCTGTGTGCCCGAGATTTAATGGGTTCAGAATATAAAAGTCTGTCCATGGGACGAGAGGACTCTGCAGAAAACACCTGCCCACAGTACCCCGAAAGGACCCTCAGCTTGAACAGAACATAAGGAGACTCCAATGATTCTCCTGCAGACATCAGTTAAGGAGAGAAGAAATTCCAGGCAGGCTAATGTCCAGTTGATGCCTACAAGAGTCATCAGAGAGTCCAGCAACCATCTCCATGAAGGAGCCAGTTTGCGGGTGAACATTTGTTGATCAATCTACAAACAGAGTTAAATAAATAAATCTTCACCCTGTGTCTTCCTTCCAAGGAAAGGTAGACCCCAGGCCTGGAGACACCATATGCAGAAATTGAGATACAAGATGGGAAGGTTGTAATTCTTAATATTGGGACACTCTTTTCTTAGTGATTTGAGCTATGCCTGGGGGTTACTAGGGGAAAGCAAGTGTTCCCAGTGTTTGAAAGCATGGTAGGAAAAACCAGAGCCAAATTACTCATTCAATGGGCCAGTACGCAGAAGAGTATAAACGCTCTTACACAGAGAATGCGGCGCTGTGGTAAAAACAAGAGCACATCTGACCGGGCTTCAGGAAGGTAAAGACTTCACCTTCACTGACGTCAAGTACAGCAAATGGGCACTTGTCAGGTAAGAGAGCAAACCTGTGGAGATGAAGGGTATTACGACCAAGGAGAGGTATGGGAACATTTCTAGAGGCAACAGAAACCATGGCCAGCCTTAGACATTACAACTCAGAGTGTGGGGGTGTTATTAGATGAAGGAGGAAGAATGCAGGTCATGGAGTTTGAGTGTAAGCCTGGAATTCAGGAGCATCTGGGTGATTTGGGCAGGGAGTGACATCTTGAGAGGGACCCGCTTTTGTTGCCATGTTCTAACAGGCTGCATTTGGATCACTGCGGTGTGTGACTGTCCTTTGAGCCTAGCAATGACCATCTTAGAGAGTTCAGCTGTGCCCTCTTTGCAAAAGGATCACCCCAGCTGGGCCCATGGACTGTTTACACCCCCTCACAGAGAGGCAGGGAGAGCCACAGAACCCTCACCTGTGTATGCTCACCTGGGTACACAGCTGCTCCCTACCACCTGCTGTATGCAACACTGCCTTAATTACACATGGCCTCAGAGAGTTTCTAGCATGTATAGGCTGGTGAGGTCTGGAGGCGGGAGGCTCCATCTTTACAGCTATGTGGAGGTCTTCATCCCTGTTGGGTAAAGTCTTTCCAGGTGTAGCCTGTTGTAAGAGGAACATTCATACCCTCAACTACGCTCTATAAGGAAGCCCAATAAATTCTTTGGTTCCCCAGAGTGAATGTTGGTGGAATTATGACTTGATTTATCGTTAGGACCTTAGAAGGAGAGGTAGGCCTTGTTTGTGTGTTCAGAGCTGCGAAGGAGCTTTAGCAACAGCCATGCAGATAAGGAGCAGTAACAACATGAGAGATATTAGTAGTCTGAGTTAAGCTAATGACAATGAGAATGGAGAGGTGATAGATGAGCTTTCCAGGAGGTGACGTTCTTTCTCAGACTGCCAAAGGTGAGAAAGCTCACCACTTGCAATGTTCATGACTATTTACAGAGGACTTTCTGCTAGGATTATAAAGAACCAAGATAACTGGGCAGCAGTGTAAGAAGACATGTAATTAATGTGAATGCTTTGACCTACAAACACACTTCTAAAACCTACCCTAAAGACTGGGAATCCACGCTTAACTATGTTGTTATTTCCAAGGGCCAATGGATGAACACAGCCTAGATACCTGTCCATCAACTGATGAGCAAAGAGCAAAAACTTGAGCATTTTTCATCCACACAGAGGAATAAATTAGGCCAGGAAAATGGAGAAAGTCAGGCATGTCAGCATGTACCTGGAATAACAACACTGGGGAATCGGGGACACAAGGACTCCTGGGGCTCACTGGCCAGTGAGTCTAGTTGAATTGGTGAGCTCCAGGTTCAGTGAGAGGCCCTGTCTCAAAACATATGGTGGGGAGTGGTCAAGGAAGGCACCCAGTTTTAACCTCTTCATATCCATATACACATAAGTACAGTTCCCTCCCCAACATACAAACCAAGGTCCACCATTGCTGACCTGCTGATATGAGGAGGCATCCCCACCTAGAGCAGATGTGCTAGCTGTTGCTTTTAAGAGGGACTTTCTTCAGCAATACAGGTGACTTCTAGCAGAGTCCACAGTGTATCATTGGCTAGTGTGGGAATCAAGGATCTTCATCCTTTCATCTTACAAACCCAGCTTGCTGCCTACAAACTTGGTACCAAATTCACTGCCTCCAGCCACAGGCATTTCTCCACTTTGGATGTGAGAGGTATGTGCTTGATCTAAAATGTTTTACTCTTGAGCATGCCTTCAAATAGGGTTTCAAAAGAGTAGTTTAGTCACGTATGCCCCACTTATCAGAATAAACAAGTTGTTAGCCACAATGTTTGTGTACAAGGTATTGACAAATGTTGATGCTGGGCTCAAATTCATAGAAAGATGTGTAGGCATTGTTCTAGGGAGCTGGGCTTGGCTCAGTTTGGAAGGCTGTGTCGGGCGTATTGGTGAGTGGACCATGGAATTTAGAAATGAAAGCAGTTTTCAAAAATTTCTGTCCAAGCCTCCCATGTACCCAGAGTTTATTAAACACCGGGGGTAGCAGTGATAATTAGTACAAATATACTGTACAGATTATAGAAACATAGTGTGACATCATAATTTTTTATTATATGGTCCATTATACTATCTTGTTAATGTGATATTGGTTCATCATAAGATTTTTTTCTGACTTGCTTTTATGCAAATTACTAAGTCATCAAAATTTATACTTTCAGTGACTTCATTTTCAATTGGTGTAATTGAAAATGACATTAGTCACTCTATTTAATTTCAAGCCTACAGATATTTTTTGATAATTTCTTATTTTGAGAAGGATCATCTGAAGGAGCTGTTACTCAAGTTGAGCAATTTTACAGCTATGACAGCATTGGGACAAATTGCTGATAAATTAGTTCAAAATACACATTTTAGTACATCGAGAGTTCACAGTTCTTGGGAAAAACTTCTCTATAAAGCTTCAGCTGTGGCATTGGAGAGATGGCTCAGTGGTTTAGAGCACAGGCTGTTCTTACAGAGGACTGGGTTCCATTCCTAGCATCCACAAGGCAGTTGTCTGTATCTGATGCCCCCTTCAGGCTTTCATGGGCACTGCATGCATGTGGTGCACAGACATACAGGCTTGCAAACACACACAAACACATACACATACACACCCCCACACACGATTTTAAATTGCTTTAGAATCAGTTATTTATGTAAATTAGTTTAACCCAAGTCTAAACTTGATCTTAAATATGAATTTATAGCATCCATTTTAGTGTTTCTTATACATGTGGAAACCAAAAGCAGCTTTATTGGTATGAATAGTTCAAAATGATGTTGATACATCCCATCACAATTGACTCAATTACAAGTGAATGCTACTTTTAAAGATATCTTCATTTAACAAAAATAAACGGGGTCTTCCTCATTAAAAAAACTGGCTCATCTTGACACTGAGGAGATAACTCAGTGGGTAAAGCACTTGCTGTGCAAGAGTGAGGAGCCGAGTTCAAATCCCCAGCACCCACATAATGCCAGGTAGGTCTGATGGCCTACCTGTGACCCCAGTTGCTCAGGAGGCAGAGGTGGGAGAGTCCCAAAGCAAGCTGGCTAGCTAGATGAGCCAAATTGGCAAGCTCTGGGTTCAAGTGAGAGAGGCTACATCAATACATAAGGTGAAAAAAAAGACAGTGGAAGGCATTCACACATAGATGGGTACCCACACACGTGAACATGAGTATACACACGCACCCACAATTCACATATAAACACACACAAAATTCGGCTCATCTGAAGTATCACATAAAAATGGTTTTTTTTCCATCCAATATAACACATTTAAAATTTGATATTTATATTGAAGCCCACAGACATTTGTTTTTTAAGGTTGCTACAGTGCTATGGTTTTTCAAAACAAAACTCTGAAGCCATTGAAGTCAAGTACCTCCAGGAAATGACTCATGATTGTAACCACTTCACATGCTTTTGTCTTCTAATAATTTATTGAAAAAGTTTCATCACCGGAATGCCAGCAGTTTCTGTCCTGATATTTGGACTGTGAATTTAACATTTGTGCAGATAATGCAAGGCTGGGCTCTGGGGACAGACAATCTGTTCATCCCCTGTGGGCTCTAGGACTGTCCCACATGAAATCCCTCCAGTATCTTGGGGCATGGCCACTGCTGCCATCTGCTGCTTCTGGTGCTACTGCTCTCATTGACCAGACCTGGCATCCTCTTTGGGTTACCATAGCACTTCAGAATACCATAGGTGTGCCTATGGGCACTGATTGGTGTTCCTATCATTTGCTACTCACCAGGTTTGTGCCTGAGCTTACATACAAGGCCAAAGTCTTCTGGCGTCTCTCTACTGCTCATGTGCATGTCCAATGATCCCTTTATAATTCATTTACAAAATGTAAGTTCAGGGCTGGAAAGATGGCCCAGCAGTCAAGAAAGTATACTACTCTTGCAGAAGACCCAGCATCAATATTGTATGGCTTTGCTACCATTTGTAACTCAAACTCCAGGGCATCGGATGCCTCTGGCTTCTACAGATATCTACACTCGTCTGCACATATCCACACACATATCCACAGAATTAAAAGTAAGTCTTTTAAAAATGTGTTCAGAGATCAAATTGTTAAGAGATTCAACATGGATATAGTAGAGAGAACATAGAGTTGTCTAAAGAACTGAGCCTTCTGCTACAACCAAAGTGGCCTATGCACCACGAAGACTGATTGAATTCAAAAGATCGCTAGTAAAGAATTTTAGAGCCTTATGGAAGGATAACACTGCCTAATTTAGAATCTCATGTAAATAGAATCACAATATATAATCTGGGTCATTTTTTAAAAAAAGTTTTATTTATTTATTATGTATACAGTGTTCTGCCTGCATGTATGACTGCAGGCCAGAAGAGGACGCCAGATCTCATTACAGACGGTTGTGAGTCACCATGTGGTTGCTGGGAATTGAACCCATGTCCTCTGGAAGAGCAGCCAGTGCTCTTAACCTCTGAGCCATCTCTTCAGCCCCTGAATCATTCCTTACCAAAATATAATTTGTATATAGTAAAACCCAGTCCTTTGAAGGAATGCAAAGATCTATGAGTTTTAACATGGGCATAGAGTTGGGAAACCAAGACAACCATCAGAACCAATGCATAGTGTACAGAAGAGTGCCACTATTCTATCCTCCCCCCACCACACACAAAAATTTTATCTTAGGTGAGCTAGAACTTGACAGGACAGAGACTTGCTGTTTCATATTAGTGAGATATTCTTAGTATGGCATGAGATTGACTTGATTTGAGAGACAAGGGAAAATATATCAACTAAACTGGTGTCATCTGGCATGTAAAGAGTGTGTCTATCATTACTAGGAAGAAATTTATGAGAAACGAATCAGTAGGACTATTTAAGGGTCTAGGAATTTTGGAAATACTAGAGCTGTTTTTCATTTCTAGTCGTCTTCAGAGCCTTGAACAGACTTCTGATTGTCACTTCTGAAATGTCTTCTTTCTCTGTAGCTACAACAAATTGCATAATATAGAGATCCATGGACAGACAGAAAACACACACACACACACACACACACACACACACACAAGCACACATTGGTGCAGACACACACAATATGTCATAGTCTGATTTAGATTCAACCTGGGAAGATTTCTCAAGGCAATACAGATTGATTAGTTGTCTTGAAAAGTTTGAGTGCTCACAGGGGCATTTTTGAAGGGAAAGCATCACACAATCTAGCTGATAAAAGAAAGAAAAGAGAAGTGAAAGATCATAATTCCACATTCCACAAGAAATAAATCAATGCAGGGGACTTCATTTAGGGCAGCAGCTTCAGCGCTTGATTGCATGGAATGGCAGGTGGCAAAAGGCAGTCACGATTGCCCAGATCAATTTTTTTCTATTATTCTGCTGTGTAAGCCAACCGAATGGGGCCCAAATTTTACACAGCTGAAACTGAGCTCTGGCTGTCCAGGCAGCTTAATTGGAGTGGGCCAAATACTTTGCATCAGCTCTCTGAATTCCCAGAACTGAACATACTCAGGAAATAAAACCTTTGTGTCTCTGGCTGTGCACAAACACAAACCCCCAGCCTTATTGTTCAAACAGGCCACCTATAGGCTTTGATGGGGGTCTTTATGAAGTAGTATAGAAGTAAAAATTAAATATGCATGTGTTACTGTTTTATGGGCTTCAGACTTGATTAACTAGTGGAGCGTTGGCTGATTGAGCCATGATGTTGTCCTTCTGTTCTATGATGCTTACATTTTGGGTTGCCAGCTGGAAAGAGGCAATTTCCAACGGAGACAACGTTTGCTCCAAGGTATAATGGGTTTATCATAAGGGAGAGAATTGTAGAAGAAAAGAAAGGCAACAGCGGGCTGGAGGCTTGGAAAGGCAGTTAAGGAAGGCGTCCAGAGACAGGGTGAGTGTTCAATAAATATTCATGCACGATGGCAAGCTAATGATAACAATTGCAGGACTATTTCTTGGACATCACCTTGCATAAAGTGGAATTAAGATAGATTTCAGTTAATTTGGTATTCCACTCAAATGGCCTATATTTTGGTGCATGCATACATATATGTATGTGTTAACGCTGGTAATTTGATTACTGAAAGTAACTGAGCTACAGCCTCCCAGTTCTAGCCTTTCCCGTTGTGATCCATGAATAACATGAGCTGTGAATCATGCCTAGAGGCCCCTACAATGGCTTCACCAAGTAATAACATGTCAACTTTAACTTGGGTTTTTATGGCAGATTTTATAGCAAAGAATAAAATAACTGGATTTATCAAATTGATGGGCATATCATTGGCTGTGTTTCTTGAAATGCAAATATTGCCACTATTTTAACACACGTGCATTTTTGCATGTGTTTCTTTTGTCTTGATATTAGAAGCACTGTTTATCTGTATCATTTTGTTCTGGTTCAGTTAAACCCAAAGGCTGTATGGCAGCATCCAGCCTAAAATTAATCTCAGTTGAAAGGACATCACACACCAGGCCAAACTGGGTTTTTCACAAGGTCTAGTCCATTCTTGAATTGTCTGTTAACTGTGTGTGTGTGTGTGTGTGTGTGTGTGTGTGTGTGTGTGTGTGTGAGTGATGGAGAAGAAGGAAAGATGAGAAAAAGAAAGAACAGAGTGGCATTAAACAACACTTATGTCTGGTTGTTGCAACCAAAATCATGTCAGAGACAGTGGAGTGACATCTACCTTTGTTGGATCCATTGCCATAAGTGATAGCAAAAAAAGAGATGGCTCTGTGTGCCTGGAAGATTAAGGAACATGCAAAATCTCCATGACGATCCTTCAGCAGTCACCTCCAGGGCTTACCAGCATATAGTGATGGCATATTTTAGGGAATTATTTGTGTCGTACACCATCTTTTGGAGCAAGGCATGGTGAATAGAAAAGAACATTTTTAAATAAGCATGACAGACAAGTCATGTCACAAGGAAGCATCATGTCAATGAACTAGAACCCAGCAGACTACAAAGACTTAGGTGGAAATGGAGAAAGATGGATGGGTTGGATCCACTGAGTGTGGCAAATATAACTGTATGTCACGTTACTCTATTCCTTCGAGGTCTTGCCTCTCCAGCCACAGTCCAAACTCAGTGTCAGAGTAAGGCAGGAGCACAAAGGTCCGGTGACCTCAGTGTGGCATGAGGCAATTCTGATGAGTAGGGGATGTCCCAGAGTTCCCCAATGGATGGTACAAGGCTTTGCCAGATCAACCTTAGAGTCCAACCTCTTCCTCTGCCCCTCACTGCTTACTCCCCCACTTCTTTTCATAGGCCAGCATCAAAGAAACAAAATGTACCTCAAATTGCTCCAGCAGTTGCCCCAACAGAATGTCTTGGTAGAGAGAGATTTGTCAGAATGTCTCATACCAGAGACACCTGCTTTGTGAAAAACAGCACTCAAATGATACCAATGGTTGGTTCTCATTTCACACTCACAAATAATTCTGTTTGCTTGACATGTGGTTTGTCTAAAAGGAAACTGGGTGCCAGTCAGACCAGCTTAAATAACAAACACACCTGACATTTGCATTTTTCTATTCTATGGGTAAATTAGTCATCTGGCCCAACTGCAAATGTTCAAATGGGTCTATTTTTAGGCAATGGGCTCATTCTTGGAGTGTCTACAAATTCATTCATTTGGCCTTTGGTGTTTGGGTGTGAAATGTCTCTCAGAGGTTCATATGTTTGGATGCTTTATTCCTAGTCAGGGAAGCTGTTTTGGAAGGTTGTGGAGTTTCACAGGAGGAAGTAAGTAGGGTGTCTTAGGGTTTCTGTTGCTGTGAAGAGATACTATAACCATGGCAACTCTTACAAAGGAAAACATTTAATTGGGGCTAGCTTAAAGTTTCAGAGGTTTAGTCCATTGTCATCATGGTGGGAAACACAGTGGCATGCAGGCAGACGTGGTGCTGAGAAGGAGCTGAGAGTTCTACATTTTGATCAGCAGGCAACAGGAAATGAACTGTGTGTCACACTGAACGTAGCTTAAGCAAAGGAGAGTTCAAAGCCCGCCCCCATGGTGACACACTTCCTCCAACAAGGCTACACCTACTCCTACAAAGTCACAGCTGCTAATAGTGCCCCTCCCTTTGGGGACCATTTTCTTTCAAACCAACACATAGGGCTTCAAGGATTTATAGTTGGGGACTCACTTCCTATTGAGTCTGTTTTCTGACCATGGATGAATTATGGCTACTTGCTTGACTTTTCTGTCTACTAATGTCTTTCTCACAATGAGAGAATGTATCTCCTCAAACCATAAGAACCCCCCCCCCCCACCCGCCCACTTATCCTCTCATAACTTGCTTCTTTGCAGGTATTTAGTCAGACGATTAAGAAAAGTAATACACACAATTGGAACCAAGAGTGGGGTCACTACTGTGATGACCCTGGCAACATGATGCTTAGGCTTTAGAACTGGTTTGTGTGAGGAATGTCAAGAAGCTTGGAGCTATGGGCTAGAGAATCCCTAGAATTCTGTAAGCAAAGATTAGTGGGTTTTTCTGGTAGGTATTTGTAAGTTCAGAATTCTGAGACAAATGCAGACAGTGGAGACCTGGGTCCTGAAGTTTCAGAGGGGCAATAAGAACTCTTGAGAACTGGATTAGAAGCCATCCATATCACAATTCCACAAGACTGTGGCTTCATTTCACTCTTGTTCTGAGAACTTGAGTGAGATGGAGTTGGAAAGCAATGAACTCGTCTGTTTGGTGGAGGAAACTTGAAGAAAAGAAAGCCCTCAAGCTGTGTCATGGCTACTTCTCACTGCTCTTATTCAGATTTGGAGTGTGTGTGTGTGTGTGTGTGTGTGTGTGTGTGTGTGTGTGTGTGTGTTGTGGGGGATAGAGTAGAAAAATGAAAAACATGCAGTTTGGTGAAGAAAGTAGCATGAAAAAATTTTAAATTGTGGACAAGGTGGATGCAAAAAAAGTAGCTGTTGAGATACTGATAGCATTAAAAAGAACCATTGTGCCCTGCATTGGAACAGCAGGAAGTGTGCATCAAGGTCGAGACTGCACTAATCCAAGATTCAAAATTGTGGAAATGCAAGTTCATTTGAACTAAGAGATCCTCAAATGAGCATATCTGAAGCGTTCCCTGCTCCAAATAAACTACCTAGGAAAATATTTTCTTAGATTCAGCCACCAATGCAAACAGAAGTCAGTGCAGATCTAAGAGAAGGAGCCATCTCAAGCTGGCTGTATAACTTGGCAGTGTTGGCTACATGATGCTGGTTTTATAGGCATGCTAAGCAAAAGAGTGAAGAGGTTATAGAGGCTATTTCCATGTCCAGAAAGCAGCTGAGCTAGCCATGTGTGGAAGATCAGATTCCCTGCACAGATGTCCTAAAAGGCCATCACATGAGGCTGTGAAGGTGATGCTGATGTTGCAGGAGATCCCAGGATACTGGAGATGCCAGAGCTATGGGATCTCTGCCAAGGAAAGCTGCCAACACAGAATGGAGCTAGCCCAAGAGAGAGGTCACATGTGCAACCAGCAGAACTGGAAGGGCAGAGCTTCCCAAGGTCTTCGGAGTTCAGATGAGTTCATCAAGAGCCCCAGATTTTGGATTGGAGCTGAAGGGTTCAGTGATGACCTTGCTGAGGGTTCTGGGCTGGCTCTGTCTGATCTTTTCTTGCTATCTCCTGTATCTCACTTTTGATATTGTACACCAGAAATCTTGAAATTATGTTTTGATTTTACAGTGTTCATAGTTAAGAGATTGTACTGAGTCTTTTGATTTCACATAGTGTTGGGATGGTTAAAGACTATGAGGACTTTTGAAATTGGACTAGGTGCATTTTACATCATGAGATGGTCATGTGCCTGAGGGGACTATGGTAGAATGTTGTGATTTAAATGTGAAATGTCCCCATAGGCTCATGCATTTGAACACTTGGTCCCCCATTGGTGGAGCTGTTTTGGAAAGTTGTGGAAACTTTAGGGTGTGGAGCCTCACTGCAGGAAGTGGCTCACTGCTAATAGATCTTGAGGCTTCCTAGCTCAGCCTTCGTTCTTACCTGTTCTTTGATGCCCAACTTGTAGGTGCAATGTAATAGCCGCCTCATGCTTATCGTTGCCATGCCTTCCTCACCATAATGGGTGTGTGCCCTAAAACTGTAAAACAAAACCAACCCTTCAACCCTTAGGTTGCTTCTTGTCAAATATTTGGTCACAGTAATGAAAACGTAGCAGACACAAGCCTACAGACATCAAGGGTAAAATCTGACAATGGCAAGGTCAACTTTTGTAGAGGACACCTATCATGTTGTCTAGTCTCATCCTGTCCTCTGATGAGTTCTTTTCATCCTTGAGGCTCTTTATTCTCCTACTTATGACTTACAGGCTAGATCTGTGACCCATCCTTGACCAATCCCTCTCTTCTGTGGAGCTGAGTGTCTAGTGACGATGTTCACAGACAGGCAGTAGGAACTGACTCATAGGATGGCAGCACTTCAAAGAAGATCCTTGAATTCTTCATACTTCTTTTTGTAGACTCTTCCTGGTTCCTGAAGCCTCCAGGCCTTGTTTTTCAGCT
Source organism: Peromyscus eremicus (assembly GCF_949786415.1). Classification (NCBI taxonomy): domain Eukaryota; kingdom Metazoa; phylum Chordata; class Mammalia; order Rodentia; family Cricetidae; genus Peromyscus; species Peromyscus eremicus. The sequence goes on along the minus strand of NC_081422.1, from coordinate 98,139,542 downwards.
CTTCTTCTATTTGTACATTATCCCAGCAATCTCCCACTGGCCTTTCACCTTCTCATGTTAGTCAGCACACTGCAGGTCTAATTACAAACACAGAAACTCCTAAGATTTTGAGCCAGATTCTGGGGATTGAAATGGAGAGATGGGAGATCTATGACACCAACGCCACACTGTGAAACAACTAGAGACTGGTCCCAGCAGGAAACTACTGCCATTTTTATGTTGGAAGGATAAAAGGGGAAAGGTCAAGAGACCAGGCAGGGTTATATAGCAGGGTCTAGAACAATCAAAGTGAGTAGCAAGAGAAGCTGCTAGAAACAGAGTAGTGAAGGGGACACCAGGTCAGACCAGCTCTGGTACAGAGCTCAGTGCCAGCACTGCCAGGCTAGGTTCTATCACTGTAACCTCCCCGTGGGGGACTTTCAGGAGCAAGTAGCCTGTGTTACTTGGTGGACCATGAATTAATTCTTTATTGTAATGACAATTATGTGTCCAAATCATGGTGCCAGGCATGTCTACATTCTTTCTTATAAAGTAGAACTAAATACTAATATAAATGCAAGTGTCTGTGGAAATTGACAATAAGCTGAGCTGACTCAAAGTCATATCAAAGGCTGGATATGAGAGGACTATTAAGGTCGGGTAAAGCACTTGCTGTACAAGTATTAGGGACCTGAATTCAAATTCCCAGAGCCCATGTAAAGCCGGACACAGCAGCATGTATCTTCAATCCCCATGTGCCTAGAGTGAGGCGGGAGGAGGCAGAGACAGGAGACTCTCCAAAGCTCATGGCTCAGCTAGCTTGGTATATAAGGTAGCAAACAAGAAGACATCCTGTCTCGAGCAAGGTGAAAGGCAAGGACTTTCACCAAGGCTCTCCTCTGACCACCACACATACTCTGTGACACACATACAAAATAGACAAATAAAATCATATTCAGGACCTTTTATATACCACCCAGTTTAACCCTATTCTCTTCATAATTCCAATGTGCCCCATGAATAAGAAATAATACATAGTTAATTGAATTCTAGGGGTTGAAGAATAAAGAACTAATAGTTATAGGAGTGCATTGTGTACTGTGTTTATAAGGCAAAAACCAAACCAAGCTGGAGGATTCCAGAATACACACTCAATTTGCTAATAGTATGTTATAAAGACTGTCAATTACTCCACACAAATTGGAAGTCAAGCCTGTGGGGGCTGCCTGCTGGAATCTTTGTGTGTGCCTCAAATGAATTGAAATTCCCCTTTTTGCTGTCACTTTACCTCTGATACGTTTCTTTCGTGTGTGCATGAAACAAGGCAGTCTCGCTGTAGGTTACGTATTTGTTTCCACAAATATCCAGCAGGAAATCCATCCATATTATGGGAAAATATATTTTTAGCTGATCTCTTAAAGCAAGCTTCGAAAGATGTCTCCTTGGCATCTTGGCAGAAGTGTGTGATGGCCAAAGCTGCTGAGACTATAGGGATTTCATTTTATCCTTGACTGTGGAGATTTGCAAATAAAAACAGACCCTTTACAAATGAAAAACTAGAGGTTGAAGCAATGGTTCAATAGTTAATGGCTGCTCTTACAGGGGATCTGGGTTTGGTTCCCAGCAGCCACGTGGAGCAGATTACAACCACCTGTAACTCCAGTTCCAGGGGATCCCATGCCCTCTTCCGGCTCCACTGGCACACGCATGCATGTAGTACACATACAGATAAGCACACACACGCACACATAAGCACATGCACACATGTACACACACACCATAAATAAAATAAATAAATCCTTAAAAACAAAGAAAACCCGACTTCCAATTTTCATTTGTAGAGAAAAATAGAACAAATTCTGAAACAGTTCCCCCTAGGAAGCTGAGTTCAAATGCCAACTTTGAGCCTAACCTTTCTCCTTAAGGGAATCGATAAGGGCAGCATAGCAAAGCCTCCACACTTTTTCAAGAAAAGTGTGCATTATTTGTTGCTGGTAATTTATTATAAATGATAAGAGTTAACTTGGAAACAAAGATAAAATGTTTCCTAATACAACCGAGCCAAAATGAAGGTCGTTCAGTCTGGCACACACAAAGATTCCAGCAGGCAGCCCCCACAAGCTTGACTTCCAATTTTAACAAAAGAATGTCTGGAAAGAGTCAAATTAGCATTCTGGAGGTTTCTACTTCCTTTGGTTTCTATACATAGGGTTGTTAGAAGTGAGGCAGATGAAGCTGACTTTGAATGCATGGGGTGACCTTTCTAGAATATTATGAGGCCACTAGCTGGTCCACAAATCCAAATCAGAAAGTCTTCTCAGGACTAAATGTAGACCATGGGGTGAAAATACCCAGTTGTTTACCACGTCAGGCCTAGAGGTCTGTTGCTCAGTTGAGAAGGGGTTCTTTCAAGCATGAGGACTTGAGTTCCATCCCTGGAGCTCACACTAACAATAGAAAAGCCGGGGCACGGGTGGTACGGGTTGTACACGTGGTCCTCTCACTGGGAAGGTCAAGTGCTGTACTTGCAACCCCAAAGCTGGAAAGTCAGAGACAGGAGGATCCCTGGGCCTTGCTGGCCAGCCAACAATGGTGAGCACCAGGCTGAGAGATCTTGCCTCAAAATGCAAAAGAGAGGGCTGGAGAAAAGGCTCCTAAGAGCACTTGTTGCTTTTGAAAAGGACTGGATTAAGTTCCTAGTACCCACATAGCTCACTACTCTCTGTAATTCTAGTTCCAGGGGATCTGACTCTCTCTGTTGACCTCCATGGCCACCAAGCATGTATGTGGTGCATGTACATACCTACATGCAAACAAAACACTCATACACATAAATAAAATACCTTAAAAAAATTAAAAACAAAGTCCAGGTTCCTAGAGTACAACACCAGAAGTTGACCTCTGGCCTCCACGGGCATGCCCACACACATGCACCTCTCCCCCACATACACACAAACACACATACAAACAATGCTTCAACCGGATGAATGTGCCGGGAGGTTTTACACTCACTTGGTCCTTCTCATGTCCTTTCTTTCTTGTGGGTCCATGTTTCAGACCTCCACTACTTCCCTTCTCTCCAAAGAACTTCCTTCAATGCTGCTTGCAGGGTGGGTTCACAGATGCTTAATTCCCTTGGCTTCTCTTTGCCTAAGAGTTCTCATTTCACCTCCTACTTTAAAGGTTCTTTTCTCTGGGGGTAGACTCTAGACTGGTGGCTATTTTTTCCCTCAATCCTTATTCTTCCGACTCTCTTCTTGCCTGCATAGTTAGTTCCTCTCAGCTCAGTCTTACTCTAGTCCTTATCCGGGTAAGGCATCCTCACCCCGCCCCTCCTCCTCCTTGGATTTTCACTTTTCCCATGGCTTAAATACACTTAGGAGTCAAGTTTCGACACTTCTGCTTGATGTTCTCTGATGTTTCCAGACTTAGGGGTTGGCGTCTGTCGTGAATTTTGGACCATCCCTAGCCATCTATCGCTTCAAGTGTTTCTTCTGCTCTCTTTCATCTTTCTCGTTCTTCTCGAAATCATCTAACATTCACAAAAGTATCCCACAGCTCTTGGTTATTTTGTTCATTGGCTGTCATTGATACCCTTTGTCTTTCAGCCTGGGGAGGTTTTGGGACCACAGCCTCACGCTCAGTTCTTCACTTGACTGTGGACAGTCTGCTGCTGAGCCACGGGCATCCTTCCTGGTGACGGAGTTTGTGGTTCCTGGCACTGCTGTTTGAAGCTTCCTTAGATCTCTTTGCTCATATGGCCCATCTGCTTTTCCAGGCTGTCGACTTCTCCCATATTAACCAGAGTTCATTTATATTCCTTGTCAAAGTATACAAAAGCTTATGCTATATGTTCAGTGGGCCCGTGTCTCTGCAGTGTGACTCATACATGCACCTTGGTCTTTCCCTCTTAGCTGAGACAGGACGGCTAGCAAGTATGCTAGATGGTGATTTCTCTACTTCACATATGAGGTAAAGCTCTGAGAAAAGCTTTTGCCTAGTGCAGTAACCTCCATTATGGAGGATGCTTGGGAACGCTTCCCCTCTCCTGCCAGAGAAATAAGATTTTCTTAAGACTCTGACATAAAAACATGCTAGGATTCCCAGGAGTAAAATCTTCAGAAGTGTGGAGACCCTGTGAGGCCATACTACGTGGTTGCTCACTTTTATACCAGATCACACTAGGCCTCCAGGAGTTCACCAGAGTAACCTGCTGTGTGTCCACCAGAATTACCTGGTGTGTGTTCCACCAGAGTTCCTGCTGTGTGCACCAGAGTTCCTGCTGTGTGTCCCACCAGAGTTCCTGCTGTGTGTGTGTCCACCAGAGTTCCTGCTGTGTGTCCCACCAGAGTTCCTGCTGTGTGTGTGTCCACCAGAGTTCCTGCTGTGTGTCCCATCAGAGTTCCTGCTGTGTGTCCACCCAAGTTCCTGCTGTGTGTCCACCAGTGTATACTTCCACCACCTGGTGTTTGGAGTAAGCAATATTAAGTATAATTCCCTTTAAGTTTTTTCTTTTTTATTATTTTAAGGATGAGATAATTTCTAAGCTATACACATGTCAGGAACTGAAGCAGAGGCCATGAAGGAGTGCTGTTTACTGACTTACTCTTCCTGGTTTGCTCATTTTGCTTTTTTATAGCTCCCAGGACCACCTGCCCAGGGGTGGCACCACCCACAATGGGCCCTCCCACATTAATCATTAATCAATACTCCACAGTCTTGTTGCCTACAGGCCAATCTTATGGAGACATTTTCTCAACTAAGGTTCCCTCTTTCCAGATATGACTTGGTTTGTGTCAAGTTGACACAACCAACCAGTACAGACCATGAGAGCTCTGAAGCTAAGATGGCCCTTGAGAGTTAATCCAAGCTGTCCAACCACTCATCAGATGAAAACTGCCCCTGGGAAAGGAGGCACGGCCATGACAAAGCATCTTCCCGAGAAAGGCAATATCCAAGGATACGGCAGTAGTCAGCGTGTTACATGTGTGCCTGTGAAGCCATGAAGAGTTTCCTTACCATGCGGATATCAGCTGAGTGAGCAAAGGGGAGGCTAACACTGTTAGTGTGTGGTAGCAAGGTCCCGGTCATGCAGCTGAAGATAACAGAACTAATAGAGCAGACGCTCTATTACATGAGCCTACAGTCTTACCACTCTGTGGCTCTCCTTCTTAAAGAAAATATCTACCAGAATTTTAATTCTACATAGCTAACTTGAGGGTTGGTGGGATGACTCAGCAGGTAAGACCGCCTGCTGCACAAGCGTGAGGACCTGAGTTCAAATCCCCAGTTCCCTTGTAAAAGGGCACTCCCTCGTACAGCCACCTGGATCATGCCTGTAACCCCAGCACTGTGGAGGATAGAGACAGGAAGACCTGCGGAGGCTTCCTGCCTGCCATCTTAACTCTAGGTGTAGTGAGAAACCCTGTCCAGGGAGTAAGTAGAGGGTGACACAGCAGGACACCCAATGCCTTCCCCTAGCCTGTGCACATGTGTGCAGTCATGCACATCTGCCCACATGCAACACACCAAAGAAAAAAATCAACTTGATCCCTGTTGGCTTCTTAGTTCTCTTTCCGTTTCCTGTAATGGACGAGGACTTTCTTTTCAGCCTCTCACCTCCACAAGGCACCGCAGATCTAATCAACTGAGTGAATTTCCCAGCGTGCAATACAAGTCTTCCTGAGGTTCTCACTCAGGAGGCTCCTTAAAGCCAGCCTCCCACTTGGCTTTCATTTTGACTTGTAAGCAAGCCTATCAAACACAGGAGGACCCCAGCAACTACTCTGTATTCATAATTTGTGGCACACATGGGATGGTCTTATTTTTATCAGGAAATTACCATTTTTTTATTTAAACAATTTTATCATATTCTTAGGTATGAGTTTTTGTTATGTGTCTAAGTCAATTTTTATCTGAAGGATCTTATATTAATTTCATAATTTGAACCAGTGAGAGAATTGGATTTGACATTCAGGTTCACTTATATTGAGGGTTTTTTTTTGTCTTTTGTTTTTTAAGCATCTGTATTCTATAAAGCTAAAGCTGTACCTATAGTTTGCTTGGTTACAGTACTCTGCCATTCATATGGTGCCACATTCCTTACTATGTATGTCTCCATAAGCTTAGGGGGCAACAGAAGAGCCTCTATGCAGTGAGTCCCCACACACTGTTCTGCTTCTTAGAATTCCTTGAGCATTCCCTGCATGCATACAATGTATTTTAATCATATATGCCCCACCCCTCCTCCCTCACCCTCCTCCCAGTTCCTCATATCCCCTTCCAGATTTTGTGCCTCTTAATTTTTTAAAGAAAATATAACCCGCCGGGCGGTGGTGGCGCACGCCTTTAATCCCAGCACTTGGGAGGCAGAGCCAGGCGGATCTCTGTGAGTTCGAGGCCAGCCTGGGCTACCAAGTGAGTCCCAGGAAAGGCGCAAAGCTACACAGAGAAACCTTGTCTCGAAAAACCAAAAAAAAAAAAAAAAAAAAAAGAAAATATAACCCACTGGATCCAAAATAGGTGTTATCCAAATGCACATGGGTATGAAAACTTTTTACTTTTTGTTGTGTAGAAACAAGTGTGTGGATACATGTCTATGAACAGATCAGTGCAGCCACACATTGCTTAACATGGGGGCAGGTTCTGAGAGTGTGTTAAGATGCTATGAGGCTGCGCTAGCATCATAGGTGTGCAGTGATGCTACAAACCAAGATGGCTAAGATATCAGTAAATGACGTCATCCCATGGAGTCACTCTGCTTGTCAGTTTTTGTCGACTTAACACAAACATAGGAAGAGGGATGCTCAGTTGAGGACTTGCCTCCATCAAATTTGCCTGTGAACAAGTCTGTGGTGGCATTTAAAAAAAAAGTTCCAATTGATGTAGGAGAGCCCAGCCATTGTGGGCACTGCTACTTCTGGGCAGGTGGTCCTGGGTGGCACAAGAAAGCAGGCTGAGCAAGCTATGATGGAGCAAGCCAGAAGTAGCACCCCTCCACAGACACTGCTTCCGTTCCTGCCTCCAGGTTCTGCCGTGAGTTCCTGTCTTGGTTTCCCTCAATGATGGACTGTAACCTGTGAGCTAAGTCAACCCTTCTCTCTCCAACCTGGCTTTGATCATTGTTTTATCACAGCCACAAGAAGCAAATGAGAGAGTCACCATCGTTATGTAGTCAGCTATTGGCTGAAATGTTATACAGTACATGGACTCTGTGTGTGTCTGTATGTGTATCTCTGTGTGAGTGTGTGTGTGTGTGTCTGTGTCTGTGTGTCTATGTATGCTTCTATATATATGAGTCTTTGTGTGTATATCTGTGTGTCTGTAAATGTGTCTCTATCTATCTATATCTATATCTATATATCTGTGTGTATCTATGTGTATCTGTGTGTGTCTGTGCCTTTGTATGTATTTGTGTGTGTCTATGTATTTATTTGTGTCTGCATGTACCAGTGTGTGTGTGAGTGTGTGTGTGTGTGTGTGTGTGTTTGTGTGTGTGTGTGTGTGCATGTTTCAGTGTATCTGTCTGTCTGTTTCTTAGATCTGGTAACAGAGATACAGAAAACACAAATAACTTACTTGAAGACATATCTTAGATTAAGGAAGTAAAATCTTGAAGGGGGCAACACTCCAGTTAAGAGAGTCTTCTGGCTAAGTCTGTTCCCTAGGCAACAAAAGTCTGTACAAAAAACAAAAGCCTGAACAAGCTAGCATTGGTCGTGGTTGAGCTTCAGAGGTAGTCTTCATTCAGGAGTTGAACAATGAAAACTGATTTATTTGATTGCAGCTATGAATGATGTCTCTATCAGAATCTGGGTCACCAGATAGAGTGGCTGCACTTCTTGAATGATGTTCTCAGAATATGGTCCCTAGGTCAGCAGCAACAGGGGCAGCACTTGTGACCTTGTAGGAAAGGTGAAATCTCTTGTCCACACCAGGTCTGCGGACTTGAAACTGCAAGAGAGAGGGGAGGCAGGGTTCTATCGTATAGTCCTGGGATAGAGGAAGAGAGAGGGGAGGTGGGTTCTATTGTATAGTCCTGGGATAGGGGAAGAGGGAGGGGAGGCGGGTTCTATTGTATAGTCCTGGGATAGGGGAAGAGGGAGGGGAGGCAGGGTTCTATTGTATAGCCCTTCAACTGGTTCTCCTGAGACCTGCAAAAGTGTGAGAACCATAATAGTATGTTTCGAGTTTCTTCTATCTCAGAATCTTTTTAAGCACGTTTAAAGACACATGTATGGATGCAGAATCTTTATGATAGTAGTGTGAAAGAACACTCATTAAAGCAATCATGTCAGAGACAGAATCTCTCCCTGGGAGGGTTGAGTTAGAACAGGTAGTGTCTAAAGTTGCCACTTGCTGCCTCTTCTGCGTGATTCACACCTAAATGACAACAGCTACACGTTGCTGGGGAGCCTCAGCAGAGAAGACACCACGACTGAACACAATCTCAAGCAGTGTCCGGGCAAGCAGTCAGCAGCAGGAGACATGTTTCAGGAGAGGAAAGAAAGACTATTTTAAGCCAGCGGAAAATGGCTCCCATTGGGTTGTTAAGCGCGGCCTCCCTGTGGAGGGGGAGACATGCATTGCAATGTTAGCTCTTCTCCCAGCTGGTAGACAGGTCAGGCCAGAGAAGAGTGGCGAGCACGCAAGGCATGTCTTGATTGTGTTCCTGCTCTGTCTTCTACTTCCTAATTGATCTAGGTTGAGAAGAGTATACACTTGTTTTCAAAGTCACAAGCAGCGAAGAGAGAAGTTGGAAAGTTTCTGGAAGCGTATTTATCTAAAAATCTTTCAGCTGCCCACCCCAATCAAGACACAGCTGCTATAAGCTATCCAGTTTATAAAGGGGGTAGGTATATCTAAAAATAAGAAGGCAGTGCAAAGCTGGTGTAAGCTGTGGTTTGAGTGTTAAGACTTAAAGTTACAAGGATTGTATGGTTGTTTTAAAAATCACCTCTTTGATTGACATGCTTTATTACATCATAAAATATAGAGCTATGTTCAAACATATTATTTCCATGTACTCCTTTTCAAGTGTTGCGTATTTGTCCTAATAAATCTATATTCAAAAAACTGTAATACCTGGGGAAATTATTAGTCTGTCACTGAGTAAGGCTTCATAGCTACCAGTCAGTTACGGTTCCAAAAACATTACCTACTTTAATTCTGAGAGGCCCCTGAGTATTTATAAATACATTGAAATATTTATAGGTGTGAGAAAACTGTTGTTAGGAAACTTAGTGACGTGAACACAATAAAAGACAGTGCAGGAATGATTGGACCTCTGATTTGTTTGGCTCCAAACTCTGCTTCTAAGCTCTGCATTTATTGACCTCGATCATGGCGGTGTGCTGTGGTTTGAATGCATGCTCTCTGTGACGAGTATGTTGAACCATAATGGCCAATGCCTCAGTGCAAACAGGTAGAGTCCAAAGGGGTGACTGGGTCACATAAATGGGATTAGATGTCCCTAGAAAGGGCATCTAAAGATGTGCCCATCTTCTCTCATGGGAGAACCCAGTGTCTCCAAAGGATATAGCATCCACTGAGGTGCAATCTTGGAAGCAAGATGCTCTGCAGGACCACCTAGAACTCCCATTAGTTTGTATGAAGTACAATTCTCTGGGGCTTCTTAGGGTCTCCGAAGAGGATGTCCAGTTGAGCTGCCTGTTGTATGGACTGAAAAAGGAAACACATTCAGCCTGCCAGGGCATAAAGTCTGGTCACCACTGAAAACCCGTGGCTCCACCAGGGAGCTGTAACTTCCTTGAGCCTGCAGTGGATTTATAGTTGGTATCTCATCTGCTAATTGCAGTCTGGTCACCAGGAAAGCCCTCCTTGATTCAGCTAGACCAGGAGACACTGTTGTGATTATGCTTTATTTATTAAGTGATTGATTCCATTTTCAACTCTAATTCCAAGTCCTCTGCAAATACATCCCGAGAAAAAGAATTACTATGGCAACTGTTGGTTTGCTGCGGAGATACATTCCCAAGCCTGGCTGTTCATCAACCTAGACGAGGCAAAGTTACTGATGTAGATGCAGAAAGAAATGTCAGCCCCTCAGGAAATATGACTCTACATCAGACCAACATGTCAATTTGTAGGTTCTAAATCCAGGTCCCAGATTAGCATGAGTACTGAAGTACTCCTACGGTGAGTGTTGGATCTCAAAATGTGGGCCCTAGATCAGCTGGGCTGCACATTCCGTTTCAAGGGCATGCCTCCAGATACCACATAACTGGGGTGGGGTGGGCCACCATGTACATGTGAAGTCAGAGGACAACTTGTATGGATCACTTTTCTCCTCCTAATTTGTGGGTTCCAACGATTAAAGTTGGGCTTTCAGGCTTGGTGGCAAGCACCTCTACCTGCCTCTGAGCCATCTCACTGGGACAACCATGCAAGTTTTCAAAGAGAAGTCTGTTCTTTTCTCCCCAGCACACGATAAAAGTGATACATTTAGACAGTGTATGACAATGGCCTTATGAATTTATTGACTTAATAATGATCTCAAAGACATCTGTTCTGAGCCAGGCACAAGCATCAGCACTGAGGGTATAGAAACGTCATCTATTACGATTTTAATAAGTGAATATATGATGGAAAGGTTACATTTTTACCTTCAAGCAGCTCATAGAACAAGAGATTTCAGTGCAGTGTGGCAAATGACCTCACTGATGGAATTTGAAATAATCAGAGTTTATAGAGAGACAAAGAGATGGGTAAATTCCCTAGGAGGGGTTGGGGGATGTTTCATCGAGGAAGAAATGATTGAGCTAAAGCTTGGGAAAAGTAGACAGGACACTACAGGCTGGTGGGAAGCACAATATGAAGGAGTGTCTAGGCAATAGGCTATGGTAACAGGAGGTACCCTGTTTGTGATAAGCCTGGAAGAACATAATGTGAGCATAATAAGGGAGCCTGGGATGCCATGGGTTTGGATCTCTCCTTGATGAGAAGTCATTACAAGAATGGAAATGATGTCATTAGATTGCCTAATGATGCCTCTGGTAGTTGGTGGATGGGAACAAGTGGCAGTAAGTAGGAGGCTGCAGGCATCACACAAGAAATGACAAGCGTCTAGGCCAAGCTTACTGCCAGGAGACAAGAGAAGGGCATGTATTTGAGAGGTATTGGGAAAAAGAAAGTCAGTGGAATCTGGCAAGTGATAGGGTAGAGGATTATGAGAAGGTGGAATGAACTGCACTTGACATAATACTTCCTGTGTATCGCATGAGACTTTGTTCAGTGTGGTTTGAAGTTCATTATAGACAATAATTCATTTAATCAAAGCATCCTTGGGAGCCCTATTATTAGTCCAGTTTTACTGATAGGGAAATTGAGCTGGAAGGATACTAAATAACTCACTCTGCATCACATAGCTAAGTGGTAAAGCCGGAGATTATACTAGATAGTCTGGCTCCAGGGTCCTTGTTCCCAAATGCTGCTTAAGCAATCTCACTGGACATGGTTTTACAAGGGGTAGCTCAGTTCCTGGAATTCTTGAATGATTTTGCCCTTACTTGGTCTCCCAAACACTAACCAGGCACCCTCCCCTTCCAATATTTATGCCTTGAGTAGCAGTCTAAGTTGAAGCAAATGAGACTGGAAAGAGACTACTTATGCCAAAGAGAAACCAAAGGTCAGAGTTGGAGCCTGATTTTCAGAGCTCTGTGATAACTGGTGGTAGGCAGACTCTGTAGTTCCACTGTGCATTTGAGAGAAGACCCGCCACACCCATGATAGATGGGGCCCCTGATAATCACTAAAACCTGCAAAACCATTTTTTTTTTTTTGCTTGCAAGAAAACTACTCAGCATATATAGTGGGCCATTATTTTCCTGTAGTTCACAGGAGAAGATTCTTCATAGAACGCAATGAAGGCTACACATTCCGAAGACTCTAGGAGTGAAACCAAATGGATGCCGAGCTAGCTTTCAAGTCCACATGCCAACTGAGGGGAAAGATAACTTACTAACAAATAACCTAAAAATGACTTTTCCCCAGTCTCTCATGCATATATTCTGCTTCAGATTTGGCCCAGTTCCTCTGAGCGAAGAGCAGAGCCGTGGCAAAGCTCCCAGGAAGTGAAATCGTCAGGAAGATGCTTCTGAGATCCATTTGGGTGGCGTCAAGCAAGCGATCATTGAGGAAATGTCTGAGTCCTTTCTAATGTACCTCCAGGTTTCTGTTGCAATGATAGGAATCTTTGTATATTCTCTAGTCTGCGTTATTGGCAGCATTTTAAGATGAATCCGTAAATAGAAGGCGGCATTAGCATTTCCAGGAACTGGAATAGCAGAACAAGAGAACTGCTTACGTTGGTGGTGTAAAAAGTAGAAATCCACAATTACCTTATAAAGGCATAAACACATTAGTCAAAAATTATAATTTCCTCATAAAAGATAAAACGTATCCAGGTATGATTTGATGTGCTGTTGGGCACATCTCTACAGCTTGGAGTCCTTCCTTTTAGGCTCAATTACATGGACAGATTTGAATCTGGAAAATCCAAACTTATGGAAATTAACAAGGGATCACAAAAGCATTTCACTCACATTTTTCTAATGTTAATGCAATTGTGAAATATATATTTTCCATGTAAATTTGGTTATGCATTATTGTGATAGAGGCCTCGTTGTCATATTTTGTCTTTGTAGAGGTATAGGATAACATATGAAGTTCAGAAAGAAACACTGAGTATTCATTTTAAAATTGTGATAAGATACACATAACTTAAAACCTACATTTTAATCATCCCCAATTCAGGGTGAATAAATTACCCACACTACTGTACACAATATCACCATCCACCCCAGAATCTTAATTTTTTAAACACATTAATAATGGTGATTTTATATATGTCTTTACAATTTTAAAAATCAATATTTTTTTTATGAACATCATGTGTTGCCTTAGATAGCCACATGGGAAAAAAACCTACAATAAGGCCCTCTAATATAATAAGAAGAAACCAGTTTTACATAGAAAAATGCATACATTAGTATAATAAACATAAGTGTGTGTGTGTGTGTGTGTGTGTGTGTGTGTGTGTGTGTGTGTAGGGTGTGTGTGTGTGTGTGTGTATGTGTAGACCAGAGTCAACTTCCAAGTGTCGTTCCTCGGTCACCATCCATTATGCTTCCTTGACTCAGGGTCTTTCACTGACATGGGACTTGCCATGGTGGGTTGGCTGTCTAAAAGGCTCCAAGTCTCTCTCCAAGTCTTCAGCTGATTGCAATCTCTCACATGAACCACTATGCCCAGCGATTTCTTATGGTGTGACTGGATATAGCACTCATGTTTTCATGATTACATGGCACATACTTACTTCGGAGTTATTCCACCAGCCCCAGTAAGTGGACCTCTGTAAAAGGAGATGTAAGAAACATCCTTCCTATAGAAGGAAGCTTCAGCAACCCCACTGTAGCATAGGGTAGGCCGGTTGTAGCTTTATTAATGAATGGTGAAATTAGTAAGTTGTCATTGATGTCTCCATCCTTTCTCTGCTGTGGGAAAGTGAGTGGTACTTGTGGAACATGTTCTGTTCTATTAGGTCATCATGAAAGACTTTTGGTCCTCAGAACTCAGAGGGCTCTGGTTTGAACCCTCTGAGGACTCAGTGACCCCTGCACACTCAATTTTGGGTCTCTTGTTTCCTATAAATTTATATATTTGCATGGTCTGTGACCTACAGAGACAGAGACATCAGAAGTGATAGAAACATATGAAGTGATTATTGTTTCTCCTTTGCCTCCCTGGGGTTTCTGCTATTTTTAGCCAGATCTGCCCAAGCTTCTTTGTCAGGAAGTCAAGTTTGAAGATGGTCTTCTTTATTCCCATGGGCAGCAGCTGAGTCTGTGCAGTTCCAGATGAGTGAGGATGTGAGAACTCAATGAGAATAGTAATTGGCATGCTGACTAATGAACAGCCTCTGTGTACCAGGTACCATGACGTGTATCACAGAGGCTACTTCAAACACCTCCCAAGTCCCCCTCCAAGTCGAGGGCTAGTTTTTCTTTTGACCACTCTTTTGTGTCACTGGTGGTATCTATGTCACATCCCTTAATCCTTACAGCCATTTTACCATATTCTTCATTTCACCAATAAAGAGACTGAGGTTCAGGAGGTTGAAAATGCACCTGGTGGCAAAGCTGGAGTATGAACAGAGTTTTATTTAGTTTTGGTTTTGGAAGTTCGATGGCATACCTCCAGCATCATCTTGACTCTAGAGGGTTTCTCATTACAGATGGCTATGAGCCTCCATGTGGTTGCTGGGAATTGAACTCTGGACCTCTGGAAGATCAGTCAGTGCTCTTAACCTCTGAGCCATTTCTCCAGCCCCAAGAGGGTTTCTCAAGGTGGATGACATCGACGTGGGAGCAAATGTAGAGGGCACTGGTGGACAAGGGGGCCAGATTGAGAGCCGGCCACTCTTGCCCTTTATAACACCTACTATAACTAATGTCCTGTGAAAGTGATAACAATCCCTACTGAGAGCAGAGGTCTAGTCACCTCCCACTATGGTACATTTCTAAAACATTTTCCTCTTTTTTCTAAACTTTCTTTTTTATTTATTCTTTGAGTCTTTCATATCATGCATCTCCATCCCATTCATTTCCCCATCCCTTCATATCTGTTCTCTGCCCTTGCAACTTCCCCTGCCAAAATAAAATAAAATAAAATTTAAGAGAAAAAAGAAAAAGAAAAATCAATTTCATCATGGAAGCTATAGTGTGACACAGTGAGTCCTGTAGTAAACCCTTTTATCTTTGTATCTTTATTTGTAAATGTTCATTGCAAAGAGTCATTGGTCTGGTTCAAGGCTCTGGCTTCTGCTATACTATTAATCCTGGACCCTCACTAGGGCTCCTCTTGGTTATCCTGTTGTTGCCCTGTGTTGTGGAAATCCTGCAGATTTGGGTCTGCAGGACTGGTCCCTTCACGTGCTCCAGCAGATCACATGCTCCAGCAGATCCCTGGTTCTGGGCCTGGGTAGTTGCAGGGTTGGTTAGCCCACCAGCTCCCCCTTGTCCTCATCACCAGGGTGAGCTCTCCTGCATTGCCCTGGCTAGTTTACCCCTTGCATCAATGAGCATGAGAAGGGTCCAGTTCTCCTGATTTCATGTCCTCAGAATTTGTTCTCCCACACCTACACTTTCAAGGCCAGCTCCACTGTGTTGCCCAGGCATGGTGTGTAGGGGCCACTCTCTGGAGTGCTGCAGCCGATGAGGGGCAGAGGCAGCCCTCCTGCTCATATGACCTCAGAGTCAGCTCTCCCACCTGCCTCGGGTATTGATTGGGGGATGTCTCTCCCCTGCCCATGCTGCTGTATGACAGATGAGTAATGGGGATAGCTCTCCCATGCTCACAACTTGGGGGCTAGCTCACCCACACCTCTGCCAATGGGATTAGCTCTATTGTGCTGCCTAAGTGAGGTGCAGGGCCTGCTCTCCCAGGGGAGGTGCATCTCCTCTTTCATAGTGCAACCATACTGAGGGCCAAGATTCCAGCACATGAACCCTTGCAAGGCACTTAAATCCTATCTAAACCCAGACAGCTGGGACTCACACTCACTCCTGCCTGCCTTCAAGGTCTTGTTATTTCTCTCAGCTCTTTTTAGGCTTCCCCTTGGAGTCATCTGAATTTGATTCTTGCAATTACAGCTGATCTTTTTCAGGCTTTAAAATGTTTTCATGCATCTTGACTTTTGCTATCCATTAGTCATGAATGAAAATGGTGAATCAGCTCTTCAGCTTCTGTGTCTTTGATTTGCTTCTGGGAGAGATAGTCTTGTTAAAGCTTATGGCTACTTTAAATAACTGTAATTACAAGCACTCTACATCAAAAGCATGCACTGGCCAGATAGATTTGCACATAGAAATCCACTCTCATTATCACCATCTCAGAATGGGCAGAGAGAGTAGGTGCACTGATTACAGGTAGATACACACCTCAAACTTTTCTGAGGGACTCTTTCATCTTAAAGGAGCAAAGCTCCTGTAATCGAACATGATGTTTCTGTGGCTGTTTCATTACATTAAAAAAATCAATATTGGGATTGGGGAGGCAACTCAATCAGGAGAGTGATTCCTGCACAAACATGAGAACCCAACTTCGACCCCCACCCCTGCCAGAAACCACAATAAAAAGCCAAGCACAATAGCACATGCCTATAATCCTAGTGTTGGAGAGGCAGAGATGGGGATCCTGGAGCTCACTGGGCAGAGAGTCTACCTAAATTGGCAAGTCCTAGGTTCAGTGAGAGGCCCTGTTTAAAAAACAACATGGAGAATGACTAAGGAAGACATCAAACCTTAACCTCTGGCCTTCATTTGCATTCATACACACATGCATACCTGTACACACCACACCTAGACGCACACACACAAATATACAAATCAATAGTCATTTTAGTGTCTGGGTTTTCAAAACCTTAGTATTTGAGGTTTTAATAGACTTTACCAAAATATTATTTTCCTACCTCACTAAAAATAACATATTTTTCACTGTAGGAAAAATTATAAAACATAGGGAGCAATAAAAAAGGAAAGAAAAAAGAAGTCCATTTGTTGGCCTCCCTTCTTGGTTTCCCAGGAGAAAAGTTCCCTTGGTTAACTATCCCATTGTAGAACAGTGTGATATAACATCCTCCTCTGGCTTTGGTATAAAATATATATTTCTGAAAGTTGAAGTCAAGAATAAGTACACACTAAATAACCCCAATACACTTGTCTTTAGAATGATATGGACTCAAGCTGGAGAGATGGGTCAGTGGTTAAGAGTGCTTGCTGCTCATGCAGAGGACCTGGGTTCAGAATCTTCTGTAACTGCAATTCCAGGGGACCTGTTGCCCACTTCTGGCCTCCAAGTACAAGTACAGTGAACACATATGGTGCACATACATACATGTAGACAAAACACTCAGACACATAAAATAAAATATATAAGTCTAAAAATAAATGAATGCTATGGACTTTTGAGATTTGGTAATTTCTTTCCCTATGTGTCTTAGCAACAATTTACCACAGAAACACATAGTAAGCTCTTATTGAAATTTTACTTGTATTCATCTTTAAAAGATGGTTTAGAAATCATATTGAATGTCACGTACATATGTTGGCATGTGTCTATTATTGGTTCATTTTCAAAATTCACATTTCCTGTGAAATAATACACTTTCAATTTTTTATTGTGTTAAAAGCACCATGCCTTTGGGAAAATGGGAAAGTATGAATGCAAATACCCAACCCCAAATCCCAGACCTCCTATGGGAGGAACACACTGAGCCTGCTGATCATATGCCCATCACATCAAAATGCTACTTAGCTGTTGTGATCAGAAAGACAGAAACCACAGCTCAGTCTCTCTCTCTGCCCATTGCTTGCACTTTAATTCCACGCTGCACTGCAGAGCACCTCAGGACAGACGGCACATGTCTTTGTGGCAGTAGATTAAGAGGCGGAATTTTAATAAAGAGAGAGAAGTGTTCAAGAAATAAATTAACCAGAATAGTTTTCAGTCTGTTTGCTCATGTAATCCTACCTGCCTAATACCATTTATTAATTTCCAGGTGGCTCCAGATAAAAAATTTATATAATTTCAACAGATCAAAATAAATACCTTTTCCTCAATGCAATGCTCCGTCCTTAGAACTTAAACCAGTCTGTGACACAGTGGACGTGTAATCATTTGCCCCGCCCCTCCTCCCATGTTCTTTCTTGGCTCATGGACTTGTCATCTTTGGATCCACATTTGCCTTCAGACCCTATCCAGTTTATCACTATGCCTATCCAGTTTGTCTGTCTGGAGAATGGCTCTCCCATCTCTGTTGTCACGGCTCAAGGTTATTCTTATTTAGTTGACATGATGTAGAAGTCTTTCTCAGGACTGGGGACCATGGGCATGTCCAAAATGTCCAGGCGAAGGGTCAAAAGGACATGGCAAGTTGTCCCTTGGAATCGGATCTCTTACTAATGAGTGTATTCGACATGATGGGATGGAATCTGTGGCTTCTAGAGAATTTGTGTTTACCTAGGATAGACTGTAATCAGCTGTTCCCAAAATACCGTGACTCCTGGTCAGTGCTATGATGTAAATATGAGCGAGCAGAGACATGTAGCAAAAATAACACTTGGGAAATTTTATGGTAGATGGTAGGTATTTTCCTAAGGACTTTTTCATTTGCTTAGATGGAGAAATTTTAAGGGGCAATGATAGTATAACTTCTATAGCTTTCTTTATACTCCAAGTCCATTTCTCCCAGACGGTGTTAAATTGTCTGGAGGAGAGAAATGACTGTTCAAGGGACCAAAAGAAACTGAATAGAGTGTAGGTTGAGTGTAGGTTTCAGAAGTCAACATGAACATAGAAAGGAAGCTATGTTGGGAGGGGGTATTGTCAGATCTGGCAAACCTCATAAAACACTTGGGAGGAGACATTACCTTGTGTCAACGGGAAGCCCCTGAAAATTCTGATTGAGCAACCCTCAATTAACACAGCCATTGAAGAATGAGGAAAACTGCGTTTAGGGGGGAAGTGGTGGCAGCCGCTGATACTGCAAAGAAACGGACAAGCGGAGAGGCAGCCACAGAAGACCCCACATTCAACTTCTCCGCAGTTGTGATTTGAATCTGAGATGTCTTCACCAAGGCTCATGTTTTAAACAACTGTTCCTTAGCTGGTGGTGCTATTTTGGAAGGCTGTGGATCCTTTAATAGGTAGGGTTTATCTTGGGGAAGTAAGTCACTCGCGGTGGGCCGCTGAGAACGGTAGAGAAACAGATTCCCCATCACACTGTCCACCGCGGCGAGAAGAGTCTGCACCACATGCTCCCACCATGTGGACTGAGCTGTTCCGCCATGCTATTCCCCGCTGTGATGAACTGAAACCCTTATAAATCTCCCCCCTCCCCGAGGTCATTTTTGTCAGATAGTTTGATCACAGTGGTGTAAATGTAACCGATGCAGCCATCAAAGAAAGTCATTGATAATAACACATAATTAATATCTCCATAGAAGAGTATTTTACTTTTCAAGAAGTTTAAGTGGAAAAGTGACAAGAAGTTTGCTCACATTCTTGTAATAATTACTTAGCTTTCTAATAAAATCAGTATCTTTAAAAGCCCTAGATGACCTTTTGGAGAACCCTGATAGAACATAATATTGATATTTTGAGTAACATCATTACTACTCAACACTGTTTCCCTTATAGTTTGTTAAATGGGAGAATCCATGTCCTCCATTTTAATAATAGAAATTAGAGACCATTGCTAATTTAGAAATGACTTTCACATTACTGGGAAAAAAGCCTTCAGTTTAAGATGTTTTTGATGCTTTGATAATTAATTAATTTGGAAGAGGAAAAACTTAAAGAGAAACTTTAAACTGGATGGTCACTTGACTGAGAAACTGATATGCATCATTGCTGGTGATGATTATCAAAGGAAATGGATTTAATTGGCTAATTTTAAAAAGGGTGATTTGTTTTTATTCTATGTGTATGGGTGTTTTACCCGTGTATATCTGTGCATCATGTGTACACAGTGTCTGTGGAGACAGGCACATCAGGTCTCCTGTGTGTAGTGCCCTCAGAGGCCAGAATAGGGCACTGGATCTCCTGAGCTGCCATGTGGGTGCTGGGAACCAAAGCCTGGTCCCCTGTAAGCCGGTGCTCTTAACCACTGAGCCATCTCTCCAGTCCTTGAAGTGGCTAATGTTTTTAGCAGTGCTTGTCTTTTCTGGATCATATCTACTCTATAAATAGGAAAATAATTCTTGCCTGGGTATTTCTGAGTGTTATTTTGAAATAGGCTGTCAGTAACATTGTGGGGTTAGATGTAGCCGTAATTGCCTCAAAGCAACATAATTTCTAATGATATGGGATGTAAATGCTTCTACTCACACTCTCCCTTTCTGCCCTTTGCTTCTTCTTTAGAACTGAGTTACCTGGCCTTCTCCTCTCCTCATGCGCTGCCCAAGGTGCTTCAGCGGTGGCCCCTGTCTGTCTTTAGAAGGCCTTTGTTGTTGTTGCTGCTGTTCTTTGTAATTCCTTTTAGCTGGTTACCTGGAAATCTCACCTCTGATGGGTTCCAGAAAAGTTGGGAAATTGTAGGTTATAGAAATTTTTCTGATTGTTAGGGTTAAGCAATGCTTTCTGGAAGGCTTTCTGTATCTTTAGAGCAGTGGTTCTCAACCTGAGGATCACAACCTCCAAAGGACCACTGGAAAACACAGATACTTACATTATGTTTCATAATAATAGAAAATTACAGTTATGAAGTAGCAACAAAAATAACTTAATGGTTGGAAGGGTCATGGCAATAGGAGGGTTGAGCACCATTGCTTTAGAGAAGCGAGTGCTCTTTGGTTTATGTTACTGTGTTTTATGTCACTACCAAATGCAAGCAGTCATTACCTGTAGCAGACATAACAGCTGCATAAAAATACTTAGTCTGGTCTTTTCTGTTCTATTCTGTTATTTTTCTTGACATGCTATTCTAGCTCATTGAAATTGATTAAACTGAACTACAAGTTACTAAGAGAGTCACAAACTATAGTTTTAAAGAGAGTCTGATAGGGAGGCAGATACATTAAATTGTCATTACACTGTAATGTGTTAATTCCTCCAACAGAGTGTACTTACACACGATGCATAGTATATAAGTAAGGTTCTTATTTGAAAGTACACTTGGCCTTAATTTAGCACAGTATCACTCAACTCACAGGTGCAATAGGAAGAGGAAGTATCCACCTTTAAAGATGTTTTTTTCTTAATTATATGTACGTGTGTTTGGGGCGTGGCAGGGTGTGTATGCATGTGAGTGCAGTGCCTGTGAGGTCACAGGTAACCCCTGGAGTTGGAGTTGCAAGCAGCTGTAAGTTGCCTGACATAAGCACTGGGAACTCAACTCTTACCCTTTGTGAGAACCACTGAACCATCTTTCCAATCCCAAGAATCTGTTTTATTTTCATTAATTAATTAATTAATTTGTTTATTTATTTATTCTTCTCTCATTCAATACATCCTTACCTCAGTTTCTCCTCCCCCTACTCCTCTCAGTTCCCTCCACTTCCCCTCTTCCCAAGATCCACTCCTCCTCTGTTTCCCTTTAGGAAAGAGCAGGCCTCCCAGGGACAGCAACGAAACATAGCACAACAAGATACAGTAAGTCTAGGCACAAACTCTCATATTGGGGCTGGTGGAGCAACCCAGTAGGAGGAAAAGGGTCCTAAGAGCAGGCAAAAGAGTCAGAGACACCCCTACTCCCACTGTTAGGAGTCCCACAAGAACACCAAGCTACACAACCATAGCTTATACACAGAGGACCTAGCACAGACCCATGCAGGCTCCGATGTGGAGGATCCAATAGATGCCAGGTAATCAAGAGCATGCCACAGCCATACCTCGGAGGCACACTCACTGGGACCTTCTCTCTAGAGACCCTGCCTGTCTAGATTGCTTCATGTTTGCTGCTGACATTGTCACCACCAAATAAATTCTCAAGAATCCCTGCATACCATGTCAGTCTATAAAGTGTTAAGGTCTCATACCCACTCTCTTTTTTTTTTCCTGAGTGGGTAGGGCTAATATCCAAAGCATGAGGTTTAATTCCCCTCAAAATGAAAATGAGTTAAAATAAATTGTCTACCACTCTATATACTATAACCACTTCATTTTTTTTTCTTTTTAAAAGAAAATTTCTTCCTTTTCATTTTAAACGTATGTCTCAGGACAACTTTCCCCTCTGTGGTCCAGGGCTGAAATATACAACTTCTTAACTGAAATCTCTATTTGGTTCTCAAAAGCCCCTTTAATTTAATGTCTTGAGTGTCCATGGCTGGCCTGTGATCTTTCCTACAAAACACTCAGTTTCTATCCATCTGTTCATGTGAGCCAGGGACCTTCAAATCATTCTTAGAAAGGTTTTATTCCCTCACCTCATCCCTAATTCATCACCAGAACTTAATAATTTATTTTCTAGAGTGTTTCTGAAATCCATTCTCCTGGCTCAGTCTCCACCATGACCTTTATTGTACAAATGACCAGACTTACCGATAAATCTAACAATTGTCTCTCAGTGAATATTTACCATATAAGCCTTTACAAAACGCAAGCCTAAGCCCATCGTTCTATTGCTTATATGTGTTTTCTTCTAAGAGCTCCTGTGAGCCAGAGGGAACTTTTCTGCACCTAGACTTTCTTACACATTTCAGGTGGCAAGTTTTCCTGTGGAACATAAGCAAACTTTGAGCAAATAGCTGAGAGCACTTTGCAGGTAGTTTTCAGCGGCTTTTGTAGAGAGTAGATAGGTCATTTTCCAAAGATGTGGGCAGAATCAGCAGTCACCAATGTCCTTAAAATGCCTTTGTAATTAAAATGATTTTAGTTCATGGCAAACCTGCTTCAAACAGCAATCCATGCTTATGGATTTTATACCTTGAGTCTAAGAACTTCCTAGACGGGTCTAAATTCTACTAAGATAGGTGTGGTGGTTTGAATGAGAAGTGCCCCTCCTCCACTCCTCAGATAGTCAAACACTTGGTGCCTAGATGGCAGCACTGTTTGGGGAGATGTGTAAGAAGTACAACCTGGCTTAAGGAATTGCATTGTTAGGGGTGGGATTTGAGACTCTATAGCTTCTCCCTACCTCTGTTTGCTCTCTGCTGCATCATGGTTGCTGTTGGTGATGTGGCTGATCTCTCAGCTCACTGCTCCTGTTTCCATGCCTTGCTGCTTGCTGACGTGTCTCCCTGACATGGTGGACTCTGGTCCCTCTGCACCATGAGCCATAAACTCTTTTCCTTAAGTTGCCCTTGGTCACAATGCTTTATAAAAACAGAAAAGTAATTAATACAGATAGGAACCGTACCATGAACCTTAAAAGTTCTTATTAATAAAAACAAACCTGGAGCCAGGTATTGGGGCGAATGCTGGAAGATCAGAGAAGCAGAACAAGCCACAGCCACCTCACCTCGCCAATTCCTCAGCTGATCCTGTTTTCTCAGCCTGGATGCCTCTCATCTGAACTGTGCTGCTCAAAAGCCTAAAAGCTTAACCAGCTCTAGTTCCTCGTCCTCACACCTTAAACACCTTTCTGCTTTCTGCCATCACTCCCTGGGATTAAAGGCGTATGTCACTATGCCTGGCTGTTTCTAGTGTAGCCTTGAACTCACAGAGATCCAGACAGATTTCTGCCTCTGGAATGCTAGGATTAAAGGCATGTGCTACCACTGCCTAACCTCTATGTTTAATATTGTGGCTATTCTGTTCTCTGACCCCAGATAAATTTATTAGAGTGCACAATATTTTTGGGAACACAATACCACCACAAGGAACCATCTATTTTATGCACCCAGTCAGCTGAGTACATAGTCTGTTAGCAAAATACAAGGGATGGAGGCATTCTGAGCAGAGATAGATGTGTGCCACACAGAGGTCTGCAAAGATCTAATCCCATCAATGGTTCTTTGTGGTGGTGGTGTACTGTGTTGGTTAACTAGTAAAGAATTTTATTCCCTAAATTCCTTTTCCTGGGTGGCTCTGGAGGAGGCTTGGCCCCAGGAGAAGTTTGCATGAGATGTGAGGAGTGGACGTGAAGGAGCAAGGTCAGCATAGGTCACCGTACCTTACCTCAGCCCAAGCACATCGACGTGAACTTGCTGGCTCACCTTGTTGGCACGGGGCCACAGCCACCTCTGCAGTCTTCCTGCTCAACCCGATCTCATCTTTCACTTCCTCCAATTCCCAAGCCTGGTGTATGTGCAGCAACCCAGCAAAGGACACTACCATTTTCTGCATCATTTTATGTCATCAAGGATGGAGGCAGCAAGGGATGTGCAGAGTCAAGCTTTTCTTTCTTTTTCTTCTTCTTCTTCTTCTTCTTCTTCTTCTTCTTCTTCTTCTTCTTCTTCTTCTTCTTCTTCTTCTTCTTCTTGCTCCACATCTGGTTCTTCTTCTCCATTATCAGCCCCACTAACCTGGAGACACTTCGGGCCCATCAGAGACAGAGGCAGCAAACCTCCCATTGATGCCACACATGGTGGCACAATTGCTTGAGTTCAAATCCCTTTAACGAACTGCTTATTCCACATCATTATTCGTTATTCTGCTTTTAAAAGTCAGACCTATCATATATTCCCATATCATGTTGAGCCAAAGACCATTGAAAGACTTTGTTTGGTTTGTTGTTCCTACCAAGCTGCAATTGCCCACCCTCAGCCCTCCCCCAGACCGGTGCAAAGCTGGCAGCAGATAAAGCAGGGCACCGAAGTCATAACTCAGAGCACAGACTCGCATGCCAAGGAGATTCAGTAAACCCAAGGTCAACTGCTTTCCCTGTGAACTTGGACCTGGTCTTTCACCCCCATGAGACTGAGTTTGTCCATTTGCAAAATATAGTCAGAGTCCTCCATAAACAGGACCAATATGACACACGCACACAAGAGATTTCTCCTAAGTAATTATCTCATGTGCTTGGAGGGGCTGAGAAGTCCCACAGTCTCTCAAGCTATAGCCAGCTTCAGGTCTGAAGGCCCGAGACCCATAGCAGCCAATGGTGTGAATATCTGTCTGAATTCAGATCAATTTCTCAGATTGAAAGCAGTCAGGTAGAGAGAGTGAATACTCCCTCACCACCTTTTGTTGCAATCACATCTCTGTCCACCTCTATCGAAGTGGAGTCAGAGTATACCACCGCAAAGATTTCAATTACGAACGACTCTAAGAAGATGTACCACAGACGTTCCTCTACACAGACTTATAGTAAGACTCATTACAAGAACTTCCTCACCAGTGTCAATCCAAACAAATTGCTTGGCTCATATAGCAAAGGCTCTCCCAGCTGTAAGCCAGCACCAACTCCTGTAACAACCTTGTGACCTTTAACCTTTGCAACCTTTGGTTTCAAAGTAGTTTGCATGAGGTTCTTGGTTTTAAAAAGACCCCCCCCCCCCCCCCCGTTTTTCCTGACTCAGCTGTAACTGGAGGAATGTGATCTATGGTGAGCTCACCACAGATTATAAAACCCATATACAGTTTTCTATTACTGTCAAATAAACTCACTTACATGGAAGCTTTCAGGAAACAAATTGGAGGAGGCCCACCCACATTGTGTGGGCAATCTGCTCTACTCGGTCTGTTGATTCAGATGAAGGCTGTGCCTAAGCTCACCCTCATGGGACACACTTAGAATGATGGTTAGCCAAGTGTCTGGGCAGCTCCTGCCCTCGACTAGTTGACAGGTTAAGGTGGCCACCATATACTCCTGTGTTCTGTTCCCAGCACCCATAGGGCAGTTTAGTAACTCATCTGTAACTCAATTATAGAGGAAGGTGAAATGATCTCCTAGTCTCCTTGGCACCAGGCATGTGTGTGGTACACACACATATGTGTGGACAAACTCTCATATACATAAAAGAAAATAACTTTTAAAAAGAGAATGAGAAGCCGGGCGGTGGTGGCATATATCTTTAATCCCAGCACTCGGGAGGCAGAGCCAGGCGGATCTCTGTGAGTTCGAGGCTAACCTGGTCTACAGAGCAAGATCCAGAACAGGCACCAAAACTACACAGAGAAACCCTGTCTCAAAAAACAAACAAACAAACAAAAAGAAAATGAGTTCCATGCAGAGACATGGATAATGAGGCCTGCAGAGCAGATAAGTAGCTCAATAAAGTCCCTCTTCCATGATGACGTGGTGACATGGAATCAATGTCGGTGGGAATATGCCATTGCCATCACACACACACACACACACACACACACACACACACACACACACACCACACCACACACACACACACACACACACACACACACACACACACACTTGTCCTCTCATGACAGATAGGGCTAGGAGCCACACCTTGTAAATGATAAGTGTCTCTGAGCTCTTTGATTTGCAGAGAGGGATGAGTAAAATTTTCCATATGCTTGACTTTATTTATTTATTTGTTATTTGCTCCGGTTGCATAGGATATTGCCCGCCCTTTTCTGAGGGCTGTTTATTGCCTATTAAAGGTGTGTAGAGAGGCAGCTGTCTCTATGTGGGACACACCAACCTCATCCTCAGAGGTTCCCATCCACACAGGGACAAGGATACTCGATGCTAATGATTGCTCTGACATTTGATTGAAGGACATGCGTGGTAAAGAACACCCGAAGGGGCGATTATATAGCAGGCAGACTGGAGGGGTTTTATTCTGATAAAAGGAGAGGAGGGAATTTTAGGCCAAGTTGAGGCTTTGGTACAAACTAATTAAAAAGCAACCACAAGGAAGAGAGGACGGAATCCTAATCAATGTGAGTATGAGGGATTCATCTTTTTAAATTGTGTCCCCGTGTGGCTGGTTCTCTGGAACAAAATCAGACCTCCTAGTTTAAATATCAGAAAATTTTATCAAATACTTGTGTGCATTTTATGGATGAAGAAAGTCATTTTTAATAGCATTTTTAAAAGATGAAATTAAACAGTGGCTCCAACTCCAAGATTCAATAGCCTCAGGTTATCATAAGAAAGGTGATAAAATATTCATTTCTTTGTAATTAGTCTGAGTTAGAGGTAAAATGAGGAGGGGGAAAAAAGGCCTATAGCTTTGAAGCAGTAGTTTGAAAAAGATGTTCTGTACCAAAGAGAGAGTAAACGGTGCTGTGTTTGATGAGGACTGCAAGGTCACACAGCACCCCGCTGGTATTCGTCTGATTGCCAGCCTTCAGTTTGGCAGCAAGCAAACATACCAATTAGTGCCCACTCAGCTTAGCCACACACTGGACTGCCCCCACCCCACTCCGCTCTAGCTCTCCCAGGACATTTTACTACAGCCTCTGGTGCTCTGTTCTCACAGTTTATTTTATTTGTATGCAGTTCCAAGGAAGCAATCCTTTGAAACCCAACCTCTATCATCCTCCCCCTGATGATTACGGAACATTAGGGGGTGTGGCTCATGTGATGCCATCTGAACTTGTATGTAGTATCTAGGAGTTCATATACTGCTTGAAACAGGCCCTTGGACTCCACCTTGACAGCCAGTCAGTCAAAGGAGATAGATAAACCTTTTCAAGTTGAAGTGATATGGGGAGTTCAGTGGAGAGTCAAGATAAGGAGAACCCTAATCAAACCTAATGACTTTCTGTTCTCAGTGTTCTAAGGCAATTTTGAAATACATTTTCATAATACTAAACATACCCATATGCAAATGTAAAATTTAAAAATTATTGTTATTTTAATATTTAAATTCCTTGTTATTTTATTATTTGGCATTGGTGACTAAACCCAGGTCTTTACACATACTAAGCACGTACCTTAGCTCTGGGCTATAAGCCAGGCCATATGAAATTTTACATTGATTATTGAGTGTGTTCATGCCATAGCACACAGGTTGAGATCAGAGGACAACTTGTGGGAGTCGGTTTTCTTCTTCTACTGTGAAGATTCTGATGATCAAACTCAAGGCTGGGTGGCAAGCACCTTTACCCACTGAGCCTTCTTGTCAGCCCCAAATGCAACTTTAAAAGAATCATCTCTTGGTACTATGTTTCTGAAGGGCAATTGTGAATGTAAATGAAGATATCTAATAATAATATGCTCACAAGATTGGACTCACTATTCCAATCTCAGAAATCTACTCTAAGAAAATACACAGAAATGTTGATAAAGATCTGCAAACAAGCATGCTTATCACAGCAGTATTTGTGATGATAACTTGGGGAAAATCTTTAGATCACTGGTTCTCAACCTTCCTGACGCTGTGACCCATTAATACAGTTCCTCATGTTGTGATGACCCCCAACCATAAAATTATTTTGTTGCTACTTCATAACTGAAATTTTGCTACTGTTATGATTGTAATGTAAATACCAGTGTTTTCTGATGGTTTTAGGTGACCCTGTGGAAGAGTTACTCAATCCCCAAGTTGGTTGTAACACAGACGTTGAGAATTTCTGCTTTAGATGTTTAAAGGGAAAAACAATAAGTAATTAAATTAATTTAACCCACATAGCAAATTATTTGTAGCCACCAATGATATATTTTATAAGAGCATTAAATGGTATAAGAGGCTGTTTAATATTGAATGTCAAGGTAAGATGAATAGAAATAATTAATATTATCTAAATTAAGGAATTAAAAATAATGGAAAATTAGATCTGTGTGTGTGAATAGTGGAATTATAAATTATGTTAAACTTCCCTTTATAGTTCTCTGTTTTCTAATAGATTGGTTTATTTTGTTAATTGAACAAATTAATAATCATTGCAAGCCTACTATGCGCTGAGGACTACATTCCACATATGCTAAAATGATGTTTATATCTAGAAAGCTAAGACAAATGAAACCGTGTATTTAATCTGTACCTGTGGTAGTATTGTGTTTCCCGAAATATTGTGCACACTAATAAACTTATCTGGGGTCAGAGAACAGAACAGCCACAATATTAAACACAGAGGATAGGCAGTGGTAGCACACGCCTTTAATCCTAACATTCCAGAGGCAGAAATCCCTCTGGATTTCTGTGAGTTCAAGGCCACATTGGAAACAGCCAGGCATGGTGACACATGCCTTTAATCCCAAGAAGTGAGCCTTTAATCCCAGGGAGTGATGGCAGAAAACAGAAAGATATATAAGGCGTGAAGACCAGAAACTAGAAGCATTTGGCTGATTAAGCTTTCAGGCTTCTAGCAGCAGTTCAGCTGAGACCCGTTCGGATGAGGACACAGAGGCTTCCAGTCTGAGGGAACAGCATCAGCTGAGGAACTGAAGAGGTGAGGTAGCTGTGGCTTGTTCTGCTTCTCTGATCTTCCAGCATTCACCCCAATACCTGGCTCTGGGTTTGCTCTTATCAATAAGACCATTTAAGATTCATGCTACATGTACTAGCCAGGAGACGCCTGGAATCCCTATTGCATTAACTCTGCATACGTTTTATTTCCTTTTTATGATATAATTTCTTGCAGATTAAGGACTCCATTTAACCTATTTCCTGAGTATCTCTTTGACTTGGAGGCTGTTTTAGGCGTGGAAACTGTGCACTATTTTTAAAGTCCTCAGCACTATTCAAGACCCGGGAGAGTGCTTTAAAAATTTGTGTTGAATTGAATTCTCAAGCCACAGAGGATGCACTTGATATTAATCAAGTGAGGTCAACCACAGCTCCTCATCTTAGCCACTGACATAGTGAGCACCCATGCCAATAAGCATGTTCTCTCTTAAAGTGGAGCTCACATTATCCCCAGAACAGAAGCAAATAAAATACTGTCCATAAAATGATGCCACAGTATCAAGTGTGCCATCTCCTTTAATGAATATTTAATTTTCATTCCTTATCTGTCGATTAAACCATGTGTAACTGCTAGCATTTAACCACATTTTGTTTGTAAAATGGAAGCTTCCTATGATTCAGTGTAGTAATTAATGATTCACCGTGCTTTGTTATCATGTCCTTGATAGAAATTTTATGTGTATAGGTGTTTTGCTTGTACGTATGTATGTGCATGATGTGTGTGCAGTGTCTTTGGGGATCAGAAGAGGTCACTGGATCCCCTGGGACTGGAGTTACAGATGGTTGTGAGCCACCATGTGGGTACTGGGAATTGAATCTGGGTCCTCTGGAAGAGCAGCTGATGCTCTTAACTGCTGAGCCATCTCTCTAGCCCCACAGCTATTTAATTTTAACTTGGAGTCTCATGTCTGTCATGTCTTAAAAGCAGAAGAATACAAGAAAATTGGAGCAACCTTGTCCACAGCCAGAGCTAGGAGAGCCCTGGCTAACTAAAACCAGAGACCACGAGTTCTAAAAGTCAGGCCTGTTTGCCTGGGTAAAACTTTTCCAAGTCATATTAAAATGCTATAAACAATATTCACTTAATTTTTAAATAGCTCTCTCTACTCAAATATGCAGTTCAAGAGAGAAGGAATGTTGTCTATTTTGTGCAATGTTATACCTTCAGTCCAATCTGGCTGTCACATGGCAGATAAATAATCCTAAAAATACTATGAGCAAAGTCAATTAACAAAATAGACAAGGAACAAATGTTTGCCACAAAACAACAGAGATTTCTAATGAAAAAGAGGTATGAAAAATGTAAAGAATGGGGACATGGAACTCAAACTGCGGAGTCCAAATGGGCCATAGAGTATGTGAAAATATTCTCAAATAATATATAAAAAGTGTCACTTCAGACTGGCAGGAACCAAAAAGAGTGACAGCCTCTACTGTTGATTAGGGATGTCCTGACAGAGGAACTGTGTTATACCATCCAGGGCTGGTGAGAAGGTGAATTACTTCAGTTAATGGTAGTGTGTGAGGGTGGAGGGAAGAGAGAAAGAGAGAAGGGGACTTGAACCCAGGGCCTCAGGCATGGTAGGCAAGAACTCTATTACTGACCAGTACTGTTAGGATGTCTTCTGATGCTCTCTCTGTGTGTGTGTGTGTGTGTGTGTGTGTGTGTGTGTGTGTGTGTGTGTGTTTGTTTCACTGACATGCTTCTAGGTATCTGTGCCCATAGGAAGGAATGCATAGTTACCTATACATACATACAAGTATGTTTATTACAGCATTATTTCAGAGGAACAAAATAAAATAAATAGAAACAGTGGGATTGCTCATCAGCAAGGCAATGGTTGAATAAATTACAGCATATTGCAGAATAAAATGTTATCCAGTCACTCGAGAGTTATTATTAAGAAAAAGCAAGATTTGAAAATATGTGCATGTTCCAATTTCTGCAAAGTAATGACCAAACCTGTCTATGGATATATTTATATTCATATATACAGTGTAAGTGCTTGTATATTATACATAGCCATTCATTTAGGAGCACATGAGCACAAGGAACAATATCATAGTATATACTGTAGGCTGTTAACATGAGGAACTTGCTGTCTGTAAAGAGATAATGTAGATTGAGAGGTCAATACATAGAAAGGGAAAGCTAAGCCAAAATGAAACACTGTATTTTCAAATCAGGACTCATGATATGCTCACACAGACTGAATTTATGTAACCTTATATGTGCTTTTTTTATGTATAAATATTTTAGAAGAAAAAAATAACAAGCAGAAGAGAGGGAGTGAGTCTCAGTGGGCCATGATCATTTCAGTGTTGCCAACATGTCCTGGTGTGGCCATAAACACTCTGATAGGACATTACAAATGGAAAATATAATAAGGCAAGAACACCAAGACTATTCTGCAGGCGGAAGGAAACAGATGCATTTCCACCATTCAATAAATCAAAATGAGTCAGGTAGACCTGAGGAACCTGCTTCTGGAGAGCATAAAAAAGTCAACAGGGAATTACTAGTAGAAAAAAAATGAAAACAGAAAATAATCAAACTGCCAGTGGGGAGCACGTTTGCTAGAAGCCAGATTCAAGCTTCTCCTGAAAACTTCAGGATGGAGGGAAGCACAAAACGTGAGTAGCATCTCACACTGACTCATCCTGGAGGTTTGCCCTGTGCTACGGAGTCTAGAGCGCAGAGGACTTGGTGCTGAATGTGTTCGCTTGCTTCTCGTTGCTCTGTAGATCGGGACTCACTATGAGTCAGGGCTGGCTTCAAACAACCTACCTCAGTCTCTAGTGCATAAATGTGCTACCACGCCCAGCTTCAACCTTAAATCACCCAAACAATTCCAGAGTTTTGTAGTTAGTCAACCATGGGGAATCATCTGTCAAATTCATATTTTAAGGTTGACTTTTACAGTTTTGGTTGGATTTTATGACACAAAGCATACATTTACCATCTTAATTTTGGTTTTGAGACATGGTCTTGCTATGTGCCCCTGCTAGCCTGGAACTCATTATTGTAGACCAGACTGTCCTCGAACTCACTGAGATCTGCCTGCCTGGGTGGTGGCGCACAGGACTTCTTTGTACTATTTTCACCACTCCCAGTAAACTCACGCTCTTCTTTGAATGTTTAGAGATTTTTGAATGGGGGTACTGCTTTCTTTGCTGGCTTCTTTGCAGGCTGCACAGGAACAATCACTGGACGTCTTCCATCATAGGCCTTCACTCCGAGAAGATGTGCCTCCTCCCTTTACCATGCCATGGATCTCTGCGAGCCTCATGCAATTTTTATATTAAAAGTGATGGCATTGCAAGAAGCAGTTTTGAAAATGATCGCCTCTCCCCCATGATTTTAATGATGAGGAGACCCATATTCTATTTCCCAAGGTCAATAAACTAATAAATGGCAGGACGAGGACTTAATGATCTGTTGGCCCTTGTCTCCTAGAAGAAGATGGAATCAAGAGATATTTCTGAGAAAATAGATGAATCCTTGCTCTTCAAGACATCCAGCAAATGTATAGTGAATATCTATCTGTTAAGTGCCAAGGACCAAGATAGGCAGGGGTGGGGGTGGGGAGCAGTGTAAGATAGCAGGCAGGGTCCTTGGTGCCGTGAATATACTACATGAAGGCTGGAATGTTAATATAATCCTCAAAATAATGAATGAGTATTTCAAACAGAGGAGAAAAAAAAGAAACACAGCACAATGTGTGGTGATGTATTGTGTACCCTAATAAACTTTGCCTGAAGAACAGAGGACAGAATAAGCCACTAGATTAAACATAGAGGCCAGGCAGTGGTGCCACACATCTTCAGTCCTAGCACTCGGGAGGCAGAGATCCGTCTGGATCTCTGTGAGTTCAAAGCCACTCTGGACTACATGAGATTGACTCAGTCTAGGAGAGAAACAGAGCCAGGCAGTGGTGGCACACACCTTTAATCCCAATACTTAGGAGTCACACATTTTTAATCCCAGCACTAGGAAAGTTGAGACAGGAAATGATATGGGTGGGCAGAGAAAGGTATATAAGGTGTGAGGAGACAGGAACTAAAGTCTTTTGGCTGAGGAAAGCTCTTCAGGCTGAGGAGTCCTAGAGGTAATGCTGATCTTTCAACATTCACTCCAATATCCGGCTCCACCAGGGTTTTTGTCTTGTTTTGTTTTGTTTTTAATAGAAAGACCATTTTGAAATTTGGGTTACAACAGTGAGCAGGTGCAATAGAAAATGACCTAAAAACTGTCAGGACAGGAGTCTATAGGGTGGGTGATAGTTAACTGGACACGTGTGTGGTAGCTATTATAAATGAAAAATGTATACTATGAAATTTATAATAACTAACCTGTTGCAATTTATATGGTATGAATTATAAGTTAATAGTTCTTTAGGGAGGCTTTATTTAAAAATAATTTTTAGAGGACAGCACGTTTGAGGCTAGCAAATACACTCCATTTCTGCTGTCCGGCTCCCATCTGTCCACCAGAGCAGATAGCCCTGATCTCTCTGAAGGCTTTGATGTGGCCTCTCTGTGGAAGTCCCAGGCAGCCCTTGCCAATCAATCTGGCACTGAAATGCAGTGTATGGACCATTTAGGGCACAGTGAAAGGCCCTGTGGCCTCCGCTGTAAAAGCCTGTGACTTCCAAAACACAAAACACAAAGCATGGATCAGTGTGTGAGCTATTCCCCTCAGTTCCCAAAGCAGACGAAACACATCTTGTTCGTCACCCTCCTGAAAGAGACACAAAAGAATCTATATGTAATGAGTTCTCCCTGTGTTCCATCCCCCAACGAAAGAGCAGGAGAGGAAGCCCAGGAATCGTACCCTTGGGCAGTACCAGAATTGGTGAACATTCTGAGGATTATGCAAGCATCTTGCTGACGCTTTCAGAACTGAAAATACGAAGAGTGCAAGCTCAGAGGTATTAAATTTCAGTCCAGAAGGGCTGATATTAAAACCTTTCAGAAACGTTGAATCCACAAAACTTAAAATTTGTGAACGCCCCTGTCCTTCCAGGTCACAGAGCGCTGGCGATATTCTCAAAGCAGTAACAGAGGGATCAGGCCCCAAACACTGGCTGATTTGGAATCTGGGTACTTGCTATCACTTCTCCGTTTTGTATTTTTAAAATGCAGTATTAATGTCATTTTTATCATTTTCCTCCTTACATCTACTTTCTATAAGAACACAACTGAAGTGGTGCCAGCCATGATACTTGAGTAATTGGCAAAGGATTGATGCATCCCCAAAGGATTTTTCTTTTTAAAAAACTTTCTGTTTCAGCACATAATATTTTTAACACTGAAAAATATCATTGCGAAAGATATACTGAATATCTAATGTCTGTTTCAAACCAGCCTAGCATCACTCAGTACTTTCTCCACCATCAGCACCAGCCTCCGAAGACAGACCATGGACCTGCCTCACTTGGTCAAGAATTGTCAAGCTCACCGGGCAGTGGTGGCACA
The DNA here is from genome assembly GCF_949786415.1 of Peromyscus eremicus. NCBI lineage: Eukaryota > Metazoa > Chordata > Mammalia > Rodentia > Cricetidae > Peromyscus > Peromyscus eremicus. Next base: position 98,105,304 of record NC_081422.1, on the reverse strand, counting down.
CACCTCTAATCCCAGCACTGGAGAGGCAGAGCCAGGCAGATCTCTGTGGGTTCAAGGCCAGCCCCAGCCTGTTCTACAGAGCGAGATCCAGGACAGGTACCAAAACAACACAGAGAAACCTCGTCTCAAAAAAACCAAAAAAAAAAAAAAAAATTATCAAGCTCTTTGTTTTATGGTCTTGTGAAGGATAGCGATTTTGCTAGTAACAATGATTGCCTTTAGTATTTCATTATGTGTCTTATCCAGTTACACATTCTTTGGAGTCTTTCATATCAGTGCCAAGTTGAGGGAGAGCTACGGAGGAGACTGCAACTTACTAAGGAAAGGATGCTAATGTGAATTCCACTCTGAAAGTGTGTTGGAAAAATGAATCCAAATAACACAAGTAACTCTGGATGTTGCCCAAAGTTCCTTTTCTCCAAAGAAAAATGAAATCGGTATCAACTTATGTCATTTCCACCCTTTTTTCCTGCCTCTTGCTCTCTGTTGGAGAGGCATAAGGGGCTAGATGGCAGAAATCAGACGGCAGTGCTCATCGGCAGGTAAGGAGGGACTGTGTACGTGTCAGGAGTGCCAAGACACAGAGGCAAAGCAGAGCTGCTCCTGTGGCCTAAACACCCAGGAAACAGTGAGTGCATGTATGCATGTGCCTCTATGTGCATGTGTGTGTGCATGTATGTCTGTGTGTGGCAGGTGGGCAGGGCTCTTACATGGTTTGCTCCTGTCTCACCTACTCCCTGACTTGGCAGATGCTGGCCATTTTGTCTAGGTCTCCTCTACCGAGTGTCTGTTCATTTTGGGCCATTGCTGCTCCTCTCTGTTGACTGACAGCTGACCAAACCTCGTGATAAAAAGCAAGATGTCATTAAGTATATTCTCAGTTACCTTGAAATGCAAGATCTGTACAACTCAATTCACTGTGGCCGCAGTTATAAACCTCAAAGGGGTAGCCCTCTAGAGTCCCTTCATGCATCTTAAACAAAATAAAGCACCTCCTATACCCCCTTCAAAATTAGAGTATACAGAGTCCTCAGAGAGGTGAAATAGCCCAATTCCCAGAATTCTGCTCCCTGCTAGGACTGCATAGCCGGTCTAGGAGTCTTGACGGTGGTGGGGGCATTGGTTGAATGAGTGAAAATTGGTGGTTTCAAAAAATAGGACTTCAGGGCCAGGGATGGTGGCACATGCCTGTAATTCCAGCACTCATCAGGCAGAGTCAGAACAATCACTATGACATTGAGGCCAGACTGGTCTACATAGCAAGCTCCAGGCCAGCCAGGGAGTTGGGGGCTCATAGTAAGACCCTAAACAAAAGAAAACTGTCATTTTAAACTTAGAGACAAAATAGTTTTGGTTTTAGGGGTTTGGTTTTGTTACTTGATTTGTTTTTTATTTTGGCTGTGTTATGCCTTTACTTGCTCTAATATGCTGTCTATGGTTTTGTCTCTCCACTTTAATCTCTAATTGTCACCTTCCTCCCCCCAGCTATGTGGATGTAAGCCCTTCCAGATGTCACATCATCTCTCTGAATAACCTAGCATTCAGCTGTCCTCTGTCCTCACACTGAACTAACTTACTTCATATGAGTCTAGTTGATGGGACCTGCTGAAGGATTCAGTGTAAGTTAAGTTATACCATGAACTATATATAACCCAAAAGATCCATGCATCCAATTAACTTGGTGACATCTTTATCTGACTTCTAATGCTAGTGTGGCTTAGATGAAAGAATTTGAATCTTAGAGTCAGAACTGTCAATCACATCCTTACACTATCACGGCTCACAGCTGTATCATCTTTAAAAAATTATGTAAAGTAGTATTGTCCACAAAAATTTTATGAACAGGAGGTGACCTAATGTGCATTATGCATGTTATGATATAGATATGATGTTTCCTCCACAGGCTCACATACTGAGGGTGTGATTACCATCTGAGGGTATTTTGAAAAGTAATCTACCCAATCAGTGAACTGATCCCTTGATCAATTCACAATCTGATGGCCTGGGGGAAGCAGGTCACATGAGTTTGCGCTGGATTTATCCTGTCCTCTGTCCCTTCTGCTTTCTCCTCTGCTCCCTGGCTTTGTTGAGGTCAACAGCTTGCCTCTTCCATGCCCTTTCTTCATGTTTCTGCCTTGCCATGGGCTAAAAGCAATGGAGAAACTGACCGTGGACTAAAGCCTCTGAATGCATAGGACCAAAAAACCAGTCTTGCCTCCCTTGGAATTGCTCCTCCTGGGTATTGATCACAATGATGAAAAGCTGACAGTGTAAGCACAGGGCCTACCATAGTATCAGCAGTGAATTATGGGTTATTGTTATTCGTGTGGTGACTGGCATTGCAGCAGTTGCTGTGGTTGCCTGCTTCCTTCATCGCTGCTAGAAGTACCCCATTTATCTGAGTCCGCCTGCACAGTGCCAATGGCAGGTTTAGGGCGGGCAGTCCATCCAGGTCTAGCTAATGGTACCAGCAGGTAATAGTGCTGGGGTAATAGGATTGGTTGGATCAGTTGTATGGTTTCTTCTTCAATCTATTTTCTCTTCTTTTCTTTTCTTTTTTTGTTAAATTCACTGCTGGGATTAAAACCACATCCTCAAGCATACCAGGCAGGCACTCTACCACTGAGCCACATTGACAGTCCAACTATTTCCATGGATAACTCTGTTGGGTAATGTGATGCCTGGATGTGACAATTAAATATGTCGGGGGAAACAAGCAGGGATCTCTCCTCCTTCTCTTTCATTTTTCTATACAGCAGGAGGAGTAGGTAGAAATGGACCTGGCCCCATGGGACAGGGCACCATGCCTGTCTGGTTATCTTTTTCTTCTGATGAAGAGGGAACATCTGTAAGCAGCTGGCTACAGTGCCATGAGCCAGGAGGCAATGAGGTATCAGGATTTCATTTTTCAATTCTGATGGTTCCCTCTTCAGCCCACAGCCTCAGGCATGTGTTACACCCAGCAGAGCAGGGCTCTCTTTTGTGTTCTGCCCCTTCCTTGGGACCTGCATGGGGAGGTCCAGGTCCATGCCAGAGATACAAGGCTGCCAAATGTCAATTGTTTAGATGTAGGATAAGTACTTAGAAAGTTCACACAAGAGGGACAAGTTGTCTAAGTTGCAGCCCAGTAATACCCAACTGTCTAATTCCTTTCCATTGTAAACTGGGTATTCTATACAGATATGGAGTTTCCATATAACTGAATTTGAACCCCGTTTGAGACTTTCATCTTAATACTCCCCTAGCCCCACCCCAGAACTTCTGGAGAATGTGGATTTTGGCTGTTTGCATTCTCTCAAGCTTCTGATATGGTGTGAGTCTCTAACATCCCCCACAGGCTCGTGATTTGAATGCTTTGGTCCCAGTGTGTTGTGCTATATTAAAGGCTGTAGATTCTCTAAGTGGTAGGGTGTGTCTCATGGACGTAGGTCACTACAGGCAGGCCTTCGAAGGTTATACATGCCTCTGGTCCTGGCCTGTGTTCTGATTCTCTGCCCCCTGACCTGCTGCTGTATAAACAAACCTCTGCCTTTCAACAGAAGTCCACAGGCAGGTCTAAGTCTATGCCAGTGATACCACGCTGCTGATTGACAATTGATTAGATACAGGATAAGTACTTAGAAAGTTCACAGAAGAGGGACAAGTTCCTAAGAAAGGAAGGCTAAATCTAGAAAACTAGCAAGAAAAATCCCCTAACTTGCTGGTCAGCTAACCTATAGGAATCCTTCCATTCTGATAACCCAAACTGTCATTTGTAAAACCACATATGACCACCCTGTGAGTACTCCACAAAATTGGGTAGTGGGTCCAATAAGTAATTCTGATAACCCAAACTGTCGTTTGTAAAACCACGTATGACCACCCTGTGAGTACTCCACAAAATTGGGTAGTGGGTCCAATAAGTAATTCTGATACAGAATAGAAAGTATCAAGTGTATCACATGTCAATCTTTTTATGTAGTGTATGAATATGTGAATATGTTTCTTACCATGAGCAGTAGGCTAAACATTTGAGAATTACTAAATTCTAATAATTCCATGTGGCAGTTCATTTGGGACCATATGTTTGCCTTCCCTTATCCCAAGGAAAGTACCCAAAGTGACCAGATAACTGTCTTTCTTGAATAACGCACGGCTGCATATGGGCAAGGTGAGTCTTGAGCATCATGGGTAGAGTCCTCTCCCGTGAAATACTCACTTATGGTCTTAGATATGTCTTCAAGTCAATTTGGGGTAAGCAGCAGTTTCTTCTCCCTCTGCCTTTTGCCCGGGTGAGTGGGAGAAGCAGGCAAGCTCCCTTTGATGATGGGTGGATCTACCTGTATAGTCTACCGGTTCTGAAAATGTGGCTCTGGCTGAGAAGGTGAGCTCTCCCCGTCTCAGCTTCCATCACTCTCCACAGCTCTCACCAGGGCCGTGTTACAGCCTCATCAAGAGACAGTGGCCTTTTGTGATAGGTAGTAATTCTATCTGCTGGCTTGTCTGGCTATGGAATAAAGTGAGGGTGTTTCTGGAGGAGATTAGCACCTACTTGAGTGGATGGGCTCCACAGAGTAAATTGCTTTCTCTGATGTGGGTGGGCCTCACTCTGGCCACTGAGTACTAGAAGAGACACTAGGTAGAGGGAGGTGGAATTGGCTCTTTGTTTCCTGCTTCACCGCTTTAGCTGGGACATTTCTCATCACTGCCAGCCCTCGGGCTGTGATTTACAACATTGGTTTCTCCAGTTCTCAGGCATTTGGACTGAGACTGAATTACATTGTCAGCTTTCCTGAGCCTCCAGCTTGCAGATAATAGATCACAGGACTGCTCAGCAGCCATAATCATGTGAGCCAGTCCTTTGGAACAAGCCTCTCAAGATAAATAGACACAAGGGCTGGGGATGTAGCTCAGTGGCAGAGCACTTGTCTAGCATCTACAAGACCTTGTGTTCAGTCTCTAGCTAAAAAACAGAAGGTTAAAATGATCTAGAAAAATAGATGTTACTGATTCTGTTTGGGAACCCTGGCTAATGCAAATCTCATGAGGCCTTGTCTCTTCTAGGCTAGTGGTAAACTTGGTGGGAAAAAAAAGCCTCCAAACAGTTATAAATATTTGTCATGCCCTCTCCGTGGGAGAAGCTCGGTACTTCACAGCTATCTGCCTTGTCGCTTCAAACCTGGTTCTATACTTTTATCCTTTCACCCTTCTTTCTCCTGAAAGCCAGGCTAAGGCATATACTTTCTGAGGATCATAGACATAATTTCTGAACTTGATCTATGTCCATGTCTCTGTAGGTCTGTGTCTTAGTCAGTATTCTATTGCTGTGAAGAGGTACCATGACCATGGCAACTTTTATAAAGGAAAACATTCAACTCGGGTGGCAGCTTACAGTTCAGAGGTTCAGTCCATTATCATCATGGCGGGAAGCATGGCAGCATGCAGGCAGACATGGTGCTGGCTGCATCCTGATCAGAAGGCAATGGGAAACAGTCTCAGATACTGGGCATGGTGTGTGCACATATGAGACCTCAAAGTCCACCCCCACAGTGACACAGTTCTTCCAACAAGACCGTACCTATTCCAACAAAGCCACACCTCCTAATAGTACCACTCCCTATGAGCTTATGGGGGCCAATTACATTCAAGCTTCCACAGTCTGTTAAGTACCCAGGTCAGCTTTAGTGGGTCACTCATCACCAAGAACCTAAAGGCACTCAGACTCTCAATATGACTTCCACCTGCCATTTCAGCAAACACAGAAAATTCTTCAATGAGGCCCATACAGTGTCCACTTAGAATATTTAGTGTGTTCCAAAATCCAATGTCATTTTTACTTTAGATATAAGGCTTATAGATTTTCACAACTTTATTGGTCAAGCTTCCTAGGCATTATAAGCTTTGTGTATGTGTGTGTGTGTGTTGGGGGGGGAATCAAACCATTTGATTAAAAGTTATATATGAAGAATTGATCTCAGTACTTTATAAATGTGGATCCATTTTTAAGCTTCAGCCTTTTTCAATGTTTGACATGCAGCTCAACAGTTCCTACTAACTTTAATCTTTAGGAATGGGTTTTAACAGAAGTAAATGGCGAGTCAAGGGCAAACTGTCAAGGTTGAATTTGTATGAGACTAAGCCATGGAAGTTCGGTCCAGGCTACCAAGGGACCATTCCGGAAAGAATTGCTGTTAGTGGTAAGGCCTGGTTTGCAGTTTCTGCAGACAGTCCTTGCACAGAACAGGAGCATTTTAAGAGCTTAATAACTGAGAGCTGTTGGTCTTTTAAAAATTTCCCCTTGCTCTTCTTCCCACCCCTTAATGCACAGTGCAGGTGTGTTCCTTTTGCTATAAGAGGGAATTCTGGGCATGGGTGGTTCAGTACAGAGAGTTTTTCATTTAAGCATTAAATATTCAGAACTGGAGGAAAGCTCCATAAGTACAGCAGCACTTGCCTGGACAAGCATAAGGGCCTGAAGTTAGCCTCGGAAACCACACAACAAGCCAGGCATGGAAAGTCTGTGACTTTGGAGGCCGAGACAGGAGGGTCCCAGGAAGATCATCAGCCAGGCAGTTTAGTGTACATGGTGAAGTTCTAGGTCACCGAGAGACTCTGTCTCACACGAAAGGTGGAGAGCATCAGGTCCTAAACTCAAGGTTGTCCTCTAATCTCCACACATACATACACATGCATACACCGGTGTCCACGTGTGCAACTACACATAGGAACTCTCTCTCTCTCTCTCTCTCTCTCTCTCTCTCTCTCTCTCTCTCTCTCTCTCTCTCTCTCTCACACACACACACACACATACACACACACACACACACACACATACACACACACACATAATTTTCTTTAAAAATTAAATATAAAAAATAAAAATTCAACCTGTACTTCCTACAACTAGGTCACTTATACACTATTTTAAATTTTACCGTGTATATTACTTCCAGAACAAGGAGACAATGGAAAATGGGACTCAGTTATTCATAAAGCCCAGCTAGGTCTGTCCTCTGCCTCAAGGTTCTGAGAGGCACGAATTCCCCGGTGGACATTCAGCGAATTGACTGTGTCAGAGCAAAGGGAGCGGAGCACAGGCCCACAGCTTCCCCTGGAGCTAATCCTCCTCTTGCCTTGGCGATAAAACCTTCCCGTGACTGTCTTATTTATTTCTCTCCTTCCCACATACTCAGACTTATTAAAAGAGTGCTTTCTACATTTACAGCTCCTACTTCCTGTGTTAGTTAGGGCACAGGGGGAAACAAATTGCTGGAGATAAGGATGTCCAAAAACAGTGGCTTCTGTAACGGAGAACTTCCTTATTAGCAGTCTAGTGACTAGGGGTTCTCCTTTGCTAGGTGGCTGTAGCCTATTTAGAAACTCAGGTTCCTTTTATCCTGGGATTCCTGCCTGTCCTAGAGTGATGTCCACATCTGACTGACGATCAACAGGGCTGTCTCCCATGGATATGACCTGGAAAGAATGGAGCTGAAAGGGGAGAGGGACAAGGAAGAGCTCACTTGTGTTCGTGTTGAGTTGGAGATGGCTGTTACATGCCCACGTGGAAATCAAAGTAGGCCATTGAATCAGCAGTTGGCAGTTCAAAGGAGAGGACTGGCCTCTGGATATGATGTGAGGAGTCAGTAAATTGCTGAGATCAGCAAGGAACCAGGGGTATACTAAAATGCAGGAAAGGATGGGGCTAGGGCGATGGGCTCAGTGGCTAAGAGCACTTGCTATGCAAGCAGGAGGATCTGAGTTCAAATCTCCTGCATCCATGTAATAGGCCAGACTTGTTTGCATATGCCTTAAACCCGTTATTGTAGGGTGGAGACAGGTGGATCTCCAGCCCTTGCTAGCCAGACAGCCTATCCAGAAAGGCAAGCTTCTGGTCAAGTGAGAGACTCTGTCTTAAAGCAATGGAGAGCAACAGAAGAACATCCAATATCCCAGTGTCCTTCTCTGGCCTCCGTATGGCTAAGCATGACCCCACCAACACACACACACACACACACACACACACACACACACACACACACACGCTCACACGCTCACATGCAACACAAACACATATGCTTGCATGCAGCACCAACACACATACACTCACATGCAACACACACATAAGTACACACGTACACACAAGCAACACCAACATACACACACACACAAATATGCGCTTACACACACAGTAGAAGATCAAGGATTGGGCCTTAGACCACTCCAATATGTAGAGGCTAAAAGCATGAAGAACAATCAACTGGAGAGGAGGGATAAGTGATAAAATGTACAACTTGACCTTGCAGAGCCAAGAAGACAAGCATGAAGGAGGAGTAACTAACTTGGCAAAGGCTTCTTCCGAGCCATGGCAGGTAAGGCCTGAGATAAGATGACTAGATTTTTCCTCAAGTGCAACAGGCCTTCAGAACAGAGGTGAACTGTGTGGTAAAGATTCCATTCTTGCTGGTTCACTTTTTTCCTTCTTTGATTCAATGATAATGTATACGTGCCTGTCTTGTGTGCACAGTATTGCCTTCAGGTAGATAATGGAACATCTTGTGTGCACAGTATTGCCTTCAGGTAGATAATGGAACAAGACCATTCATAAACTGAGCCACACACCTTAGACTGTGACCTAGAAATAGCTCTTCTTTGCACCAAAAGACTCCTCTTCTGCATGCCTTTGACATCAGTTCCCTTGACTTGCTTTGTCTAGCGGCTGCCTTGGTAGCCATCCCATGACAAACACCAGGAAGACCTGAAAGATTAAATTACAGGATAAAATAATCCAAAAAGACATAAACCAGTATAGAGATTTAGCTAAGTGTGGAGTGGAAAAACAGGGGGAAACTGGGAAGAGCTATACCTCTGTGGATGTGTTCTCTCATCTCACAGGTCAGACGGTGAGTGCCCGGAAGATCTCATCTTAATGAGTGTGCACAAGTTCGCTCCTGGTGATTCACTTTAATGAGGTGGAGTGATGGTGGAGATTATCCAAGTCAGCTTTAAAACTACTACATGTGCTTGTATTAAAATGAACTCCCTTCTCTGGATATTTATCAGAGAAAATATCATTGTGGTCCTACAGCCAGAAGGATTCTGGGGACAGTAACCCAGGCTGTCAGAATCCACCAGAGGAAGGCAGGAATGTGAGAGATGTAGAGTGGGCACTAATCATCTAGCTGGTGGATGAACACACACTGGTCCCTGAGGCAAATAATTCAAAGGATAGAAGCCTCTGGTTCTGCTAAATGTCAGTCACTTACCGTGTGACTTTGAATACGTGGGCTTCTCTTTCTCTTAAAACGGGGGAGTTGGGCCAGAGGACCTTCAGGTATTTTCTACTTCAACCATGTCAAAATGAAAGTCTCCTAAGTTCACATACTGATTCATTTTGTTAATAATGAGGATCACCTTCCCAGCCAGGCGGCTCTGACCCAGATGCATGCATTACCGAAGGCGTCAAAGACTTATTATGTAAAACTCTTCTGTGAAGGAAGTCGTCTGCCTCAGAAGCCACGTGTGCACATATCACTTCAGATTAGGAAGCCCAACGATGTGGGGACCTTTGATGGCTGTATACTTAGAAGGGTTTGTCTCCCTTGTGGCTGGCCAGGGCAAAACAGTGGATGGCTGTTGCTAGGAAGTGAAACCATCCTGCTATTCAGTAAACTCTTTACACATACCTGTGAGCACATCACACACACAATTGACAGTAGGGTCAGCTCTGGAGCAGAGGCCTATCAGTGATAGTCCAGATGTGTAGTCCTGATGTGTCCAAGTATCATGGTTGGTTATGATGGAATTTCTCACAAAATAGAATCACCTGAGTAGGGGACCCTCATCCTAAGAACTGTCTGAATTGCCTTGATGGATGTGGGAAGAGCCGCATTGATCGGCACCTTCCGGTCTCGGTCTCGTGGTCTTCCGTCTTGCCACTGAGTTGATCTGCCCTGTTGTTGCTCTTGCTGCTGCGGCTGCTGCCTTCGTTCATCTCAGATCCAGCCTTTCCCGGACTAAGGGCCATCAGCTCTCAAGGCACACCTTACAGGTTTTCTGCACCAGATTGGGCTGTGGACTGAGCAACTACTGTTTCTGTTTGCTTGTTGGTTTGTTTTTGCCTCTCTAGTGAGTGACAGCCACTGTGGGCAGACTCCAACTGCAGAGAGCCCCAGCCCCGAGGACTGAGCAACTCCCAGGTTCTCAGCCTCAGATGTGATGTGCTGTCGCTATTTTAATGTAAGCTGACTTAATGGATTCTTTAATATATACACATTCATCCCACAGGTTCTGTTCCTCTACAGAACCCTGGCTAATACACCAAATGCACGTCCTCCTTTTTCTCTGTGTGATTTCTTGTATGTTTTTCCAAATTAATGCTCGGCCTGCTGTGTGGACTTCTAGGTCAGGCTCCGAGAATTTGTCACTTTTCCTGTGGCTGTGATAAAACAACTCGAGAGGGAAAGAACTCACCCTGGCTCACAGTTCGAGGGGATCATCCCATCATGGCAGGGAAAGACACAATAGCAGGAAGAAGCCAGGAGGACAGTCATACCACACCAGCAGTCAAAAAGCCCAGAGTAAACAGGAAGTGGGTTGGTACAGTAACAACCCAAGGCCTGCCCCCAAGTGGCCCACTTCCTCCATCAAGGCTCCACCTCCTCCGGTTTCCACGGGATTCTCAAACAGCGCTGCTAGGTGGGAGCGAAGTGTTCCGACACAGGAGCCTGGGGAGACATTTCACATTTTGTCCTTTATGGAATTTGCATACACCACTGGGGGACTCGCTGCTTTTGAAATAAATTCACAGAGGGATTCACACAATGCCAAAATCAGAATGTCGTTCTGCTGTAGAAATTGAGAGTGATTACAAAAGACACATTCCTGAGAAAGAAGTTATGATGTATGTTCTTAGGATAGCCACATATATTCCTAGTTTGTCTCTTTTTAGAGGTGTGTTGGAAACTACTCATCTGAAGTGAAATCTCACACTGTAATACAACACCTCTTAACCAAGCACAATGGCCACATCGTCTTTAGTCGTTTGCAAAGCTCCTGTCCATATAGCGAATCCCACCACATCTACAATAAACCTGTACGTTTGTAGACTGGAAACCAACTATCAGAGCAGTTATTTTAGGATCAGCTAGGATTGATGCATCTTCATCTGGACGCTTTATGACGACAACACAGATCTCAGCACACTAGACCATCCAGATTGGAGACTGATCCAAAGTTCCGCTTAGCAGACAGCCCGGCCTCACCCACCCAACTCTTTCTAATCCTGTCTTGGGTGGAGCACTTTCTCTGAAACACAGGACAGACCTGTGTTTCTTATTCAAATCACTGAGTGGGATGCCCGGGAGGACCACAGGGCTATTCCCTGTGTGGCTCATCTTCTGCAAGAGGCAAAAGATTATTTCTTTCCTTCTTCGTTAGGACAAGCTTGTTGGGACCCTGGTGACACCCAGCTGCCACTCTTCTGCATTCCTTCAGTCACTAAAGAACAGGTTATTTTACAGAAACATAAAAAGCAGGAGACATGATTCCTAAATAATGAAGGTGTTTGAGAGAGATTGATAGGCCGTTTGTGGCTTTACTTTCAGCAAGTATACAGCTAGGGATCGTTGATGCTGTATATGTATGTCATCTTAGCTGGAGAGGCACTGTCTGGACATGTTCTTTCTAGAAAATAGTCACCTCTGGCTTCTAAGTGAGGGAAGAAACAGTTATATGGTAATGGGGCTCCCCATGGAGGTTCTCAAAGATAGGTCTTGACTCCCAAACCTACATGTAGACACACAGTAAAACTGGAGTTGGGCTTTTCTTTTTCTTTGAAACAGGTCTTCACTTTGTAGCCTAAGCTGGTCTAGGTTAAGTCTAAGCTACTCAACCATGTGGCCCATGTACTGGCTTCAAATCACAATCCTACCGCCTCCGCCTCCTGTGAGCCAGCATTACAAGTGTGTGCCACCATGCCCATCTACAACTTCCTGGCCCAGAGTGCATCTCTCTCTTACATACACAAGCTACAGTGATAAAACTCACTGGCCCAGTATTTCAGGCAACCTGTATAATTTCATATCATTTGGATTTTGGGTGTAACTAGATTCAAGGTGAATTTCTGGGCTCCCCCATTTAATAAGAAAATACCTGGACTTCCTTGCTCAAGCAGCTTTTGACACTGTTCTTTTTACTCGGCACAATAACTTTTCACAAGGGTATGAGTCCTTCAGCTCCTCCATCAAGCACGTGTGTATGAAGTAGTGGGGTCAGCATGTTCAGGGGGTGAACGTGTCGAGTGCTACACCAAAGGCTTGGCACCTGTAACCATTGTCCTCCAAATATGATGTAGGTGTTTTTGTTTGTATTTCCAAGATAAAGATATTGAGGCGCATGGGAGTTACGTCACATGAGAAAGATCCAGAGCCAAAGTGTAAATCCTGGCAATTCCCACTCACAACAGCATGTATATGCAACTATATATGTACCTCCTTGCATCTCAGCTGTGGTATTAGAGGTAGACTAAGGGGAACAGGCTGAAGCTTGGCTTGATAGTCATTTTCTGCAGAGCAGATTCTGACCTCAGAATGCCCGGCCATAGCCCATGCTGAGAATTCTTCCTACAAGAAGCCAGTGAGCTGAGACTAGGGATCATAGCAACTAAATCTGAATGGTGTTTAATTTAATGGCCACACAAGATTGATTTTGTAAAGTCAGTCTTCTATTGTTAACTGCTTGGAATTTCTCTCTCTCTCTCTCTCTCTCTCTCTCTCTCTCTCTCTCTCTCTCTTTCTCTCTCTCTTTCTCTCTCTCTCTCTCCTACAAAGAAACTATTTCAGAAGTTTCAGAAGTATCTCTATTATTTCCTAGGTGCAAATCCCTTAAAGAGGAGAGTATACAAAACAGTGGCCCCGGTTAGCAGACCATCCTGCAGAAAGTTACCCGTTTCTCTTCCATCTGATGATGCAAATATACGCTCGACACTTTCCCAGAACTTATCAGCCTTCTTGTCTTTAATAATATGATTATAAAAACACACTCATTTTTAACATGCTTCTCTTTCTGTTGTTGCTGGTGAGACTGTTCCTATGCTGGCAACGGGACTGTAGGACATTATTTTTTTTTGTTCTTCTTGTTAAGCAATAAGTACATTATGCCATATTCTTCTCTTGCAAATGAAAAAAAAAAACAAATAAACTCAAGGACCTCAGACTACTTTGTAATCATGTATCTCAATCCCCAAAAACCCTCCCTCCCTCCCTTCCCTCCCTCTCTCCCTCCCTCCCTTTCTTCCTCTCTCCTCATCTCTGTCTCTCCTTAGTTATATTTCCCCACGTGGTAGCAAAACTGACTTTAGGTTTCAGTTTCACAAGATGCAGGGAATTCCAGGGATGGGAGACACTGCTGGTTGCACAAGAGTGGCCATGTGTTTAACACAAGTTGAACATGGTGCAGATAGTTAATTCTATTTTCTTGACTTTTTTTAGAAGTTTATTTTATTTTTTAAATTGTGCATGAGTGTTTTGCCTGCATGTATATTGGTGCACCACATGTGTGCAACTTCCTGGGGAGGCCATAGAGGGCACCAGGTCCTCTGGAATTGTTGTTACATGCTATTGGAAGCTGCCATGTGGGTGCTGGGAACTCAACCCTGGGCCTCTGTAAGAGCATCCAGTGCTCTTAACCACCAAGCCATCTCTCCAGTCCCAAGATGTTAATTTTATATTATATGTATGTTACACAGTTAAGGATAAAGGAAAATGAATAAGTAAAGGAAAATGGCTCCAGCCCCACATGATCCTTGTAGTCAATGATTCCAAGAACAAAAACCAAAGTGCAGAAGTGTGGGTTTTGGTGGGTTGAGGGGGGGGGGTACACAGACCGTAGTGCAGTAGCTTAGAGCATTTTCAGATAATTCTGATATCTGCCTGATCCATGTGTCTAGGACTGAGACATTCTGGTCACATGCCTGCTCTTATGGCAGGGAAGGCAGAACCACAGCTCTGTCAGGTGGTAGAGGATATGGTACCAAAGGAAAACTAGGCAAAGGAGAGGCCAGTGAAGCAATAGGTGACTTTAAAATACTCCATTTCAAAACAAGAGGCTCATCTTTGTGCTGATCTGGAAGCGCTCTTCACATATGAAGACTACGTATCTGATAGGATGGGCTTTTAAAGGCTTTGGTTGTCTTCTCACTTTTTTAGGGTACTTTATGTATTTCTCATATATCAGTGGGTTTCTTTGAGAACTGTCGGCTCTGTGAGTGCCAGGGCCCAGTGGCACTCCTCACCTCCATCCACTGACTCCCAACAACTACCTGCAGCAGAGCTCAGCTTCCTTGCTTACATCAAAGAGATCTCCAGGCACTGATCAATTTCCTCATCTACAGAGTGGGGTAACAATGCTAAAGAGTTTCCAGTTTTCTAAGAGAATACCCTTTTCTTCTGGATATGTGTGTTAAACCGTCAGGTGCCTGTGGTTTATTTTGAACTGGTTTGGAATGATTTATCTAAAAATCTAAGGAGAAATGGAGAGAATGCTTGGGTTAAAATGTTGATAGTAATGGATTAGAGGGATGGGCAAATGATGTTCAGTGCACTAACATTTCTACTTTTCTATAGTTTGGATTTTTTCCTAATTAAAAAGTTTAAAAGAGAAGAAGAAGGGGGAGAGGAGGAGGAAGAGGAGAGTGAGAACAGCGAAGAGGAGGAAGATGAGAAGATGAAAGGGAGGAGGAAGAGGAAGGAGGGGGAAGAGGAGGAAGAAAGGAGGAAGAAGAGGGAGATGAAGAGGAAGAGTAGGAGCAGCAACAACAACATCATCATCATCACCACCACCACCATCACCATCAGCAGCAGCAGCAGCAGCACAAGACCATTGCAGGACAACAGAGTTCTTTACCCTGCTTGTCTTTCTGTCAGACCACTAAAAGTCTGTCCCTGTGACCAGAATGTCTCAGTCCTAGACACACTGATCAGGCAGACACTGGCATCATCTTAAAATGCCCGGGTTTGGGCTCTGGGTGTAATGCTGGTTTATTCTCCACAGTTGTTCCCCCTGCCAGACTCATCACCCCAACAGAATATTTTGAGAGGCTGTAGGAGGTCTGAGTGATGCTCAGAGCCCTCAAAGCTTTATCTTTGGGCAATCCTTGGAAAGATATGCAAGGTGGTGGCCATGATGCTTTCTGACCCAAACATGGAGTTTTGAGGGTCACAGTTCTTTGGGAGAGCTGGTGTCTCATGTTTTTAATACTCCTTATTTTCACTCAGGATATTCAGGTCTTATAAGCATCACCATTTAGTTCTGCAAAAAGGACCCTGTTTTCCTTCTCTATCTGAGTCCACCCACCATCACCACCTTCAGATCTCGAAAATAGACATGATTCACTCAAGATTAATTCAGCCTTCAAGCAAACTCAAATATTATGCTTTTGGAGCCACATAGAAAAACCTAGTGCCCCTTTTATCTTTTTATAAAATATTTGGAAATTATTTATCTTTCATTACCATGTTAACAGATACTTTGGTTCATATGGAAGCTTAGTGGGACTATAATTCTCATTCTCTGTGTGTATACCTGTTGGGGCAGGGGTGGTGAGCAAGCCTTGAGTGATGTGTATTGTTGAGATGGGCACAGCCCCACCAAGGATCAAGGCCTCAGGCCCATGGGAATTTGTCAAAGCCTTCCTCTGATCTGAATGTGAGTGTTGGCAGTATGAGTAAAAACTACAGTTGAATCTTGCTCTTCACAGATGTTTACAGCTTGAGACCGCTTGCTCACAGAAAGCTCCTGCTGAGACTGGGTAACTTCTCCCCTCTGTGCTGTGCAGAGTAAAAGCAGCAAGTTCCCAGTTGCTGTAGGTGTGCTCCATCGGGGTTAGCACAACCCACCTGATCCCAGCTTCTCTGTGCATGGGTAACTAGGTGTCTCTGTATCTGTATGTCTGTTCTCTCTTCATTCCCTTACCACACCTAGTCAAGTCTCAAGGACCTCGATGTGCTAGATAAGTGGTGTGTGCATGCCTGAGTGCATGAGTGCATGCATGAGTGCATGAGTGCGTGTACATGTGTGCACAGATACACCTGCAGACGTGTACATATATGTGTGGAGGCAAGGGGTCAGTGCTGAATGTTCTCTTCTATTGCTCTCCTATGCGTTTTTTAAGGCTGGATCTCTCACTTAATCTTACTGATTCATCAAGGCCAATTGAGCTCCAAGGATGCTCCTGTCTCTGCCTTCCCAGTGCAGGGGTTTCAGATTCATGCAGCTGAACCTGGCTTTTGACATGAGTGTTGGGATCTGAACTTAGGTCCCTGTCTTTGCAAGACAAGCATTTTTTTGACTGTCATATCTACAACCTCCAAATCTCAATATTTTGAGATTAATATTTATACATCATTTGTGAATATTTTTTCCATTTGTTCTTAAATGTAAGTCCTCCATAGGAAGCTTTTCACTGCTGTGGGATGTTCTGTATGGCAAATGTGTTGCTGATTAGTCAATAAATAAAACACTGATTGGCCATTGGCTAGGCAGGAAGTGTAGGCGGGACAAGGAGGAGAATAAAGCTGGGAAGTGGAAGGCTGAGTCAGAGAGACACTGCCAGCCGCCACAATGAGAAACAGCATGTGAAGATGCCGGTAAGCCACAAGCCACGTGGCAAGGTATAGATTTATAGAAATGGATTAATTTAAGCTGCAAGAACAGTTAGCCTGCACGGCCTTACAGTTTGTAACCAATATAAGTCTCTGTGTTTACTTAGTCGGGTTTGAGCAGCTGTGGTACTGGCAGGTGAGAGAGATTTGTCCTGACTGTGGGCCAGGCAGGAAAACTCTAGCTACATTTCACTATGTATCTCAACATGCTGTTTCTGCAAACATGCAGTTGTCTTTCAACTTAGGACCTTGAAACTCCCTCCAAGCAGAAATCTGCTAGGTTCTGCTCTGGGATGCTTTGACCTGAGGGTCCATGGTGATGGAGAGAAATGGTACAAACATGTGTGTGCCAACAATCTGGACTCTCCAGACTCCTTCTTACCAGCCTCTGATGCTATTTTTAGACATTTCTTCTGGTTACTAATTATTGTTCCATATGATGACTACACCCTCTGGTGTGTAGTTAAATTCCTCTGGTGTGAATTAAAATTCCAAACGGATCTCCACCTCTGCAGCCAGTGTTTTCCCCCATGCTTCTGTAGCAAATACAAATTCTGCAGATTCATTTTTAATAATTCCCTGAAAAGGAGGCCAAGGAACCTTTTGTCAACAGTTCCTCCAGGGCCAACTGGAGAACTGATTTATCTGTCTCTGGGTGGTGCCAGGAGTGTAGAGGTTGCCCAGGAAAGCTCTGTGGAATGACTGCTTGTCTGTATTCTAGAGTCTCTGGAACAGGAAGTGAGGCCTCATCTATCTAAAGTGGCTTAGGTGCCATTCAACGGACACATAGTTTGACTAAGGGTCACACATCCCGTCTTGTTTGCTTCTCTACCAACTGGCACCTCCCCCAATGCTGAGAAATGCTACCATAGAGCAGAAAGACCTAGACGTTTCACAGTGTTTAGGTCCTGCGGTTATAACCCCGTTGTCTGGGAGCTTGGGTGAACTGCTTTTTCACTTTTCTTCTTCCTCATAAAATGGAACTCATAAAAAAAAAGTGATGGTAGGTACAGAGTATAGATGGCAAGGACTTTAAAACTTGTGTTTTCTCCCTACATACAAGTTCAAGAGGTGGGAGGGAGAGGCAATGTTGGTGGTGGAATAAACAAAAGCTAGCCTGTGCACTCTACACGTTCATTCATTTCATCACTCATTTAGTCATTCAGTATACCTAGACAGCTGTCTTGGTATTGTGCTTTGAGATGATGCAATGGTGAACCATCATTGTCAACGTGATGAGATTTGGGGGACACACCTCTGAATGTATCTGTGAAGGCATCTCCAGAGAGGTTTAACTGAACAGAGAAGACCTGAATATGGGCAGGACCATCCAAAGTGTTCACTTCCCTATGAATTCATGCTAAATAAAACAGAAAAAGGATAATGAGCTGAGGTCCATGGCTCATCTCTCTCTATGCCTCCTGGTGCAGTGTGACCAGCTTCGATGTTCTCACCTCCATGTCTTCCCACCATGATCGACATCTCCCCTGGAACTATAAAACCATACAAACCCTCTTCTCCCTCCCTCCCTGAAGTTGCTTTTTTTGTTAGAAGGATGAGAAAAATGAGCCTTATCTCTGACACCCTTAGAGAAAGTTGGGGGCGGAGCTTAGCAACAAGATAAGGCAAACTCAGAGGCCAAGTGCTGAGCAGATCAAGTAGGGCTGGGTTTCTGAGGCCAATCATGCTGATTGGCACCCTCACCCAGCCCCAGGATCCTGGTTCCTCTCTCGCCTGGCAATGAAGCAGATTTTGCTGAGCCTGGTTTTGCTGGCTGACATAGGGATCTTAAGATGAAGGAGGCTTATCTTGCCCCAGCTTACTGGGTGGATTGTGGAAATGTCTGAGACCTGCTTCTCTGTTGACATTTCTTCAAAAGCTTTTGAGGGAGGAGAAGATGACCTCAGACCAAAGCTGGAGGAAGCCTGCCAGGCCTGCATGAGATATTCTTGCCTCTTTGGCAGGCTGGGATTCGTCAGGAGAAACTCTGTGCTGTATGGCTTAATCTGTGACTTGCAAAGTGTTCGCTTTCCTGTGAACTCAAAGTGAGTGTGCCCTTTTACTTTGAGTACAGTAATTGATAGAATTCTTTAAGCCATCTGTTTATAAGGTCATAATTTTTGCTTCAGACCGATTAAATGTAAGTAGAAGTAAATAACATCATGAATTATTTACAAAGGCAAAGTTTTCAGGCTAAGAATATTAGCCATCCCTGCTTTTCTTCTTTATTCAATTCGATCCTCGGCTATCCTTACCTTTAACTGTCCAAGGTAAATATGGAAGTCTTCATTTTGTGTGGAAGTAGAATTTGTATTTGAGAGGTAAATATTTTGTTCAAGGTCACTCAGGTAGTAAATGGCAACCCGAGATCTGCCTCATCCCCAGCTCACAGTCTACACTGGGCTTTCTGCAGTGTCTGTGCTACAGAAGAGGACTCATAAGTGTGTGTGTGTAACATATGTGGGGTGACTTATCGCATGAGTATGTGCGGAGGGCCACAAAAAGCCAGCCCTCGGAGCAAGTCACTATCCTAGGAAGACCATAAAACGCTTCATAAGCCAACGATCCTATTTCAGAAGCTAGGACAGTAAGCTTGGAGAAGCTGTGTCTTGTCCAAGGTGGAGGAATGGCAAAGTTAAGAGAGATTGAAATGCCTACATAGTGCCTTTTGTTCAAATGAGAACGTGTTTCATTGTGTCCTGGCGCTAGAGTTCCATCCACAATAGTCAGATAATTTATAGGGTAACTAGAAAGTAAAAAGAGAAAGGTTTTTATTGCTGAGGGGACACTGACTCCAGAACCAGTTTATACCAGATTAGTTGACTCCAAATAGTCTCCTGTCTCAGATCAAGTGTTCTGTTAAAAGTCAGATGTAAGTGGCTGACACTCAAAAAAGTTCATCTTTTCCCAAGTTCAAGGCCAAGGTGAGGAAGCTTGGGAAGAAGGCAGGTAGAAGGGCAGTGTGGAAATGCTGAGGATGCTTGGTGCCAGTGGTTATGGACCAGCCCAGGTGCTTCCCACACCAATCCACGTGTCTGGGTATTAACAGTCATCTGTTGATACATTGAACTATCCAAAACTTAGTGCCATTTGAACAGTTTCTTTGGTTTCTGATCATGAGATGGGTCAAGAATTCAGACATGGCCTGGTACGAATGGCTTGTCTCTGTTCTGGGATGGCTCAAAAGGTTAGAGGCTGTTAGGCATCTTTGTCTCCTCATGGACTCTTCAGTGGCTAGCTGGGGCTTCTTGCAGTGCTAGGACAGGTCTGCTTTTTACATGAATATTTAGGGTTCCAAAAGACTAAGCCAAATGCTAGTTTCAGATCACACCTCCCAAGTTCTTATGTCACAGATACTGTAGGCTAGCCAAAATTCAAGGAGAGAGGCACTAGACTCCAGCCTTCCATGAGAAGAATGTCGAAGAACCAGAGTTACCTTTAATCTACTGCATTATAGCTCAGGAAGATGACATGAAGACCATGTTTACTTCAGGTTCTGTGTTGAAATGAGCCCATGCTTGACCAGTCACCAAGTCCCCATAAGCCAAGGGATTTGGGGATTCCCAAGACATGCATAAGGTAAAATCATAAGACAAGTTATGGCACATAATCAGTACAATAGAGCAGAGAGAGGACAAGTCTGAAAGCCAAGGTATGTCCTAGCTACTGATGTCCACTTAAAGTCAAAGTTTCCAAGTCCCTGAAATGGGGTTGATCCTACCAGCTGCATGGGGGTGGGAGTGGAGATCTCACAAGACTAGTCCCCCTGGAGCAAACTTGGAAACTCAATGTTTGTCTAGATATTTCATGAGTGAAAAGAGAGGGCAGGCTTGGGGAAACCAAGACAGCCAGGGCCAGGAGGACCAAGAAGAGTGAGACATCAAGCCTGGGGAGTAACTTTATCTTAACCCTGAAGAAGAATGTAGCCACATCACAGAGGCAGAAGGGAGCTGGAGGATTTAGTCTCCTAAGGCGTTTACATTCCCACCCTTCTGTCATTAGGTAGAGGCTGACCCGAAGGGCTATAAATTCTCAGGCACTGTTAGAAGCACTTGAGATCAGATAAACGTGCTCTAGCCACAGAAGGGCAGTTCTCTAGCCTAAGACAGGAGGCTCTTTCAAAGCGAAAGCTGTGGGAGAAGCCAGTGTGTAAGACAATAAACACACTGGAAAGTATGTAGCAAATAGCTACGATGGTGTATATAAATTGTTCAGCTCAGTGTGTGGTCCAGGAGCCCTTCAATAAATGGTAATAAGCCCTATGTTATTTTTTTTCTGATGGTGTTGTTGATAAGTAGTATAAATTATTTTGTTCTTCGACATTCTGAAGGAAGTAGGATATATTAGGTAAACTCCAGCTGCCCTCAAATCCCGGGCTCTGTTTAGCTCTGGTAGTCTCCTGGGCCCTATTACAGCTGTGTGTATCATCTGCTGCACATCACTGCTTTGATGGAAAGAAAGCTACCTTTCAGAACTCCAAGCCAGGGTGAGATTTCCACTTACTCGTCCTCCGCTGCCAGTCACGCTGCTCCTTAGTAGAGAGGGCACATCAGCCTCACCAGCTCCCCTCCATCAGGCTCCCCTCCAACCAGCTCCTCTCTGCCCAGTTCACCTTTACAGCTTCATTACTGCCCTTTGCTGTGGGAGAGGGAACCGGCTTCCACATCTGAGGTCTCATAAGCATCAATTGGGGCTTTCTGATGGTGCTCACTACCCAACGTTTACTTTTTTCCCCAGTCATGGATACTTTAAAGAAATGCCGGCATGCTCAGGCAATCTTGATCTCTTTTTCTCTGTGAAATATCTTCAGAGCCGTGGTCCAAGTGTATCTGGAAGAGAAATCTCCACAGAAATTGTGTGCAGTCCTCTTAATACTGGGTAAATCTAAGACCACCTCATCTTGTGGGTTTTATAAAGGATGAGATTGAGGGAAAAGACACTTGGAAGTCCAAATCTCTGTCTTCGTTTCTGTGCCTGCACTGCAATCACCAAGAGCTGGATTCTGCGGGGACTTTCTGGTGGACTTCCTGTGCCTCGACCTATCTTTGTTGTGTGGGTTTTTCACAGCATGAAAGTCAGGTATATGAAGTATGCAGGCATTCCAAAGACCAGGAAGATAATGAATGAATCAGCTCAGATGACAGTGGATACCAGTTCCCCTGCGGCTGTCAGCATCATCATGGCCTTTGCATTCTAGAAGAGACACCATCCCTCAACGTGTGAGCCGCAGTAAAGCATCTCAGCTTTCCTTTACCACTGCATCTGGATTCACTCACCTTTGTGGTAACCAATCACCGTTAGACTGAAAGGAACCCCACCTTAAATACTGCTCACCACTTTCATTGTGACAGAATTAATCCCTCCAGTTTTTCCTCCATGATATTGTAATCCACAATCAGCAGGGACCCCTGCTTCCACCTTGAGGTATCTCTTCAAACCAACTCGATGGAGTTGACAAGGTGCTCCTATTAGCCATTACTCACAGTGTGGTAGTCCTTGGCCTAAACCCTCAGTGACATGCTTTACACATAGCAGCACGTGCTCTGGTGATTACCCACAAGGCTGCACTTCCTGGCTCCCTGGTTCTTCCTTGCCAACCTCTTCTGCTACTTTCCCCTCTGTTCCTATTGTTCACCCACCTGGAGTCATATTGGCTTCTCTGCTGGGGTGCTTTCCACCCAGATACCATCCCAGCCTACCCCATTACCCACTTCAGGAATTGGATTCTATGCCGCCTTCACCAGTAGATTTTATCATTATTACCAGACACCAGACGGAAACAACTTAAAGAGAGAACACAGTTATCTTGTTTACATTTTCAAAGGTTTCAGTCCATGGTTCCTGGACCCATGGGCATCAGCAAACCATCACTTTGACAGGACTGTATTCCTTTTGGACAGGAAGCAGAGAGATGTAAGATGAATTGCTAAACGGTCTTATTAATTAAAAAAAACTTGGAGCCAGGTATTGGGATTAAAACTGAGAGATCAGAGGAATAGGACAAACCGCAGCCAACCTCACCTTACCAGCCTTCAGCCTCCAAAGAGACTTACTTCCTGTATACCCACGCCTACATGCCTTTCTGTCCAGGCCATCTCACTTCCTCTCCCCGCCCAGCTACATCACTTCCTCTTGCTGCCAGCTCTGTCACTTCCTGTCTGTCTGTCCAGATCTCCATACCTTTATGGTTAACTGGTATTGGAATGTAAGGCATATGCCAGCACACCTAGCTCTGTTCCCAGTGTGGCCTTGAACTCACGGAGATCCAGATGGATCTCTGCCTCCTGAATGCTAGGATTAAAGGAGTGTGCTACCATTGCCTGACTTCTGTGTTTACTATAGTGGCTGGCTTTTTTCTCTGATCCTTAGATAAGCTTTATTGGGGTACACAGATAAAATATCACCACAGAGAGAGTCAGGAAGGGGGCCAGTGACAAGATAATGCCAAGGACCTGTGCTTAGACACTCACTTTCTCCAGGTAGGCTTCACTTCTCAAAGTGTCTAGAGCTTCCCAATGTAGTAACACTAGCTAGGGCATAAGGTTTAACACGTGAGCCTGGGGTTGGGAAAGCATTTTGCATTTGTGTTCTTGGTTGTCAGCTAGACTGGACTAAGAGGGGTCTCTGAGGGAGTTGAAGATTAGATAGTTGTAGTTACAGTTTTCCTTGTTAAGAAATTTCAGAAAAGAAACTCACTAAGAGGTGTAAAGTGTATAAATTTGAAAAACATCATAAGGTAGTTTTCTGTTGGTAATATAAGTTAGGATAGAAAGTGAATTAGGTACATTTAGGACTTACCAAAATAGGATAGATAATGGAGTATTTTCTCTGAATTTGTCAAATGCAAATGGACTAGACATTGTTGATGTATTTATTGCTTGTATATATGGTATATAGTTATTATACTTATTGTATGTAGTTTTTCTTGTATTAGTTATAACTTTTTAAAATTTTAGACAAAAAGGAGAAATGTGGTGATGTATTGTGTCTCCCAATATACTGTGTCCCCCAATAAAATTTCTGAGGGTCAGAGGAAAAAGCAACCACTATAAGTAAACAGAAGTCAGGCAATGGTAGCACATGCCTTTAATCCTATCATTTGGGAGACAGGAATCTGTCTGTACCTCTGTGAGCTCAAGGGGAACAGAGCCGGGCATGGTGACTCAGGCCTTTAATCTCAGCACTAGCCATAGACGGCTGGAGGTCTGTACAGACAGACAGGAAGTGACAGAGCTGAACAGGAAGAGGAAGTGATGTAGCTGGACTGAGAGAGCAAATGAGAGAGCAGAACAGAAAGTCATATAGGCGTGGGCATACAGGAAGTAAGTCTCTCTCTCTCTCTCTCTCTCTCTCTCTCTCTCTCTCTCTCTCTCTCTCTCTCTGGAGACTGAGGTGTTGGTGAAGTGAGGTTAGCTTGTGGCTTTTCCTATTTCCCTGATCTCTCAGGTTTTCACCCCTATATCTGGCTCCATGTTTTTTATTTAATAAGATGGTTTAGCAATTCATCTACAGTCTAGGGCACCTGTGTGTCTGTGGGGGCATTTTCAGTAATGATTGACAGACGGCACACAAGACTGATGGAGTTGATGATAGAAGGAAGCCAGGGCAGGCTGTGTGAGTGAGTGGGCTGGTGCCTTTCTCACTGGGTCAGTGGCTGCTGCCATCATCGGCTGCCATCCAACTCCAGTTTCTTTGGCCATTCCATATGGACTGAATGCAAGTGACTCTCCAGGGAGCACCCATGCCATCTGTGCCAGGTTGGGGCTGCTGGGACATGGAGCTGCTTGGATTGAGCAGCTCTTGGCGTCTCTGCCTCTCCAGCACGCCGACTGCCATTCCTAAACTACCTGGCCCCTATTGGGTAAGTCAATCCAATTGTCCTTCTACTGTTTATATTCCAATGGTCTCTTCCTCTGGAGAGCCCCAACTAGTGTAACATTCAAATCAAAGCACTACCTCAGTGAGATCCTAGCTTGCTTAGCCCCCTGTGTTCCCTTCTGTAGCTAGAGTTTTCCTGCCTGGCCCACAGTCAGGACAAATCTCTCTCACCTGCCAGTCCCACAGCCGTCAGACCCAACCAAGTAAACACAGAGACTTATATTGGTTACAAACTGTATGGCCATGGCAGGCTTCTTGCTAACTGTTCTTACAGCTTAAATTAATCCATTTCCATTAATCTATACCCTGCCATGTGGCTTGTGGCTTACCGGCATCTTCACATGCTGTTTTTCATCATGGCGGCTGGCAGTGTCTCTCTCTCAGCCTTCCACTTCCCAGAATTCTTCTCCTCCTTGTCCCACCTATACTTCCTCCTGCCTGACTACTGGCCAATCAGTGTTTTATTTACTAACCAATCAGAGCAACACATTTGCCATGCAGAACATCCCACAGCACCCTTCTCTGCTTTGGTTTTCCCAGAACTCTAGCCACTATTTCCTTTGATACATAGTTTCTGACTTGTCTTATTTCTTGACTCTATTAAAATGTAAGCTAGATGAAGACTTGGGTTTTATTACATTTATTTACTTATTGTTTGTTGTCGGGGGTGCACACATGGCACCCATGAAGAGGTCAGAGGACAACTTTTGGGAGTCACTTCTCTCTTCCAACTGTGTGGGTCCCAGGGAATTGAATTCAAGTTATCAGGTTCGGCAGCATACGCTTTTACTCGCTGAGCCATCTTGACACACTATATTTTTATTTATTGGTGTATGTTCCTCCAGAAAATAGAATGATACCAGCATAAAATATGTATTCTATAGACACTCGGGAAATGCAGAGGACCGAGTCGATGAGAGAACAAACACGTGAATGAGTGAAGCAAGGTCTGTCAAACGGTCCTCAGAAACTCCTTGTAACTTAGGGGAAGGGCTGGACTCTGCTGGGAGAGCATCGTTGGTCTGCCTTGTTCTCATAAGGATAGCATCCCAGGTATGGGAGGGAGTTGGTTTGTCCATTCCTCCTTCCATAGATGAGTTAGAAGGTAGGTAGGCAGGCATTGCTGTGTAATAGAAAGAGTAATGAGCCTAAACCTCATGACCTAGTTGTGTGATCAAAAGTGACCCACTTGAACTCCCTGCAATAGCGTTCTTTCTATAACTTGAGAGAACTAGAGTGGTATGCTATCTCTAACATCCCCTCCAGACCTGAAGATTCAGTCTTTGCTCACCAATCA
Organism: Peromyscus eremicus; assembly: GCF_949786415.1. NCBI lineage: Eukaryota > Metazoa > Chordata > Mammalia > Rodentia > Cricetidae > Peromyscus > Peromyscus eremicus. The sequence goes on along the minus strand of NC_081422.1, from coordinate 98,079,492 downwards.
TGCTCCACTGGATTTGGGAAAATCCTCAGGATGGCATCCCATGCCTTGAAAGTGAGGAGAAATGATATGACAGAGGAGGAGACAAGGGCTCTGTGCAACCTTGAACAGTTCTGAACATGGGATTCTCCTCTGTAGAGTGCGACCACTCATGTTGCAGCAGGGGTCGAATGTGACTGGGAGGTATGTGAAGGGAGCTTCTAGGGCACTGGAAAAGCTACTTTGTGACATCAGATATGGTTATGTGGTTGTGTCCTTCTGTGGAACTGCATGTCCTTCAGGTACGTGTTTCTATACGTATATTACACTTTTAAAGGTTTGTGAAGGTGCTGGAGAGAGAGTTAAATTGTTATAGTGCTTGCCTGGAGCAGAAGGATGGATCCTGTTTTCCTGTCCATTCTGTTAGCCTGTGTCTTTTCATTGGCAAATTGAGTCCATTGCTATTGAGGGATATTAATGACCATTGATAGTTAATTCCTGTTATTTTGATGTTGTTGATGCTGGTGGTGATGATGTCAATGTTTGTGAGCGCGCGCACGTGTGTGTGTGTGTGTGTGTGTGTGTCCCTTCTTTGGGTTTTGTTGGTGTGAAATTATCTATTGCCTGTGTTTTTGTGGGTGTAGCTAACTTCCTTGGGTTTTTTCCTTCTAGTACCTTCAGTAGGACTGGATTTGTGGATAGGTATTGTTTAAATTTGACTTTGTTATGAAATATCTTGTTTTCTTCATCTATGGTGATTGAAAGTTTTGCTGGGTATAGTGGTCTGATCTGGCATCTGTGGTCTCTTACAGTCTAGTCTGCAAGACATCAGGCCAGGCCCTTCTGGATTTTAGGGTCTGGTTGAGAAGTCAGATGTGATTCTAATAGGTCTGTCTTTGTATGTTGGCCTTTTTCCCTTGACACTTTTAATATTCTTTCTTTGTTCTGTATCTTTGGTGTACTGATTATTATATGGAACAGGGATTTTCTTTTCTGACCCAATCTACTTGGTGTTCTGTAAGCTTCTGTACCTTTATAAGCATGTCTTTCTTCCAATTGGAAAGATTTTCTTCTTTGATTTTGTTAAATATATTCTCAGGGTTTTTGAGCTGGGATTCTTCTCCTTCTTCTAATCCTATTATTCTTAGGTTTGGCCTTTTCATAGTGTCCCTGATTTTGTGGATGTTTTGTGTTAGGAATTTTATTAGATTGAACATTTTCTTTGATCAATGAATCTCTTTCCTTTATCATGTCTCTAACACCTGAGATTCTCTCTTCCATCTCTTGTATTATGTTGGAAATCCTGCAGAAGAAGGGGAGAAAGGATTGTAGGAGCCAGTGGTGTCAATGACACCACAAGAAAACCCACAGAATCAACTAACCTTGGCTCATAAGGGCTCACAGAGACTGAACCAACAACCAGGGAGCCTGTATGGGACTCACTTTGGCCCTCTGCATACATGTTACAGTTGTGTAGCTTGGTCTTCTTGTAGGACTCCCAACAATGGGAGCAGGGGCTGTCTCTGACTCTTTTGCTGGCTTTTGAGACCCCACTCCTCATACTTAGTTGCCTCACCCAGCCTTAATACCTGGGGAGGTGCTTAGTCTTACTGCAACTTGTTATGCCATGTTTTGCTGATATCCAAGGGAGACCTGCCCTTTCCTGAACAGTAAAGGAGGAGGATTGGATTGGGGCCTGGGGATGGAGGGTGAGAAGAAGAAACTCAGAGGAGAGGAGGGGAGGGGGAAACTGTAGCCAGGATGTAAACAAAATAAATAAATTTTTTAAAGATATTGAAACATATTTTAGAAAAAGACAGAAAATATCTATATAAAAGCTGAACTATTTGTTTTATTAAATTGAATAATGAATGATGGTTAAAAAAAGTGATTGATATGAAAACATGAGGACCTGAGTTCCATCCTCAGAACCCATCATACCTGGCTGGCATGGTATGCTCCTAAGTCCAGCATTGAGGAGGCAGAGACAGGTGAATCCCTGGGGCGTGCTTGCCAGACAGTCTAAGTGAGCTCGCGAGCTCCAGAGCTCCAGGTTCTGTGAGAAACCCAGACAGAAAATAAGGTGAAGAGCAACAGAGGGAGAATCTGACTTCAACCTCTGGCCTTTGCATGCATGCTCACACACATGAACATGTACACATACACATGTACCTGCACACACATGAACATGTATACATATATAGTCAGAGTTTACCAACAATTTCCAACCTAGGATAGTGTGTGTGCATATGTGTGTGTATTTATAGTATATAGCATATAGTATATAGTACATAGCACATAGTACATTGTATATCATACATAGTATATAGTATATAGTATATGTATGTTAGTGGGGAGAGGACTTCCTGTAGATAATTATTAAGGAAAATTTGAAAATTACCTGGACAAAACCAACAGATCACAATGATGATTTAAGTAAAAAGAGCAGGCTGGTAGAGGCCTCAGCTGCATACTTGTGTCAAAATTACAACGATAAGGCCCAACATGGCTCAACTTTGATGCAGAGGCATCCTTCTGTATGGATTCCCCTCTTCCCAATTTCTCCACACCTCCCTAAAGTCTCTGGTTTTTGCAGAGGAGTGAATCTGGGATGCTCCTGGGATTTCCAATGAGCTTCTTAAATCACCCGCTGTAATGGCCCATGACATCATTTCTAATCCACCTGTAGTGATGCTTTTAACATCTATTTCTATAACTGTTTTGATCCATAGAAGCCTCCAGGGCCTAAAAGGCCACATGAAAAGCAAAGGATAGATATAAAATGATGGTCCAAGCAGAAAACTTACAAGTAGAACATTACAGATAGTTTTGGACCAACTATCTGACAGGATTTGACAACTAAGAGGAGGGTACTTGAAAAAGGAGGTTTCTTACCCACTGTGGTACTCCAAAAGATTTACAAAGTCATTTTAAGCTCAGGCCTGACATTCACACTTCATCCATTATCCCTAGCAGAGTGAAATTCCTTCTACAAGGTTTCTAGTTATAGACCTAATTGCAGGATTCTCCCCACCCCCTTTTCTTTTAGTATTGAAACTTGGAGCTGAAGATAGCATGCTGGTTGTGGGAAGTCACGTAGTAGTGGGTCTGTTTTATGGACAGAAGATTCATTATTATCCATACTCAAGTTCATTCATATAATCCAGTAAGATGCCTTACTCCAGTCTCACACTGCCTCTATGATGCTTCTGCCTCTAAGACTTACATTGACTAGATATTAAGTCTCCTATATTTCTGCATAGATGTCTTAGTCAGGGTTTCTATTGCTGTGATAAAACACCACAACCAAGTGCAGTTTTGGGGAGGAATGGGTTAATTCCATGTAGTTCATAATTCAGGTAAGTCAGTTCAGGAACTCAAGGCAGGAACCTTGAGGTAGGAACTGAAGCAGAGACCATAAAGGAATGCAGCTAACTGGCTTATTCCTACATGGCTTGCTCGGCCTGCCTGCTTATAGCACCTAGGAACATGAGCCCTGGGTGATAGCACCCATAGTGTTCTGGGCCCTCACACACCAATCACTAAGAAAATGAACTATAGACTTGCCTATAAATCAATCTTATGAAGACATTTTCCACATTGATAGTTATGGTGATATTTTATTTGTGCTGAAATGTGATTTTATTTGTATGTTAAAGTTGCCTGGGGATCAGAGCTAATAGCCAGCCATTTAACAGAAGTGGGGCAGTGGTAGCCCACACCCTTAATCCCGATCACATGACAGGCAGAATATCTGTGTGTTCAAGGACACAGCCAGCATGGAGACACACGCCTTTAATCTCATTACCAACCATAGAGACCTGGAGGTCTGTATAGACAGGCAGTGACAAGGAGGTCATGTGGTTGGGCTTACAACCAATGAGAAGGCAGAACAGAAAGCCAATAAAAACACAGACACACAGGAAGTAGGTCTTTCTGAGGGGAAGGACGACAACAACAGTGAGGGTTAAGAAGGTGGTCTTAACTCTTGGCTGCTGCTCGATCTCTGGGCTTTTGACTCTGCATTTGGCTCTGTGTTTCTTATTTAATAAGACCATTCAGAATTACATCTACAGATAGTAGCCCTTCTTCCTGAATAACTCTAGCTTGTGTAAAGTTGACAAAAAACCAAACAAACAAAAACTAGCTAGCACAACAGGAAAGTACTTTCAAAACAAGTTGGTTGAAAATGTTACTCACTTATTTTATTCTCAAATCTGAAGCTTGAACAGAGCTTGGAAGGATTGTATTGTCTCCTTTTTATGCAACATGAGCTGTGATGTCTTGATAAAAGGATGATTGACATGCTTTCTAGTTAGCTCTTGCCATAGTTAGGATGCTAAATGGACCATGATGTGTTAACAGCCTGGTCTCTGGGGTGATATTATTGGGAAGTAGAGCCTGGCGGAAGGCTATTAGGTCATTGCACATATACCCTCAGTGGGGATTACAGATCACAGCCTCTTCCTCTTTTTCTTTTCCTCCTTGATGTGTGATAGAACCTGTTTTGATCCATCAGATGTTCCCGCCTTACCACAGGCCCAAAATGATGAGCCCAGTCGGGCATGGACTGGAATTTAGAAAATGAACCATTTTCTTAATAAATGCATTATATAAGGTATTTTATTATAGCAACTGAAAGATGACTAATACACACAGTCACACAACAACCAGGTCAATGCCTGTCCAATAGGAGCTCAGCTAGTGTTGTGGGGCTGAGGTCTCAGTTCCTCTGCATGTAGCCTCCTCACTTCTACTTGGACTTTGTTGTTGAGTTGCCAAAAGAGTGTCCCAATCAAAACGGTATGGCATTTTGTGACCTATCCTTGGAATCCAGGAGTTACTTCCGCCATACTTTTTCAGTTAAAGTAGTCAATGCCCTACCTAGACTTAAGAAGTGGAGACACAGACCCCATCTACTGATGAAGGAATGCCATGTACTGAAAGTGTGTGTGGAATGGGAGATATTGGTGCAGACATTGTTGGAGACTATAGTCTGTCACAGATGTTGAAGCAGTAGCTACCTTTGAAGTCTTACAATACGCTCATTACGACAGATGTGTGCATACGAGTATGAGGTGTTGACAGTATGCTCGTCAGGACAGACGTGTGCATGTGCATATGTAAATGAGGTGACTCGAGGTGCACAGGCTGGAGGAGAGCCTTGGTTCCTTGACCTCTTACATTCATGAAGGTATTTTCAGGCTGACCCTTAGTAGACAAAAGGATCAAGGGACTACTTCTGACCTCTCATTCTAACCCCTTCATCCTTTCCTCCTCAGGAATAAAGTATGGTAAAGTGTCAAGGCCACTGTATCAAAACTCTCCCTTGCATTTTCTCTCATAGCCCAAACAATGGGTACTTGTGTGAATCATACTGAAAGAAGACCCTGTAGATTCCGGCTCTGCAGGTTCACATCTTCCAAACCCACTAATATCTAGGTATTAAGTTAGAGTCCTACAGATCCCTAGATACAAAAGAAATGACCAGGATTTGTCATGTTTTTAAATCCCATCTTTTTTTTTTTAATGTGCATTAGTGCTTTGCCATGGGAAATTTCAGATCCCCTGAAACTTGAGTTACGAACAGTTGTGAGCTGACATATGGGTACTGAGAGTTGAATCCAGGATCTCTGGAGGAGCAGTCAGTGATCTTAACCACTGAGCCATCTCTCCAACCTCTAAATCCCATCTTATAAGCAACAAGGCAGATACATACCATGTGATGCTATGGTTGGCTCTTTGATACTATTGTCTCCCTGGTTAGGAACCCAGATCCCATAAAGTTACTATCCCTATGTCTTCAAGATATAGCTCAAAATTATTCTGTCACGAATATAGTAGAGTTTAGAAATGGTCACAGTTGAGATTATACTTCATTGCCTGGGTATTGAAAAGCAATAGGGACTTAAGGAAGAGGATTTGGGGAGTTTTTCTGAAGGTACAGAGGAAAAAAATGGGTCTATTTGATCCTCTCATACAGCTCCATTTAGTCTGTTGACCAGAAGACTCCAGATACTTGCAGGATGCTGTCACCTTTTCCCGTGGACCCCCTCAAGCTGCTTTATCTAAGGGTCTAAAACCACCTGCCACTGTGATGCTGTCGTCAGGCTGCATGTTCTGCAGACCCACAGCAGGAGATGAGAATGCTGAGGGAGCTCAGCCTTTTCTCCTGCCTCTCACCTGGGACACACGAACACTACAGGCTTCTCCAACTTCTTCCACTGAAGTTGGAGCCCTAGAAGGAGACTGGTCTGTTCTCAATTGGCATCCATTCACCATGCTGTGTTGAATGCCGGCTCTGCTAGGCACTGGGCTGGAAATTGGGCATGCGATTGTCAATAAAACACTTCATCTTGAGCTTCATACAGTTTAAAACTCAAATGGAAGAAGGACAAGAAATATGAAAAAATTCAATGTATAATTATAACCATGATAGATGATTTGAAAGACCTAACCAGAGAAACAGGGTAAAGCATATGAAACATCCATTAAAATAAGATCACATACTGTGTTACTCCAGCTAGCTTTCCATGGGGCTATAGCCCTATTTTGCCCATGCCCAATGCTGAATAATGATGGCCAATAACAACAGCCATGATAATACATTACGATAGTCCTACTACTCACAACAGCTAACACATACACAGCACTAACTATGCTCCAGGGACTTTTATACGTGACTTTTGTGTGTTGGCTACTTTTGCATCACTGTAACCCAAGGACTTGATAGTGCCACTTTATAGAAGGAAAGGTGTGTTCTGACTCACAGTTTCAGAAGTTCCAGCCTACTGTGGTAGAAAGGGCAGGGCAGAGTTCACAGGCTCTGCATACCTGCATGGCTGAACATGGGAAAACGCTTCCCTAAGCAGCCATTTTGCAGCACAGCATCCCGTCTACTCTCTCATTTCAGACACTCCACTTTGATATGAGATTTCATCCTTGTACCATGGAGCCTCTGGTGGGGTGGGCCCAGACCCAAAGGCACCTTTCCTGTCACTCCGATGACACGTGTAGATTCTCCTCAATGGCTCTAATCACTTTAACAATTACAGCTGATTTGTCCCCACTCGCCTGACCCACTACTTTCAGTGCTCCTAATAGCATGGTTTTAAAACTTCCTACTTGCTTTTTGCTTTCACTCCTCCTTTTAAATCTCACTGAAAGCAGTGATCAATGGCCACGCCAAAGCCTGAATGGTCTACTTCCTTCATTGCTCCACCAATAAAAAAATAAAGAAACATTTCTTTTACTTTGGTTTCACTCAAATTCAGAGATGATAGCCAGAGTCTTTACCAGTGTGTACCATGAATTTCTCTAGTCCAGTTTTCGCTGGTCACCATTACCATGTTGAAACGTCATGAGCACAGTTTACTGTCCCCATTTTTGTCAGCATTTGGGGCTATAAGACTCTCAATAGAATGCCCAATTTGACTCTGCTTACAGCATTCCGGGGCTTCTCTGACCTATAGTTCCAAAACCTTCCAGAGTCCTTCCACAAACCAGTTCCAAAAACCTAAGAACCACCCGTCCAGACTTAATAACAGCAATGATCCCACATCTCTGGTACTAAGATTTGGTATCAGTTACCAGAAATTTGGTATGTAGTTACTGTGATCAAAATACCTGACAGAAACAAATTGTGTGTATGTGGGCGGTGTGTGTGTGTGTGTGTGGGTTACTTTAGCTTATGACTTCAAGTTTCCATCCGTCATGGTGAGGAAGGCATGACACAGTTGATGATGGCCACAAATGTGACAGAAGCTCCCAATATAATGGAGGACCAAGAAGTAGCAAGGACATGTTGAAACTAGGGTCAACTACAACGTTCAAAGGCTCATCTTTAGTGACCTATGGTCACCATCCAGACTCTACCTCCTAAAGGCTACAGCCTTCCCAGATATAGCCATCTGTGGTGATATATTGTATACTCCAATATATTGTGTACCCTAATAAACTTATCTGGGGATCAGAGGACAGAGCCAGCCACTAAATTAGACATAGAGGCCAGACAGTGGTGGCACACACCCTTAATCCTATCACTCACGAGACAGATTCGTCTGGATCTTTGTGAGTTCAAGGCCACACTGGGAACAGAGCTAGGCGTGGTGGCTCTTTTATTCCCAACACTTGAGATCTCATGCCTTTGCTTGTGAAGTACACATGCTTTTAATCCCAGGAAGTAAAATGGCAGGGCAGAGAAAGGTATATAAGGCGTGAGGAAACAGAACTCACTTTCTTTCGGTGGAGGATTTTGTAGGGGTAAGAACTAGTGGCTTGCTCTCTACCTCTCTGATCTTTCAGCTTTCACCCCAATATCTGGCTGTGGTTTATTATTATTATTATTATTATTATTATTATTATTATTATTATAAGACCTTTTAAGATTCATGTTACAGCCATCCACTTAGGAAAAAATACACCCAAAATGTGAACTTGTTGAGGAACATTTTAGATTCAATCTGTAACACTCATTTAATATGGGGTGCTGCTAGTGGCCTACACTGCACCAGAATTTAAGGTCTGGTATTTTCAGCATCATGCATAAATGCAACCTTGATCAACCCTATCAAGAATCCATTCCTATCAGCTTGCTATCTTGTAGTCCTGGAAGATGTCATACAGTCTACTGGGGGAAGAATCAACATCAACCATCTCATTCAGCTGTGGAGCCTCTGTGTAATCACAGTGACCAATCAGGCAAGATGTGCCCCCTAGGACAACAGTGGCAGGTCTGTCACAGGAGTAACCAACCCCTTTCTCTCTGGATTTGATGCCCACTCCACAGGAGGAAATTCCTATCTGGTACTGTAAATCCAGTCCAAGCCTGTGAGCGAGGAGGCCATGGGTCCTAGGAGGGAAGCTGCTACTGTTGTTTAGCTAAGCAGACATGATTCACCCATCAAATTGCCTTTCAAACAACTTTTTATGCCCATAAGGTAGTGCTGCTGTTAGCTTTGGTTGGACAAACTTCTTCGTGTAGCTATCAGCAGTGACTATGTAGATAAACAACTTATCAAAATACTGAGAATAAATGACTGCTGGATGCCCAGCCATAAGTGGGACATCTATATTAGTCAATTCAAGGCTCTGGGGACATCACTGAAGAGGGGACAGAATGGCTCTAAGAGCCAGAGGAAGGGAGGAAGCAGTGTGAAATGCTGACCTCCTGGCACGACATGGTGGGTGCACTACTGAACCCCTAACAGGAGAGTTTACCCGCACAAGATCTGCACATGATCAGGCCTGTTGACACTCTATCACGGAAGTGGCGGGGCTCATCTGGGGCCCCAACGCTCTTTGAGAATCTACACGCAATTAAAGATTGATGGGGGAGGAAGAGATATCTCTTCCATGGTGTAGTAACTGGTAAGGTGTTTATGTTCCTGTAAAACTAAAGAAACTGAGTCATATGTGTGTGTGCACATACACACAAAAGTAGAAAGGGATCTAGCTTGTAGGAAGAAGTGAATTAATGGGGGGGTTAATGGTGGTCTATGATTGAAATGCACATATACATGTATGAAAATGTTATCATGAGACACTATACTACTATATGCTAATAAAAACCATTTATAAACACTCTATCATGGAAGTGGCGGGGCTCATCTGGGGCCCCAACGCTCTTTGAGAATCTATGCTAATAAAAACCATTTATAAACAATCCACTCCTAGCAATATTCAGCTGAAAAGAAAAATAACTGCTGCAAAGGTAGAGAAAATGAAATTTGGTTCGGAGACAAGAAAATCCCACAGAAGAGATAAACTTGGCTAGTCTTAGTTTTCTAACATGTTTTAGGAGATGCACCCTTTTTGTAAAAGAAATACTATCACTGGTAAATTGCAACACATAAAATCATTAAAAGATAAGGAATCTGGGTCTCCTCTTCTCCAAGGTCTGTATCTACCCTTTTCTTGGGGACCTAGGGCAGCAACCTGGAACCTTAAGGTACTGCATAGTTCAATTTTTAGACAATACACTAATAAAAAGCAATTGTGATAGCAGATTGACATTTTAAAAATCAGAATCCTAGTAAATTAGTTTGGCAATGATGCAAAATCTATGAATGAAAAAAAAATAGAAGAAACTCTAGTAGATTGTTGTAGTTCTCCTGACTGAGGTAATAATAATAATGTTCTCATTTGGATAATATGCTCTAATAATTAGAAATCTGTGGTGAACCTTATCTCACTTGCCATCACAAAAATCTCACATGATATTTAAGGGGACAGGAATAGTCTGTTCCTAGGAGCCACATGGAAATTAAGAAGCATCATTCGGTTCATATTATGACATAAGTAAGACCTTTATTCTAAAGCTGTAGCTTTCAGGTGTGGACAGAAACATGGGGTAGATATGGTGGTCCCCCATTTGTGGCTTCACTTTTGTTGTTTTAGTTACCCATGGCCCCAAAATATTAAATGGAAAATTCCAGAAATAAATAAGTATAATTTTGAAATTGCCTGCCATTTTGAGTACCATGGTGAAATCTATGCATCAGTTCCACCTAAAAGGAATAATCATTTTTCCAGAGTATCCCCATCATGTGGGCTACCTGCCTGTTAGTTCCTCAGCAGCCATTTTACTTATAAGATGAATTTGTTTAGTATATCAGGGATTATGTTCAAGGAGCCCTTATTTTGCTTAATAATGGCATAAAGCATAAGAGTAGTAACACTGGCAACTGGAATATGACAAAGAGAAGTTGTAAAGTGTTTGCTTTAAGGGGAACCATGAAAGTAATCCACTTTATGAATAAAGGGAATAAATCGCACACTGGAGGTGCTCATATCTACGTACAATAAGACATTGTTAGGAAGGGAAATCACATTTACATAATTTTATTGCTGTGTATTGCTATAATTGTTTTATTTCCTTGTTGGATGTTGCTGTTAATCTCTTGTTAAGTGTCTAGCGTAAAAATTAAACTTCATCACAGGTATGGATATGTACAGGAAAACTAAAGTATACGCAAGGATCTGCACTGTCTGTGGCTTCAGGCACCCACATGAATCTTAGATAGCACCCCCAGAGACAACCGTGTTATGAGACTTCATTCTGCCTTTCATTCGGACTACTGATCCTGTTAGCCTTACCATCCTCCCAATTTGTGCAATATCATTACATGATTGTGGTATTATTATTATTAGAAATAATGACTCATTTTTCTTTAATTCTGATACTTATTTCACTTTTCCTTTTTACTGATATCCATCAAATTTTGTGAGTTCTGTTTTCAAAGTACATTAAGAGTTCCATCATTTCCACTGCCATCATCTTGGTTCAAGACAACACCATTTCTTGTCTGAATTACTCCAGTAGCCTGCCTTCCCCATCTCTGTCCTTCCCCTTCTCTGCTCCCTTGAAGTCTATCCTAAACACAGCACCCAGAATAATTCCATGAAAAGGTTAGATAATAGACGTCCTCTTATCAAAACAATACAATGAATTATCATCCCAAGAACAAAATCCAAGGTGCTTAGTATTCTAAGTGCTGTGTGTGCCTCTCTGTATAGTATGATAGATTCACTTTCATTGTTACATATTCTATTGTGTGAAAATAACTTCTTTAGTAATCCATTCTTTAATCTGTGGACCTTTTGGAGGATCTCTTGTTTGTTTTGCTGTTATAAATAACGCTGCCACAATAGGAAATGCTAAGGGAAATTCTTGGGGATTATAGGAAACAATAAAAGATATGAATTCAGAAATTCGGGAAGGGAGGAGTGACTCCTCCCTTCATGGTAAAGAGCACATCTACAAACCATCTACTAGTGTAAGTAAGTCCACTTGTCTGTGTGCATTTTTTTTCTGGGGTGAGGTACTATTCATCATTTTCTCTAGCTCCTCTAAGATGTCTATGATTTAAAACCAGTGTATACAGAAAGCAAAATCTAGGTCTGTGTGGGTTTGATCCATGAGCTTTTTAAAATAGCTCAAATATCTTAACTCTGTATCAAAGTATTAGAGGTGGTTGGGGATGGTAATTCTCTCTCTCTATTCTACGTACCTAGGTTTTATTTCCCTTGAATGTCTACTCATTTGACATGACACCTTTTATCTTAAAATAAATGAGGTACTAGTGTCTCTATTTCTATCTGATGCATAAATAAAGAGCACTGGGAAGATGTTCAGAGAGTCCAAAATCACATTTTAAGTTGGAAAGTGACATCTCTTTGGCCTCACAGCATCACCGCAAAGGCTTTCAAGTTCAAAGAACAACCACCTACACATCACACGTCTCCATGTTTATCCTGCCTCCCTCTGTCTTGCTCCCTCTCACCCACCAAATATAATTCCAAATTCCAGGGCATTTAGGAAGAAAAGAGAAGAACAAGAAAAGTCCTTTCACTAATACATAAAAGAATAAAAATGTCCCAAATCTAGCAGAGTCTACAAAAATTAGAACTTTCTAATGATGGTGCCAATGACTACTCATAAAGACAGGGAAGAAAACTAATGAAGATTTTTTTTAAATAGACAATTTTTTAAAATCCTCAAAACAAAAACATTTTTATGTCCTAGAATGTATGTAAATAAAATCATATGTGTACATATGACATAGAATGGTGGCAAAATTATCCAAGAGACAAAAGAGACTCATGGGAAGGGGGAGAGGGAGAAGTGTAAGCCATTGAGAGTTTGCTCAGAGTGTACTATTTATTGACATGAAAATGGCTCTGGTGACCTAGCACAATAAAATAAAACAAACACTATCATGAATGTAGGAAAACTTTCCATGAATGTAGGCATTTTTAATTGGAATAATTTCTTGGCCTTGAAATAATGAATCTGTGTGCTGAGACGGCAAAGCAGGGGATGACGGTTATGACCTCAATTTCATCCTGGGGAAAAGGAAACAGGGTCTCAGTGTTGCCAGGGGCAATTGCCAAGATACCAGCCCTGTGGGATCCTGGGCTCTGAGGATTCATCTCTCAGGCCTGTGGGTAGATCAATGACCCGTGCACACTCCATGCTTGTGGTCTACAAGAAAGAGGTCAGACACGGAGAGAGGGAGGAAGGGGTGGACCTGGGGAAGGGAAAAGAGCACACAGGAGAGTTCCTGCTCCCTGCAGCCATCCAGAAGTCGAAATCCTTGGACTGCTTTCAAGTAATGACTTCCAGAAATTATTTCTAGTTTTTCTTCTTTTAGATCAAAGACGGTGACTTCATTTAAAAAACAACAGGTTTCTGTATCCTAACTCCTCCCTGGCCACTTGTGCCGTGGGTTCCTTTAGAGAATCGGACTGAATAGATTTTTGTCAAGCAGAATTCTAGGTGGTTTTCCCTTAAGAACTTTCATGTGTAGATATAAGACAACCCGTTATTGTTTGGTTCTCTTGGCAGTCTGAAAGTGAAAATGATTTTGTTAAGGGACCCCAAATCTATCTCTCCTATTTTTGCTTCTTTAAAAAAAAATTGAAACATTGCAATTATACTGAAATGTGCACAGGAAAACTTCACAGATCATGGGAAATTAAAATCAAGTTACCCTACTTGGGTTAGGAAGAGAGGCTTGGGGGTCCCTCCTTATTGTGAGTCCATCTTTCTCTTTGAGCAGCCACTATTCTAAATGTTCACCATTCACACCTTTGCTATTCTTTATAGTTTGACCACCTAATTTTGTATTACTAAGCACCATAGTTATGGCCAATTAGACATTGTATACTCCATGGTCCCTAATTTAACACTCATACTCAACAGTGTCTTTAGCATGCATCATATTGTGGCAGTTTTCTAAATTTGATTGTCGTTTGAGACTGTATCTCTGTTTATTTATGCATTTTCTTATTAACAGACATCTGGTTCTTTCCAGCTAGAGGCTCTTGCTGCTCTGAGCATTCTTATTCCAGTCGTCCCCGCGCCCCCCCCCCCCCAGCACAGGTGCATGTGCTTCTGCAGGGTGTGCGCCTAAGAATGGAGCTGCTGGGTCATGAGAGTGTTAGTATCCTCAGCTTTGTTAAGCACTGCCAAACTCTGTCCAGAATGCTCATACCTTGCTTTGGTTTTCTATTTATAATTATTATAATGGTTTACTCAAGCCATGTGGGTAAAGAGGCACCTGGCGTTCCTGGCAAGGATGGGTAGGTAAAATTGGTCTGGGGACAAGCCTGTTTGCCAACTCTTGTTTTCCTTGATTAAATCCCCACCATGTGATACACTGCTTCAGATAGTGTTTCTCTTGCTGGTGCCCTGCTGACCCAGGCATCTCTGTTTACCAGCCTTTGACCTCTATCCATATAGCTGGATGAAGTTGCAGAGAAGAAATCCACTGCAGGGAACTCATTGGCAGCCGTGCCGATTCCCCCTTGGGCTTCTGTGACATGTAGTACAATCTGTTTTTTAATTATTTATTTTTAAGGCTATTTTAGAGATGCCAATGTAACAGAATGACTTAACACAGTTAAATGCCAAGCTAGGACCTGAAATACCACTGTTGTCTTCTTCAGAGCTGGATGTGATGAGGGTGCAAACATCTCCATGGCAGTCTGTCACCTTGGGGCTCCAGAAACTGAAAGCTCACCATGTCCGGGGATCAGCACTGTTTCTACTTATTAATATTTTTAGTGTCTGCTGTATAAAGCAGGCACAGAATGAAGGGCTTTTAAAAATAGCTTTCTAAGTCTATTTGGGCTCAATACACTCTGCTAAAAAGGAGTTGTTGGTATCAGCAACTCTGGCCCCACTCGCTAGCTGCTCTCTGGATATAGGCTCCAGAGCCCTTGAAGGTCTCCAAAGATCGAGCCATCACTAGCTCGTCCTTCTGAAAACTCTCGTCCTTCTGAAAACTCTTCTGATGAGTATTTTTTTTTTTTCCTATCCAGAGACAAGCTCTAGAATTTCAAAACAGGCCCAGAGCCAATGAGATGGCTCAGCAGGTAAAACCACTTTCTGTGCAAACCCGATGACCGGAGTGTGACCACGGCATCCCAGGATGGAAGAGGAGAACAGATTCCTGAGAGTTGTCCCCTAGCCTCCATGCACTGCAATGATGAGTGCGCACATGGGTGTACACACAGACATGTGCATGCGCGTGCGTGCGCGCGCGCACACACACGTAATAATAAATAGTTCAATTTTTTAAAGCTAGGAACTAGAGTCTGTTTTATGTGTGGCTAAGGGCTGGTTCAAGTTAGCTAAGCATGGGACAATGGGAAGATCTCATAAAATGAAGCAAACCATTGGTATGTGCAAAGAGCTGTTAACCAGGGTCTGCTCAGTTAATACTGTGGCAGCTCTTTAGAGTTAAAGGTTTAAGGAAATACACAGTTCGTCATTGCTGTGGAGTGAATGTTTGTCCCTCCTGGATCTCACTGGAATTTGATTGCCATTGTAATAGTATCAAGACAGTAGACTTTTAAGTGGTGATTTGGTCTTTACCCTCATGGAGTGTCATTCGTGTGTTATATAGAAGGTCTTTTACACCCCCCCCCCCCCGCCCCCATGCATGCCTCTTCAACCTCTGCCCTCTACCACGTGAAGAAGACACAGCCTCCTTCCAAGTACCATCTTGGAGTCAGAAGAATTAAACTTGCTGTCACCTTGATCTTGGATTCCAAGCTTTCACAAATAAAATATATAAATTTCTGTTCATTATAAATTACCTAGGCCAGGTATGTAAGTTAACACAGGTTTATAATCCCAGCACTGGGAGCTGAGACGAGGACTGTGAGTTTGAAGCCAACCTAGGCTGTAAATTAGCTATATAGCAAGATCTTGTCTGTGAGTATAAATAAACATTACCTAGTCTGCAATATTTCATTGCGGCAGCACAAATGGACTAAGACAGTCATTTTATATTGATGTCTTCTGGGAGATTGACGTCTGAGTCAGATTATGCAAGTGTAGGGAATTAACTAAGGAGTAAATCACAGGATATAGAGCATGGCAACCAGGACTTCTGCAGGGTAGGGAAGGAGGAAGTCCACAAGATAGGGATGGAAGGGAGGGGCCGAAAGGGGTTTGAAGAGAATTGGATGGGGAGGGGAACTGCAGCCTGGGACAAGCACCCAGAAGACATGCTGACAGTTTGTAAGAATGGCAGAGAAGCTATCCCTGACACAACTGAATTGTATTGCAGAGCTAGGAGCAAGGATTCTGACTTCCTTGGTGTGGGAACTCATCCATGTGGTTTATATGCCAGAGAGAGAAAAGGCAGAAGGTGACTGAGAGGTTTTATTTGGGGGCAGGGGTAATAGCTTTTTAAAAAAAATTATCTTCACTGATGAATTAAAACTGTACATTGATGGTATAATTTTTAAAAATGTGAATATCATGCAATGACTAAGTCAAGATAATTGGCATTTGCATTACCTCACAAAGTTGTAATTTTGTGATAGGAAGTTCTTTGTCGCAATAAAAAAAATGTGTAGCAACTTTGAGAATGCAGTTCATTGCTATTTTAAGTTTAGTTGTACAACTCTTTCAGGCTGACTCCTCCAACTGAAATTGTATGCCTTTTGATGAACATTTCCCCAACTTTACCTACAGCCCTCAGTCCCTGGCAACCACCACCCTGTTCTCACTGCTTTTAGATGCCCCGTGTAAATTAGTTAAATTTGTTTGCTTGTGTCTGTCTTATCTCACTTAACATAATATCCTCTGTGCCCATCCATACTGTGGAAAAACAACACAATTTCCTTTTGAAAGCTGAATAGTGTCTAATGGTGTAGGTATAGATCACACTTCCTTGTTCGTTCATCCATTGAGGGACTCTTAGGCCAATTCCATTTCTTTGCTACTGTAAAGAACGTCGTGTGGCAGCAGCAGAGTTCCAGTAATGCGATCATATGAACCTGATGAGAATGCAAAGACTACGATTTCCTCAAAGCTGGAGAAAGGTACTCCTTAAAAATTCTTTGATTTGGGGAGTTAGGATGATGTTAAATAGCTTCTCATGTATAGAAGAAAGAACTGAAATAGTTACATCACAGAAATGATTCCTGCATCTGACCTAGGGAATTTCTCTACAAAGCAAGGTATAATTTTTGGATACTAAAAAGCTTGTGAAGTACATGGCATAGAAATTATGAATGGACATTGTTATATCACATAAAATAGTCAGACAGGTTGTCATTAACAGAGAATGTGATACTTCAAAACTGGCTTATGAAATAGGAAATCCCCATTTCAGAAAATAACATCAGTGTAATTTATATGACCTAATTTAAATCTATTCCTAATATCTGCAGCATGAGAGTTCACACGCATGTTTTATAAATATATTACTGTGATGTTGTAGCAAGCTTTGCCCAACTGGAAGAGCATGACTTACTATCAGATTTTAAATTATTGCCCTTGAACAAACAATAAAAAGACTGTAAAATTTATTGTGAGACTTTTTTGGGCTTATTCTATGATTTTAAATTTTTAAAAAAGATTTATTCTGGGAGGAGAGGAGTGAGGGGAAACCACCGCTGAGCAGTAAAATAAATAAATAAATAAATTTACAAAATAAAAAAGGTTTATTTATTTTTTTTTTAAAAAAAAGAAGAACGCTGTGTGGACGTGGGGATGCCAATGGCTCCTCAACACACAAGTGCTAACTCTCGGTTTATGAACCATTCTTATTTATGATAAGATCATGAGTCATGTATAGAAGGATTAGCTTGTCATGCTTCATATAACAGAACAGACAGGCATAGTGGGATATTTTGGCCACTCTGAAAGAGAACCAGTTAAAGGCTTCTATTGCTACAAACAGGGGAGGCCATGATGTGCATGGTACTCAGTAGAGCTGTGTGAGTACAACCTGAAAGTTGTGTTGTCTGGGTCAGAGACAAATCAGTGGTTGAAGAGCCCTCTGATTTACCATGGGAAATCATTGTGGTTGAGTTTTATAAAATCTCTTTTCAAAATCAATGAAGCTATATATGTGCATTAAGCTATGCATACATGGATATTGACATCTTAAAAACATTTTATGCCCCCCAAAACATATATGCAAGAATATTCAGTTCACTATCCTTTCTTTCTTTCTTTCTTTCTTTCTTTCTTTCTTTCTTTCTTTCTTTCTTTCTTTCTTTCTTCCTTCCTTCCTTCCTTCCTTTCTTTCTTAAGAAATTTTTTTATTCATTTTACATACCAACCACAGATCTCCCTCTCATCCCTCCTCCCACTTCCCTCCAGTCTTCACCGCCAGCCTACCCCCATCCCCTTCTCCAAAAAGGTAAAGCCTCCCATAGGGAGTCAGCAAAGCCTGGTTCATTCAGTTGAGGCAGGTCCAAGCCCCTCCCTCTTCAATCGAAGCTGTGCAAGGTGTCCACCATAGGTAATGGGCTCCAAAAAGCCAGTTCATGCACCAAGGATAGATCCTATTCCCACTGCCAGGGGTTCCTTAAACAGTCTCGCTTATGCAGAGGGCCTAGTCCAGTCCCATGCAGGCTCTACAGCTGTTGGTCTAAAGTTCATGAGTTCCCACTAGCTTGGTTCAGTTGTATCTGTAACTTTCCCTATCATGATCTTGATGCTCCTTGCTCATAGAATCCTTCTTCCCTCTCTTTGATTGGACTTCTGGAGCTTGGCCTGGTGCTGGGCTGTGGATCTCTGCATCTGCTTCCATCAGTTACTGGATGAAGGCTCTCTGATGACCGTTTGGGTATTCACCAATCTGATCACTGGAGTAGGCCAGCTCAGGCACCCTCTACACTATTGCTAGTAGTCTAAGCTAGGGTCATCCTTATGGACTCCTGGGAACTTCCCTAGTACCAGGTTTCTCCCTATCCCCATGATGTCTCCCTCAATCAAGATATCTCTTTCATTGCTCGCTTACTCCATCCCTGTTCCAGCTCAACCATCCTGTTCCCCTGTGTTCTCATCCCTCATCCCCTACCCTCTATTGCTTCCCCTCATCCCTAGTTTACTCAGGAGAGCTTATTTATGTCCCCTTCCCAGGGTGATCCATGTATCCCTCTTAGGATTCTCCTTGTACCTAGCTTCTCTGGAGCTGTGGGTTGTAGTCTGGTTATCCTGTGCTTTACATGTAGTATCCACTTAAGAGTGAGTACATTCCATGTTTGTCTTTCTGAGTCTGGGTTACCTCACTCAGGTTGGTATTTTCTAGTCCCATCTATTTGCCTGAAAATTTCATGATGTCATTATTTTTCATTGCTGAGTAGTACTCCACTGTGTATATGTACCACATTTTCTTTAACCATTCTTTGGTTCAGAGGCATCTAGGTTGTTTCCACGTTCTGACTATTATGAATAATGCTGCTATGAACATAGTTGAGCAAGTGTCCTTATTGTATGATTAAGCATTCCTTGGGTACATGCCCAAGAGTGGTATAGCTGGGTCTTGAGGAAGATTGGTTCTCAATTTTCTGAGAAACCGCCACACCGATTTCTGAAGTGGTTGTACAAGTCATTTTGATTAGTATTTCCCTGATGACTAAGGATGTTGAGCAATGCCTTAAATGTCATTTGGCCATTTGATATTCTTCTGTTAAGAATTCTCTGTTTATTTCTGTAGCCCATTTTTTAATTGGATTGTTTGGTATTTTGATGTCTAGTTTCTTCAGTTCTTTATATATTTTGGAGATCAGCCCTCTGTCAGATATGAGGTTGGTGAAGATCTTTTCCCATTCTGTAGGCTGTCATGTTGTCTTATTTACCATGTCCTTTGCCTTACAGACGCTTCTCAGTTTCAAGAGGTCCCATTTATTAATTGTTGCTTTCAGTGTCTGTGCTACTGGTGTTATATTTAGGAAGTGGTCTACTGTGCCAATGTGTTCAAGGCTACTTCCTACTTTCTCTTCTATCAGGTTCAGTGTAACTGGATTTATGTTGAGGTCTTTGATCCACTTGTACTTGAGTTTTGTGCATGGTGACAGATATGGATCTATTTGCAATCTTCTGCATGTTGACATCCAGTTATGCCAGCACCATTTGTTAAAGATGCTTTGTGTTTTCCATTGTACAGTCTTGGCTTCTTTGTCAAAAATCAGATGTTCATAGGTGTGTGGATTAATGTCAGGGTCTTCAATTTGATTGCATTGGTCCACATATCAGTTTTTATGCCAATACCAAGCTGTTTTTATTAATATAGCTCTATAGTACAGCTTGAAGTCAGGGATGGTGATTTCTCCAGAGGTTGCTTTATTGTACAGGATTATTTTAGCTATCCTGGGTTTTTAGTTTTTCCATATGATATTAAATATTGTTCTTTCGAGGCCTGTGAAGAATTCTGTTGAAATTTTGATGGGGATTGCATTGAATCTGTAGACTGCTTTTGGTAAGACTGCCATTTTTATTACGTTGATTCTACCTATTCATGAGCATGGGAGATCTTTCATTTTCTGATATCTTCTTCAGTTTCTTTCTTCAAAGACTTGAAGTTCTTGTCAGACAGGTCTTTCACTTGCTTAGTTAGAGTCACCCTGGGGTACTTTATATTATTTGTGGCTATTGTGAAAGGTGATGTTTCTCTGATTTCTTTCTCAGCCCATTTATCATTTGTATATAGGAGAGCTACTGATTTTTTTTTAGTTAATCTTGTATCCTGCCATATTGCTGAAGGTGTTTATCAGCTGTAGGAGATCCCTGGTAGGATTTTTGGGATCACTTATGTATACTATCATATCATCTGCAAATAGGGGAAGTTTGACTTCTTCCTTTCCAATTTGTATCCCTTTGCTCTCCTTTTGTTGTCTTATTGCTCTAGCTAGAACTTTGAGTACCATATTTAATAGATATGGGGAGAGTGGACAGCCTTGTCTTGTTCCTGATTTTAGTGGCATCACTTTGAGTTTCTCTCAAAGTGTTATGTTGGCTGTCGGCTTGCTGTAAGTTGCCTTTATTATGTTTAGGTATGTTCCTTGTATTCCTGATCTCTTCAAGACCTTTATCATGAAAGGATGTTGGATTTTGTCAAAGGCTTTTTCAGCATCAAATGAGATGATCATGTGGGTTTTTTTTCCTTCAGTTTGTTTATATGGTGTATTATATTGTCATATAATTGTATGTTGAGCCATCCATGCATTTCTGGGATGAAGACTACTTGATCATGGTGGATGATTTTTTTGATGTGTTCTTGGATTTGGTTTGCCAGTATTTTATTGAATATTTTTGCATCAATGTTCATGAGGAAGATTGGTCTGTAATTCTCTTTCTTTATTGCATCTTTGTGTGGTTTGGGTATCAGGGCAACTGTAACCTCATAAAAAGAGTTTGGTAATGTTCTTTCTGTTTCTATTGTGCAGAACAATTTGAAGAGTATTGGTATTAGCACTTTTTTGAAAATCTGGTAGAATTCTGTGGAAACCATCTGGTCCTGGGCTTTTTTTTTTCTTTTAGTTGGGAGACTTTTAATGACTGTTTCTATTCACTTATGTGTTATAGGTCTATTTAAATTGTTTATCTGGTCTTGATTTAATTTTGATATGTGATACTTATCCAGAAAATTGTCCATTTCTTTTAGATTTTCCAATTTTGTGGAGTACAGGTTTTTGAAATATAACCTGATGATTCTCTGGATTTTCTCTTTGTCTGTTGTTATGTCTCCCTTTTCACTTCTGATTTTGTGAATTTGGATGTTTTCTCTCTGCCTTTTGGTTAGTTCGGATAAGGGTTTGTCTATCTTGTTGATTTTCTTAAAGAACCAACTCTTTGTTTCATTGATTCTTTGTAGTGTCCCTTTGTTTCTATTTTATTGATTTCAGCCCTTAATTTGATTATTTCCTGGCATCTATTCCTCTTGGGTAAGTTTGCTTCTTTTTGTTCTAGAGCTTTCAGGTGTGCTGTTAAGTCACTAGTGTAAGATTTCTTCAGCTTCTTTATGTGGGTATTTAGTGCTATGAATTTTTCTCTTAGCACTGCTTTCATAGTGTCCCATAAGTTTGGGTGTGTTGTACATTCATTTTCATTGAATTCTAGGAAGTCTTTAATTTCTTTCTTTATTTCTTCCTTGACCCAGTGGTGATTCAATTGAACATTATTCCACTTCCATGAGTTTTTAGGCTTTCTGTAATTTGTGTTGTTGTTGAATTCTAACTTTAAGCCATGGTGGGTTGATAAAATACAGGAGGTTATTTCAATTTTTTTGTGTCTGTTGAGATTTGCTTTGTGACCAAGTATATGGTCAATTTTAAAGACGATTCCATGGGGTGCTTAGAAGAAGGTATATTTTTTTG
This sequence comes from Peromyscus eremicus, assembly GCF_949786415.1. Lineage (NCBI taxonomy): Eukaryota > Metazoa > Chordata > Mammalia > Rodentia > Cricetidae > Peromyscus > Peromyscus eremicus. The sequence goes on along the minus strand of NC_081422.1, from coordinate 98,057,385 downwards.
TGTTAGAGTGGAATGTTCTGTAGATATCTATTAAGTCCACTTGAGTCATAATATCTGTTAGATCCCTTATGTCTCTTTTAAGTTTCTGTCTGGCCAACCTGTCCATTGGTGATAGTAGGGTGTTAAAGTCTCCCACTGTTAGTGTATGTGTTTTGATGTGCAATTTAAGCTTTAGTAATATTTCTTTTACATATGTGGATGCCCTTGTATTTGGGGCATAAATGTTCAGAATTGAGACTTCATCTTGATTGATTTTTTCTGTGATGAATATGTAATGTCCTTCCTGATCTCTTTTGATTGATTTTAGTTTAAAGTCTATTTTGTTAGATATTGGGATAGCTATACCAGCTTGTTTCTTAAGTCCATTTGATTGGAAAGTCTTTCTCCAACCTTTTACTCTGAGGTTGTGTCTGTCTTTGAAGTTGAGGTATGTTTCTTGTATGCAGCAGAAAGATGGATCCTGTTTTCATATCTATTCTGCAGCTGTGTCTTTTTATAGGTGATTTGAGTCCATTGATATTGAGGGATATTAATGACCAGTGATTGTTAATTCCTGTCATTTTTTTGATAGTAGTGTGTGTGTGTGTGTGTGTGTGTGTGTGTGTGTGTGTGTGTGTTTCCCTTCTTTGGGATTTGCTGCTGTGGAATTATCTATTGCCTGTGTTTTCATGAGTGCATCTGACTTCCTTAGGTTGGAGTTTTCCTTCTAGTGCTTTCTGTAGGGCTGGATTTGTGGATAGGTATTGTTTAAATCCGGTTTTGTCTTGGAATATTTTGTGTACTCTGTCTATGTGATTGAAAGTTTTGCTGGGTATAGTAGTCTGGGATGGTATCCATGGTCTCTTAGTGTCTACATAATGTCTGTCCAGGACCTTCTGCCTTTCAGAGTCTCCATTGAGAAGTCAGGTGTTATTCTGATGGGTTTGCCTTTATAAGTCACTTGGCTTTTTTCCTTTGTTGCTCTTAATATTCTTTATTCTGCATGTTTAGTGGTTTGATTGTTATGTGGTGGAGGAACTTTTTTGGGGTGGTCTAATCTATTTGGTGTTCTGTAAGCTTCTTATATCTTCATAGGCATTTCCTTCTTTAGGGTGGGAAAGTTTTCTTCTATGGTTTTGTTGAATATATTTTCTGTGCCTTTGAGTTGGTATTCTTCTCCTTTTTCTATCCCTATTAATCTTAGGTTTGGCCTTTTTATGGTGATTTCCTGGATGTTTTTTGTCATGACATTTTTGGCTTTAGTGTTTTCTTTGACTGATGAATCTATTTCCTCTATTGTATCCTCTATACTAGAGATTCTGTCTTCCATCTCTTGTATTCTGTTGGTTATGCTTGCATCTATAGTTCCTGTTCATTTACTCAGCTTTTCCATTTACAGCATTTCTTCTGTTTGTATCTTCTTCATTGCTTCTATTTCATGTTTTAGTTCTTGAAATGTTTCCTTTACCTGTTTGATTGTTTTTTCTTGGCTTTCTTTAAGGGATTTATTGATTTCTTCCAATGTTTTGTTTGTTTTTTCCTCAATTTCTTTAAGGGAATTTTTCATTTTCTCTTTAAAGGCCTCTATCATCTTCATAAAGTTATTTTTTGTTTTCTTTTTATTAAGAATTTTTTTTATTCATTTTACATACCAACCACAGATCCGTCTCTCCTCCCTCCTCCTGCCCCCCCAGTTTTCCCCCTCAGTCCACCCCCCATTCCCTCCTCTAAAAAGGTAAGGCCTCCCATGGGGAGTCAGCAGAGCCTGGTACATTCAGTTGGCTCGCTTTCTCCTGCTTCTTCTATGTTGTGATATTCAGGTCTTGCTGTTGAAAAACCACTAGGTTCTGGTGATATCATATTACTCTTTATGTTGTTATATGTATTTTTGCACTGGCATCTACCCATCTCTTCCTCCAATTGTTGCAAGAGGGGTCTATGTCTGAGGGTGTTGCTCTTGGTCCAATTTGTGCTGGCTGTGTCTGTGTCTCAGGGGGCCACTCTTGGTCCAATCAGAGCTCTTGGTCCAATCAGAGCTGGAGGATCAGAGCTGCTGAGATCACAGGGGGATGGATAGGTTTGGGGCAGGACTAGGTCTTGTAGATTGCAAGGTCCGACAATGCTTGCCCACAGGAGTCTTCCTTGCTGGCCTGCACCTGGGACAGTGATAGGTGGGGGTAGGGGGCAAGGGTTGTGCCTCAGGGGCCTAGGTCCTAGAGATAGGATTCTTGGGCTAAGAGAGAAGACACTCACCTCTTAGTCCCACACTATTATTCCTAATAGCTCCAGCCTCTAAACTATCCAAAGTCCATCATCAGGTGAACATGTAACACACTGGAATCGATCCATACTGGAATAGTAGCCTGCAAGAAAAAGAAAGTGTGGGGGGGATGCAGTATAAGCTATAACCTGCATACAGTTATAGTCATGCTGAGAAAAAGTGGCCACACAAATATCACTATTAAGTGATTCCATTCACATAGAAAGAAAATATGGACTGTTTAAGTCAGGAAGCAGATGGCATGGAGACCCATGGTGGAAACAAGGACTACAAAGTTGCCTGTGGAGAAACTATAGGGAGTGATGGAGACATTCTTTATCCTAAGTGTGATGCCTTCAGGAGGGCATGAAGCTATGGAGACATTCTTTATCTTGATTGTGATGGCTTCAGGAATGGCAAAACCTTATAGAATTGTACACAATTTAACTTATGCACTTTATATGTCCAAGTGATACCACAAACAATTTGGTTAAAGAAACAACTGATATTCCTAATGTTCTCTTTCACAGGTTATGTTGTTGGAGATGGCATAGTAGTTAGTGTGGACTTCATAGTGGTTAGTTCTTCAGTGTGTTTTTTGTATGGTTTCTGTGTTGTAATTATTTTCTAGGAATGACTTTTTAAAATGAGCATATGTTAATTATATAAAGTAATGGATATTTGTCTTAAATATGGTTTCTATTGCTGTGATAAGACACCATGACCAAAAGCAACTTAAAGAGGAAAGAGTTTATTTTGTCATCCGGGGAAGTCAGGGCAGGAACTCAAGACAGGAACCTGAAGGCAGGAAATGAAGCTGAGACCATGGAGGAACAGTGCTTACTGGCTTGCTCTCCATGGCTTGCTCAGCCTACTTTCTTATAGCACCAACAGCCACCACCCACTGTGAACTGGACCCTACCACATCAATCATTAATCAAGATAATACCCCACAGACTTGCCAATAGGTCAATGTGACAGAGACATTTTCTCAATTAAGATTCCCTCTTCTTAGATATATCCAGGTTTTTATCAAGTTGACAAAAACCAACCAGCATATACTTCATTATGACATCATCATGAATGTGTATGAGGCACTTTGTCTGGATGCCCTCTGGCCCTCCCTCTGGTCCCCTCTCCTCTTCCTAAACAGTCCCCATCTATTTTCATGTCTTTAAGTTACAGATTCCATAGAGAAGAAAGGCACGCAACACTGGTTGTTCTGAGTCTGATTGTTTTTAGATAGCATGATGGTCTCCAGTTCCTCCCACTGGCCTGTGGACAACGTGATTCCATTACTTTCAGAGCTGAATAACATTGCATGTGTATATAGAACATATTCTTTATTCTCTCATCTGTCTGGGCACCATGGCTAGGTCTGTGACATTTTGAACAAAGCTCTGATACTTATCAGCAACTTTTGCTTGAAAAACATTATCTTTTTCTTGAGAGACTGGATGAAATAAATATCTACAGGAAGCCAGGAAATTAGAAGTAATTGAATTATAAGAATTGAAAATTATTTCCCCACTCACATTACCGTTGCTTTTTTAAATAATGTGTGAATACAAATACTTGCTACAGCACATCAGCCTGACAATAACTTATTATGTATTTGTAGAGAACCAGAAAAAGGAGTTCAAAGCTCTTCAAATGAATGAAATAATAATGATAAATGTTTAGGCCAAGAAAACGCTAATTAGCCTGATTTGATCGCTGTATACCTGCATCAAATTATCACACCACAAATATGTGCAGTTATTGGGTATTAATTTTTGAACATGTAAATGTTTGCCAAGATAATATTTTAGAAGTAGAAAAGAATGCAAATGTATTCAGAAACCCTCCAGTAAGTGATTTTTGTCTCACCTATTTCTGATAACGTGGAAAATTCAAATTGAATCAATAAGTTGGATCATTTCCTAGCTACTTTTTCTCTGTTAGCTCTGTGCTGAGTTGGCAGGAAAAGCTGTCACGGTTTAGCTCCTACAAGGAAGATGACAGCTTGTGACACATTTGTCACAGGAGCCAGGGAAGCCAAGGAATGACAGGCAAACTTTATAAGACCGCCTTCCCACAGTGGCACTGGCTTCTCCTCATTGATGATCTGTAGTTTTTCCCTTTGTCTACGAGAAGATGAACCACTTACAGACATAGCCTGCTAGAAAAGGTGCTTACACCTTTGATCATACCAAGATCAACCACCGGCTGCAACTAACTTCCCTTCCTTTGGACACATCAATGATAAGTTTGTCCAGTGTGAGTTTCTCATTTCTCACTGAAGTGTGGGCAGGGTGAGGCAGAGGAGGAAGGTGGTGGCTGTGACCTCAGCTCCAAGTGTGTTAGACTCTTGGTTTTTGTTTTCCTTTTTGTTTGAAAAACAGCATGAAAAATGCGGCATGCTTACACATTCAGTGGGTATGGAGACTGGAGCCCTCAGCCTTTTGGGCATAGTATTTATAACATCCCTTATAATGCATTTGGAGCACTGGTTCTCCATCTTGGCTGCATCTGTGAATCACCTAAGGACCTTCTAAAAGCTATCAAGGCCAAGCCCCACCAGAGAGATTCTGACTTAATTGGTCTGGGATGAGACCCAGGCAAAAGTATTTTTAAAAAAGCACTCCAGGTGTTTCAATATGCAGCCAGGATGGAGAACTACTTGAGTTAGAGGCAGGAAAGCTGTTTTTTTTTCCAGAGCTTTAAATAAATGCAATATATAAAAATTTTTATAACCTACATTAATTCAAAAGAGGTTTGAAATGAATTCCAAAAATATATTTGCTGCAAAGATTTTTTTTTAGGCCTTAAAAATTGTAATTAAATAAATGAAAATCTAAACAAGATAACATTCTTCCACAGTTGTAAAAAAAAAAAAAAATTGAAAAGAGTGATGCTACCCAGCAATGGTGAGAGCGTGGGGAAATGGCATGGCTGGTAGGACACACATCACCGTGAAATCCCAGCCAGGTTCTTGGAGGACAATGTAGAAAATCTGTGCAGCTTTGTTACAAAGCTTTGTGTCTAGCATTTGCCAGCTGGGAACTTGTACAACTTCACTAAGATCTAGGCTTAGGAATAGTCATCATAAAAGGTTTGCAATGATGAAAAGTGGGGGAAACCAAGGGGTCCTTCACCTTGGGAGACCAGTGGGGGGAAGTTTAGATAGATTCATAACCCCGAAGGAAGACTGGTAGACATTGTTTGTCTTCTTCATTAGAGTGAACGTGTGGGAAAAAGTATTCCAAGTAGATGGGATCATGAAAAAGCCAGTGTTGCTATTCTAGTACCTGACAAAATAGACCCTATGGAAAACTAACCAAGGGCCAGCAAGATGGCTCGGCTGGTAAGGGTGCTTGATGTCAAGCCTGATGACCTGAGTTCAACCCTTGGGATTCAGGTGGTTGAAGGAGAGAACCAACCCCTGAAAGTTGTCCTCTGACTACCACGCATGTGCCATGAACATGAACACACACACACACACACACACACACACACACACACACACTGGGAGGGGGACAAACAAGTAAATAAAAATGTAATTTTTAAAGTATCATTTTACACCTGCTGATACAAGATTTCTGAGTTATTACTAGGTGGGAGAAAGTAAAAATATTTTGTAGATTATAGTCACCTCTGTGCTCATTTAAATAAATGATTTTGTGTGTGTACATATTACGTGCAGGTGTGCATGCACAGTGTTACACACATGTGGAGCCCAGAGGTGGACTCTAAGTGTCCTCTTCAATCACTCTTACCAAGTTTTGAAATAGGTCTTGAAACTCTGAGAACTGGGCACCTAAGAAGGTGACCTTCCCTATATTTAAACTATTCCTCAACTTTCTAATGGAAAACAAACACAATTACTGCACATTCCTTCAATGAGTATTTTGAATCACCTACTACATCCTAGATACTCTCACATGGCCACAAAATCCTCCTGTGCCTAAAGCATCGGAGATAATCTACAGTGATCAATGAAGTTCTTAAAATTGACTTGCAGCCAAAAACAATACATCAAGAGAGGTAGCAGGGATGGGAAATGGTGGCCAAGCAGCTTCTTCAATTCTCAACTGAAACTCTTGAAGTCTGGTGTGAAGGCATATTGCAGCCAATGGATGCGACACTCCCCCAAGCACCAATTTAGAAAAGCATTTTTTTAGGTGATAATTGGCTGTGTGAAACTTACATTTCCATGCAAGGAAACCTCGTATTTTTGGTGGAAGGAGCTGGAGACCGGAGATAGTGAGGGCAGACATATTGAGATGGAGAGGGCACACGCTGGCTAGAGGTCAGAAGGGCTCAGTAGTCCTGCTCCTGACTTGGATAGGGTCACTTTGCATTTGAGGACTCAGCATCCTGCACCACTGAATGAATGAACTGGGCATGTGGGCAAGCACTGAGGATGCAGGGCAAAGCTCCTCTACTACTCGCTTGTGGGACCTTGAGAAGCCAGTTGGCTTCTCTGGATTTTTGTTTCTTCAGAGAGAGAAATCTTACAGTAAGGAGGTGAGGAGGATCTGGGAGGAATTGAGGGGGTGGGAAACATGATCAAAATATATTGCATTTTAAATAAAGTTTTAAAATTTTTTAAAAATAAAAAATAAAATTAATTCTATCAAAGTAGAGAGACTTAATGTTGGTGCCACAGAACTGCCTTCTTAAAAGTGGTTAAAATGTGATTTTTATGTTATTTACATTTTACTAACTGGATGATAACTTTTTTTTCAATTGGGGAGAAAAAGAGGTTTGACAAAATGGTCTTTGGATCATGTGATTCTGTTTTTACTCTTGGGGAAAAGTGCAAATTGCACAGCAACTCCACTCATAGGCACGCAGACCCTGGGCAAGTACGTGTTGTGTGAACTCTCTATATATACTAACAGTTTGAGTCGTTCAAGGTGGACCCATTAACACCATTCTCACGAGGCAGTCTCGGTAAGATTCCATACAAGAAATGCTATCTGCCAACAGCGGCAACAGGCTTCCCAGGGACCAGGGTCTGGGTCCTGCCCCGAAACCGCTCTGTAGTTTGATTTCTGGAACTCCCATGGTCTTATTCCTGTTGTTCCCTGAATCATGTCTCATCCCTACACAAGACATAGAAAACTCTGCTCTAGGGGGCACAGAGGTCTTTCTGCTCACAGACAGGCACTGGGGGAAGCTGGGATGCGAAGCACGCACGGTTGTTCCTCCCGCCCAGAAGGCTGAAGCAGCTGTGCCTTCAAGCCTTGTGACCTTTACATGGTCTATGTGACTTTCCAGCACCAGACCGTCCACCAGACCTTTTCTCGTAAACTTGCTTTTCTCAGTCAATCTATAGAACCTATCTGTACTGAAGGTATATGTGTACTTTACAAAGATATTCCATGTAGTCACATCTGATCTGTATTTAGCTTCCTTTGTTCCTCAAAGAGATTGAGGAATGCTTTGTTGTGCTTGTGGGAATGGGTTAATCACCACAAGAACAGTTTTCACCAAACTGCTCTGTTTAAGTCTAAAATAAACCAATCAGGGTCAGACTCCTGAAGTTTGAACCAACACTGGCTACTGAGTCCTGTTGTGCCTAACCGCCTTCTTACCTCCCACGGCTAGTCTCTCTGTTGCCCATGAAGTTTGTAGAGACGTCCACACTCTGCATGTCCCAGCAGAAAGCTCTGAGTTCCCTGAGTCTCCTGTTAGGAGGAATAATATTCCTACTATCGTGGTGTCAGGAACAACCACTTGAACAACTATGCAAGGCTCAGACCACTGAGGCATGTACCCAAGCCCAGGATGGAAATGGGAGATAGGAACTTGCTGATGGCAGGAAGCGCAACTTCTTGACTTGCTCTACAAGCCTGATTTGGTCTGTCTCAAATGCATCATCTTGCCCCATACCTTTGGTATTGTGTATACTTCTCTACTTGGAACACATGCTTCTTCCTTATTATGATACTTACTACCTTGTTTACTTAACAAAACCTCTTCATCTGGGCAGCCACAGCTCAGAAAATGGCCTTCTAGAAACCTGTCCTGCCCTCCAGGTCCTGAGTCCTGTTCTATTTGCCCTGATAAGATGGTTCGGAGTGTGTGTGTGTGTGTGTGTGTGTGTGTGTGTGTGTGTGTGTGTTTTCAGATGTGTGAGTACTTAAGTATGAGTGCCACAGCATGTGTGGACATGTCAAATGACAATCTCAGGTGTCAGTCCTTACTTCCCACCTTGGTTGAGACAATACTTCTTATTTGTTGTTTGCCTCTGTGTAGGCAGGATAGCTGGCTTGCACATTTCTAGGGTTTCTCTGCATCGCGTCTTCCATAGGAGTACTGGGATGAAAGACATGTGTTACTGCTTTTTCATGGGTTCTGGCTTCAAATGCCAGTCCTCACATTTTCTCAGCAAATGCTTTATACACTGAGCCATCTTCCTAGTCCCTAAACATGATTTCAAGATGGATCTTGTGTCTTAGAATCTGTCTTCTGTTTAATTTTTCCTGAACAAACTCACCAGAATATTAAAAAGAAAAGAAAAAAATGCCTTGGGAGCAGAGTGAAAAAAATTCTAAGCCCATTTTGTTATTTCTGGGGGCTGAAAGGGGATGGTTTTTATATTCTGAGTTCCCAGCAGGGAGCTCTTCAACCAAGAGGGGAAACATTGACACTGGTCCCTAACCACACTACCAGAAGCTACTTGTGGTCTTGCAT